>NC_022011.1:16167295-16177750 GCF_000317375.1 Microtus ochrogaster | reverse complement strand
CCCAGAACTCTGTAAACCAGGATGTCCTGGAACTCAGAGATTTGCCTACTTCTGCCTCCCGAGTGCCGAGATTTAAGGTGTGTACCACCACTGCCCAGCAAAAAAACAAAATCTTTTAAAAATTACACAGAAAACACGATGCTAAGTGAAACAGGCAAAGCACAACCAAAGACAAATAGTGTATGATGTCACTCACTCAGGGAGCCAGAGATTCAGAAAGTGCACAGTGGGTACCAGGAGCTGAAGGGAGGAGGCGCTTACTGTTCAGTGAGCTCAGGGCTTCTGATCAGGATGATGAAGATATCTGGAAATGGGCAGTGGTGATGGTTGCGAGTGTGTGTGTGTGTATCTTATGTTTGAACACATACACAGCTCAGGTCCTCTGCAAGAGCCATGTGTACTCTTACTTGTTGAGCTAGCTCTCCAGCTTCTCCAAGTGTAACTGTTTTTTAAAAAAATAAACAAAACAGAAAAGCTCTTTTACACATACAAGTGTTTTGCCTGCATGTATGTGTGTACCATGTGTGAGGCTGGTACCCATGAATGTCAGAAGATGATGTCTGATCCCCTGGAACTGTTTCTAATTTGCTTTGTAGCTGAGGATTATCTTAAACCCCTAATCCTCTCATCCCCATCTCTGGAGTTCTGGAATCACAGAGGTGTATCATCACACCCAGCTAATTTTGAACATGTTTTGAGAGGAATATAATTACTGATTTATAAGAACTGCAAGCTTGGGGCTGGAGAGATGGCTCAGTGGTTAAGAACACTGACTATTCTTCCAGAGGACTTGGGTTCAATTCCCAGCACCCACATGGCCACTCACAACTGTCTATGATTCCAGTTCCAGGGACCTGACATCCATGGCAAAACACAAGTGCATATAAAATAAAAACAAACCAAAAAAAAAGCCTGCAACTTAAAAAAAAAAAAAAAAAAAGAACCACAAGCGGCCTTTGGAATCCTCACCAATCATCTGGAGCCTCTGCTAAGGGTCTTCCCCAGGGGCGGACACTAAGAGAGGGTGCAGCTGAATAAGGAGCCACAATGGACTCACACGCCAACCTTCCTTACCTCTAACAAGACAAGAGAAGCGCTTTCCTGGGACAGCTGATCCGGGCCGCCCCCAGAGCAGTCTGCTGGCCTCCTCCTCTTCTAGAATGTGACCATAGTCCCTTCCAGGACCAAGCTCCCATCTTTAGTCGCTGTGACAAGTGGAATTTCATTCTTCACTGGAAACAATCCCCAGGGCATTTTGCTTCTGAACTCAAAACAGAGGCAACGGGCTGAATAGTATGCATTCTCTAAATAATTAAGGCTCCCAAATCAGCAGCTGCCACATCGGGGTCATCAGTGCCAGGCCTCAAAGCCAGTGACATTCTCAGTGAGGGCAGATCATCCGGCACCTCCTTCAGAGGCTCTGTGATGTCTTCCCCAGGAAGGGGGCAGGGCACTGGGAAAGTCTTGATACTCCCAAGGAGTGAGACCTCTTGGTGAAAACAGGAAGGAGCTGGATGTAGGGAGCAAGGTCTGTGTTTTGGCAAGAATCCAAGGTACTTGTCAGCCTTGACCTCCAGTATCAGGATGGGCTGGGGCTGGCTGGGGTTTTGGTCCCTGTGTGAACTTCTGCATGGTGTCTTACTTTCAAAGGCTATGTTCTCCATCTGTCAAATGAGCTCTGCATAAGTCACTCGGGTCTCTTGCCAGTGCAGGGGGTACCATTCCTATTGTACTCTGTGATGACAGGAAACATGGTGGCCCAGGTCCAAATAAATACAGTATCTGCTTCACTAGGAAGCACTAGGCTGTAGGACAGGCTATGCGTAACAACAGGAAGCACTCAGTTTAAATGCCAACACTATCAGACTCATATTTGACTCAGTTTCTGTTTTCACACTGCCTGGTGGATGCCCTGTGTTTACTGATGGGCTGACTGGAGGGGAGGTTAATGTGGACATCAGAGGCACCTTGATGCCTACTAAGTTCTTTTTGTTGTTTCTGTTTTTCAAGACAAGGCTTCTTTTTGTGTCTTTGACTATCCTGGAACTCACTCTTGTAGATCTCAAATTCAGAGATCTGCCTGCCTCTTCTTCCTGAGTGCCTGGTATCTAGCAAGTTCCTAAAATAACACCCAATGTTTGATTAAAGGAATGTCTGGTAGAAGAAGTAGTGGCAGCTCTGTGAATATGAGGTCTAGGTACGAGGAGATAGACCCTTCTGGAGTAACCAGAGATGCTCATTCTTTCCCATTGGTCTGCTAGGAACGTCAGGGCCTTCCTGAGGAGGCAGTCTTGTAAAAGGAGCTCAGAGAGTATACAGGAGTTCAGGGGTCCTTTCTGGGCTGCCCTAGGAAGTGACTGTCTTTCCAGAGTCCAGTGACCTGAGCCCCCACCGTGTGTGTGTGTGTATGTGTGTAAAAGAAAAATGAGGTTCAGAAAAGCTGAGCCATATAGGAAAGGTTGGGTCAGCTATTCCTCTACCTGCTCTGTCGAGGATCAGCCTCCACTGGATTCACACGTTCTAGGGTAGGAGCATGAGGATTAGAATTATTAAGAAAAACAAAACAAAAACAAGAAACCCCAACAGAGATAAGAGAGAAATAAGAGACAAAACACAGAACAGAATCAGGAGGGAAATTCAGTGAATACTGAACCACCCCATTTATTTTCTATGTTTTTATACCCCAATCCAAAAGGGGAGGGGGAGACAATAGACTTCATTAATATGATAAAAGGAATAAACAGAGAATCTCTGACCTTGGTCAAGACGGAGCTGATGCACCTCTGTACTCAAAATACTAATTAACCTGCTGGGCGGTGGTGGCGCCCGCCTTTAATCCCAGCACTTGGGAGGCAGAGGCAGGCGGATCTCTGTGAGTTCGAGGCCAGCCTGGTCTACAAGAGCTAGTTCCAGGACAGGCTCCAAAACCACAGAGAAACCCTGTCTCGAAAAACCAAAAACAAAACAAAACAAAACAAAACTAATTAACCGCTCTAGGTCAGGACCTCTTGTTTTGTAGCCACTTGTCAACATCTCTGAAAGAGCAAAACAAGCTCGAACTCTCTGACCTCCAGTCAAGGTGGAATGGTCTCACATCTGTGGGCCCTGACACTGCTCTGGGGTATGATATGGGCAATGGGCCACACAATCAAGCTGGTGAGGGGTCCCCACCCTGTTCAGATGCCTTCTGTAAAGACACAGACCTGGGCCTTATGCAGCAGAAATTTCTGGAACTCAAAACTGTACAGTCTAGTGTGATCCTGGGATGGTCTTTATCTTCCTAAGTCATCGTAGGTCTTACCCAAATTATTGGATGTGCACTCAGAGACAGACAGACAAGGGTTTTTGTATCAGGGTTGACATAAGCACTGAGGGCCATGTATGCTCAGGGGAGGGGTCCTTCTCAGAAAGAACTAAGCATTCTATTTCAGATGAATGAGATCGGGGACATTCAGGGTAGCATGACATTCTATTTCAAAGTCTTGAAAATACACACTTTCACTGGGTAGTGGTGGCGCACGCCTTTAATCCCAGTACTCAGGAGGCAGAGGCAGGTGGATCTCTGTGAGTTCGAGGCCAGCCTGGTCTACAGAGTGGGTTCCAGGACAGTCAGGGCTAATCCTGTCTGGGAAAACTACACAAAACAAAACAAACAACCAAACAAAAAACCCCAAAAATGAAACCCACAGCATTGGAGATGTAGCACAGGGGCGGACACTTGCTTAGCGTGCCTGAGGAGCTGGGATGGAGCTCCAGCTCACAGCAAAGCAAGACCGTCTGTTGGGACCATTTGCAGTCCTGGCCTCCAGCTGCTCTTCCCTGCTAGTGACCTTTACTTTCCTTCTGACTTGAGTTACTGAAAGCTGTGTCAAAGTTGTTTACCAGCTCTGCTTCACGAGCACGTGTTGCCTTGGCCTTGAGGATCAGAGGATGAGGTTTTCACCTGTTGGCCCACCTGACTGTTGGGTATACAAGCCTCAGTGGTGCTCTTGAATAAGGGGCTTCTTACCAGTGACTAGAGGTCCATGTCTCTGTCTCTCTGTGTCTTTGTATGTTTCAATCTCCAGCCCCTTGCCTGAAGCTCACGAACTGTACGGTGGCGCATAAAGTGCAGACAGGTGTTGTGCGCTGCAACTGTCCAAAGGGCATACAGAGGTGCAGTCCGATAGAATGTTGCAGTGGCTGCAATGCCCCATCCACCTCCAGCCACTGAGCACGTGCAACCACTGAGCGCTTCCAGTCTCTGACTTCAAGTGTTTTTGAGGAACTGCATTTTAGGTTTCCACACGTGTGTGTGTGTGTGTGTGTGTGCACGTGCGCGCGTGTGCACGTGTATGTGTGTTGAGGACTGAACCCACAGCTTCTTTACCAATAAGTGTTAGACCAGTGCCATGCCACTAAGGTACTACCCCCAATGATGCATTTTTTTAATTTTAAAAATGTAATACATTAAAACTATAGGCTGGAGGGATGGGGCTTGTTTTGTTTACACAGTCTCAAGTGTCCCGTGCCAGCTTGAAACTCACTATGCAGCCTTAATTTTTTTAATCTAACTGCCTTCCCCACTCCCCGCCCCTGAGTACTGGGATCACAGGCATGCATCACCAGACCTGGCTTTATGTGATGCTGAGGACTTAACCAGAGCTCTGTGCAGGCACCATCCCAACTGAGCTCCATTCCTGTCAGAATTTTATTTCTTCTTTTTCTTTCCCTCCCTCCTTTCCTTCCTGTTTGTTTTATGAGACGGGGTTTCTTTGTGTAGCGTTGGAGCCTATCCTGGAACTCACTCCGTAGATCAGGCTGACCTCGGACTCACAGAGATCTGTCTGTCTCTGCCTCCCAAGTGCTGGGATTAAACATGTGCTCCACCACTGCCTGGCCCAAACTTTTATTTCAAAATAGAATCTCACTATGTAGCCCTGGCTTGCCTGGAACTTGTGCAGATCAGGCTGGCCTGAAACTCATAGAGCCTGTATCTGCCTCCCGAGTGCTGGAATTAAAAACATGCACCCAGCCAGTTTTGGTGGCAAATGCCTTTAATCTCAGCACTTGGGAGGCAGAGGCAGGAGGATCTCTGTGAGTTCAAGACCAGCCAGGGCAGCTAGAGCTACAGAAAACAAAACAAAACCAAACCAAAAAAACTAACACATGCTACCATGCATGGCTCCCAGCATTTTAATGTATTAAGTTTAAAAAAATCTTGGCTCGGGCTGGAGAGATGGCTCAGAGGTTAAGAGCATTGCCTGCTCTTCCAAAGGTCCTGAGTTCAATTCCCAGCAACCACATGGTGGCTCACAACCATCTGTAATGGGGTCTGGTGCCCTCTTCTGGCCTGCAGGCATACACACAGACAGAATATTGTATACATAATAAATAAATAAATAAATAAATAAATATTTAAAAAAAATCTTGGCTCTTGTAGCACAAATTCTGGTATTAATAATAAAACCCAGAGTCAAATATAGGGGGCTAATGCTGAAGCAGAGAAACAGGTCAGCCACTAGAGTTCTTTTTTTTTGTTTGTTTTTTTGTTTTTTTTCGAGACAGGGTTTCTCTGTGGCTTTGGAGCCTGTCCTGGAACTAGTTCTATAGACCAGGCTGGTAGAGTTCTTTTTTAATGGTTTATGTGTATTGGTGTTTTGCCTGCATATATATTTGTGCATGTCAGATCTTGGAATTATAGACAGTTGTGAGCTGCCATGTGGGTGCTGGGAATCATACCCAGGTCTTCTAAGAAGAGGAGTCAGTGTTCTTAACCACTGAGCCATCTCTCCAGTCCCACCACTAGAATTCTTTTACCTCTACCAATGCTCAGACTGAAAGGACGTTCCTGCCCTTAGACTGTGTCTCCAGATTCCATTTGTCTCCACAAACCTCAGACTTCCCGAGTTCCTGTCTCCTTCTGCCTTATACTCCTCTCTCCACCCAGCCATATCACTCCTGTCTCCACCATCCTAGTGCTGGGATTAAAGGTGTGTGGTCCCAAGTGCTGGGATCACCTTTGTGTGAGCTCTATTTCTCTTTTAGACAGACTGAATCTTGTGTAGCCCAGGGTAGCCTTGAACTCACAGAGCTCCCTCCGCCTCTGAGTGCTGGGATTAAAGGTTTGTGCCACCGCTGCCTGGCCTCTATGGCTAACTAGTGGCTTAGCTTTGTAGTCTGATCTTCAAGCAAGCTTTATTTGTGAAAACAAAATATCACTACAGGTTCCAGGGATCTACTCAGTTCTTCAGTCTTGGAAAGTCTTTGCCCTCTGAGTCATCTCACCAGCCCATAATTTTAATGTGTCAATTTTTTAAAAAAATTATTTTTATTTTATATACATTGGTGGTTTGCTTGCATGTATGTCTGTATGTGGGAATCAGAGTCCCTAGAACTGGAGTTACAGACAGCTTCGAGCTGCCATGTGGATACTGGGAATTGAACCTGGGTCCTCTGGAAGAGCAGCCAGTGCTCTTAACCACTGAGCCATCTCTCCAGCCCATAATCTTAATGTATTGTTATTATGGTGGCTGTGTGTTTGTGCACCCACGTGCCGGGGGTGGTGTGTGTGGAGATGTTAAAGGACAGCTTCCAGGAATCACTCTCCTTCCGCCATGGGCTCTGAGATTTGAACTTAGGTCATCAGGCTTGTGTGGCAAGTTCTTCACCTCCCGAGCCATTTTGTTGGCCCCAATGTATTAAACACTTAAATATCCACACGTGATTGATGCTGTTTGTATTCTGTCACATAAGTTCAGTGTAATCCCAATTATATCACAGGATATGAAAAACAGAGGGAACATATTCTAAAGACAATGTAAGATTTATATTCTGTTTAACTTTTGTTTTCAGTCTTTCTTGGGCAGAGGAGGGGATTGAATCTAGACCCTCAAGAGTGCTAAGCATAGCCGGGCGGTGGTGGCGCAGGCCTTTAATCCCAGCACTCGGGAGGCAGAGGCAGGCGGATCTCTGTGAGTTCGAGACCAGCCTGGTCTACAAAAGCTAGTTCCAGGACAGGCTCCAAAACCACAGAGAAACCCTGTCTCGAAAAACCAAAAAAAAAAAAAAAAAAAAAAAAAAGAGTGCTAAGCATGTGACTTACAAGAGCTACACCCCAGGCCCTTGCTTTCAGATTTTTCTATGAACCAATTCCTTCTGTAATCAGAATAGCACAGCAGTAAGAGGAATGCCAGCATGGGCAGCAAAAGGAGAGAAGGCAGACAAGCTCAGGTTAGGCCCTACACTGGCCAGGAGCAGAACCCACACACTTCATGGGTTTGACAGGAGTGGCAGACATCTGGCGGCTGGGTCCTCTCCAAGTGGCAGGACAACGTATAGGACACACCGCACACTCAGTTTAGCTGGTGCATGCACTTGGGTCTTACCATCTGTTGCTGATCTGGCAGCGAAGTGCCGCATCCTCAGCCATTTGATGGGAATTTTGGTTCTGTTGCCCACTTCCCAAGCCTGACTTTAGCTGCTTCTTCAAGTTCCTGAGGCTTCAGTTTAGCTCTTTGCTGGGACTCCGAAGATTTGGGGAAGATGGACGAACCTTGAGGGTGAGTCTCAGCTGACACAGGAGGGCCCAGTGCCAGCTGGTTCAACTCACTGTAGTTTTGATGATGTGGCAGGAATTTAAGAATGTGGACTATTTAAAATGGTATGACAAAGGAAGATATAATTTTCTCAAATACATAGTTGAAGGCTTTGAAATGTTTTATACAGATAAGAAGTCAATAAAGCCACATGTAGTAGTTCTCAAACACTATGTACTTAAAAATCACCTGGTTGCTCATACATTCATTTCCAAGATGGGCTGAATGACAGTAACACACATGATTGGAGTCCAATAATCCAGGGTTAGCATGAGCAGCACAGTAAGATCCCATCTCTTAATACAAAACCTAAACCACAAAACAAAACCCCACCTAGATTATTCAATGTGCCCCTTCATTTTGCAGATGTAGAAATGGGATCAGGAAAGGCAGAGGGCTGTCAGCAGAGCTAAGTTTGAATCTAGACATCACAGACTTCCTCAATATGATGTAATATTTAGGGGAAGAGTTAGACAAAAGCAAGGTATGTGTGGGTTTTCTCCAGACTAACCAATTCCCTCAACATCAACTGGATATCCAATAATCCAAGTCTGACACAACTACCCACATGATAAGGGCTCGGTTCCACAAGCCCTGCCCCAAATGCCAAGCACAAGTGAGACGCCCAGGCTACCCACCCTTCAACTCAGCTGACTACAAATCTGGGGGCTCCCATGACCACTTTCTCCAATGTTTGATAATTTTCTAGAACCCATAAACTCAGGAAACTTCCCTACATAAGAGGTTATTACACAGAATGCAAATGAGTATAAGAAGTAGGTAAGGGGTTGGTAGGTCCTGAGCGCAGGAGCTGTCCCCAAACACTCAGGAGTACAACATCCTCTTGGTGTGTGGGTTGTCACCAATCTCCAGAACCTTGTTCATAGTTCGTAATGTTGATTTCAGAACATTGTTAGGGCTGATTGGATCACTGGCCACCCGTGACTGAACCCAATCTAAAGGGAGGTTCTTTCTCTTCCCTGGAGATCAAGGAAGGGCCGAAAGTTCTAACCATCCAATCACATGGACAAATTCTAAGGTTTTCAGTAACTTATTCCTTCCCCCTCCCCGAGATAGGGTTTCTCTGTGTAACAGTCCTGGCTGTACTGGAACTCATTCTATAGAACAGGCTGGCCTTGAACCCACAGAGATGTGACTGCCTCTGCTTTCCGAGTGCTGGGATTAAAGGTGTGCACCACCACTGCCTGGCACCACAAATTCTTTTTTACAGGAACATACTAGGCAAATACTGGTCTGGTTTTGTTTTTATGCCACCTGGGGGATATTCTTTGCATCTCTTTCTCTTCCCTTCTCTTCTCTCTCTCTCTCTCTCTCTCTCTGTGCGTGTCTGTCTGTCTGTCTGTCTGTAAATACTACCTGCACTGACAGTACTAAACAAGCCCATTCAATGGCCAGTTGTTTATAACTGGCTCTGGCAGAGAAGACCATGCTGATGTGGTTGGTGGTGGCGTCACACTTTAATCACAGCAGGCGGATCTCTGTGAGTTTGAGGTCAGCTTGGTCTACAGAGCGAGTTCCAGGACAGCCAAGGCTGTTACACAGTGAAACAAAAACAAAAAAGGGAAGCCATTGCTTGAATCTCACATTCAGAACTCCCACGATGGAGGTAAGAGAACGAGTCCTATCTAGGACAGTGAAATGGGGGTAGCCTGAGAGGATATCTTCAGGCAAACAGTTTAAAAATGTCTTCTAATTAAGTCTGACGACGTACATTTGGTAGGTGGATACCAATGGAGCAGGAATTCAAAGTCATCCTTGATTACAGTGAGTTCCAGGCCTGCCAGAGCTATAGAGAATTGTACCTCAGGAAACAAAAGCAGGAGCTGTAGCTCAGTTGGCGGACTGCAAGCCTAGCGTGCATGAAGTCCTGGGTTTGGTCCTCAGTACCATATACTGGGCATGGTGGCACAGAACCGTAATTCTAGCATTTGGGAGGTGGAGGCAGGGGATTGCTAGTTCCAGCTCATCCTCAGCTACAGAGCAAATTCAAGGTCACCCCAGGCTACAGAAGACCCCGGCTCAAGCAAAATTATGGCAAAACCCAAACAAACAAAAGCACAAGAGAACAAAAGTGTTTTCCACTGATTGGTCTGTGTTCCACAGGGCAAGCGTGTTCAGCGGGGAAGATGAGGGGGCACTGGGGAGAGGACAGCTTCTCGCCCTCCTACGCGGGACTAGAGTGAAGGACAGCGAGATTCCTTCATGCCCTCCATCATCTCAGCCATACTTCCCACTGAAGCCTCGTCGTTCTGGTGGCCTAAGGGCCTGGGGACAGCTTACGATACTGGGCAGTTTGAATATAGACCATTCCATGCATAACCTGTGATTCCATACAGACTGTAATTCATGTTGGTAGCTGCAAATTGAAAACTCATTCATCCAACTCAGGAACCATTTATTTTGCACCTAACAAGTCGGGGCATGCTACAGTATCTAACAGATGGGTACTCACGGCCCATCTCTGTGCATCTGTCAGGGCCATCAGCAAGGGGAGGCCAGGTCTGCATCGACCGGCTCACCATCCACCAGCACAAGTCCTAACACAGCTGTTCTGGGAAGGGGCACATGCCCTGGCCCAGTCTCCTCAGCTCCCCCAGCCAACCCAAAACCTGCTTTGTGTGTGTGTGTGCTCACGCTGTGTGAGAAGTCAGAGGTTGACATCAGGAGTCTTCTTCGGTTTCTCGCCATCTTATTTTTTTGAAACAGTCTCACTGAACTTGGACTTTGACAATTTGGTTAAACTGGCCAGTGCCCCAGAGACTGTGTCCTGCCAAGCTTGGGATCACAGATGAGCTGTTTTACTTGGTTTTTACATTAGTGCGCGGGGGGGGGGGGGGGGGGGGGGGGGGGGGGCTGG
>NC_022011.1:16155157-16167195 GCF_000317375.1 Microtus ochrogaster | reverse complement strand
TGGCTCAGTGGTTAAGAGCATTGCCTGCTCTTCCAAAGGTCCTGAGTTCAATTCCCAGCAACCACATGGTGGCTTACAACCATCTATAATGAAGTCTGGTGCCCTCTTCTGGCCTGCAGGCATATACACAGACAGAATATTGTATACATAATAAATAAATAAATATAAAAAAATACATTAGTGCTGGGGAGTCAAACTCAGGTTCTTGTGCTTATCCATTGAGCCATCTCAGACTTGCTTTTTTTTTTTTTTCCTTTTTCAAGACAGGGTTTCTCTGTAGCTTTGGAGCCTATCCTAGAACTAGCTCTTATAGACCAGGCTGGCCTCAAACTCACAGAGATCCACCTGTCTCTGCCTCCCGAGTAATGGGATTAAAGGCATACACCACCACTGTCTGTTTTCCAGACCTGCTTTTACATTTATTTCTATTTTGTGTGTATGGGCGTTTTGTGTGCATAGGTGGGCACTACATACCCAGCTGGTGCTGCAGAGCCCAGGAGGGGTATAGGATCGTCAGGAACTGGAGTTGCGGTTGGCTGTTAGCTTTTAGGTGGGTGATGAAAATTGAATCTGGGTTTTATCAAGAGCAGCAAGTGCTGAGAAGCCATCTCTCCAGCCCCTCAAATCTGCTTTTTTAAAGTAGAACGGGAGCCAGGCGGTGGTGGCGCATGCCTTTAATCCCAGCACTCGGGAGGCAGAGACAGGTGGATCTCTGTGAGTTCAAAGTCAGTCAGGTCTACAAGAGCTAGTTCCAGGACAGGCTCCAAAGCTATAGAGAAACCCTGTCTGGGGGGCAGGGAATAACCTGACAGATCACTTTTCTTTTGGTTTTTCGAAACAGGTTTTTCTGTGTAGTCCTTTGTAGAGCAGGCTCGCCTTGAACTCAAGAGTTCTGCCTGCCCCAGCCTCCTAAATGCTAGGATTAAAGGCGTGCGTTGCCATCTCCCATCCGGGAGTTTTTTTTTTTTTTTTTAAACTGGTCATGTTGAACCACTGTTTTGAGAATTGTTCCTGGAACCATTGAGGCAAGGGATCTGCCAGAATGCCTGCCAGCGCCAATGGGACACAGAGAAAGCTCATCACCACGTGACAGTACAAGGTGGAAGTGTTCAACTACATTTGATTGCTGGAATTTAGAGCTTGGATGCCTTATCTCACTCAGCACAACGTTGTGAGGGGGCAGAGCAGAGTTGATACTCTTGGCCGGGAGATCGGAAGCAGGGAGGCAACTGCAGTGTCTGACTGGAGGATGCTCTCCTGATTTCTCAGCCTCGTCCTCCCCAGCTGCCCAGAGCCAGGCAACATCCCGAAGTGAAGAAGGCAGCTCGGCTTCCTACCTTAGTGCGACAGAGTTTGATGCGAGTGACATCCCAAGATGTCGGAGGGATCTGTCTGCCCAGTTCTGTGTGCTGCGAACTGTATCAGCCATGCCTTACCGACATATCTACGTACTTCTAGCTCTCATGAGGAGCTGGCACCAAAAGGCAGAATACTGTGGCCTCTGGAGTGTGCTAAGCCCTTCTGCCATGCTCTGCCTTGCCAGACCATACCAATCGAGCCACACACATTCAGACACCCTGCCATGCTGACCACAAGGTAGCACAGTATCTGGACATCATCTTCCCAGTCCTGAGCAGGTACAAAAGCACCCTGGCTCCACTTCTCTCCAAAGATGTCCCTGGTCCTCCTGTGATGCTGGCCATTCGGCTGGCCGGCCGCACGACACCCAGACAGACCCTGGATAAATACTGGCCAGGGCCTCAGTGTACTTCTTCCTCCTTAGCTCCAACAGTGCACACCACACTCAAGGTGACTTCTTAACACTTTCCTGTGAGCCCCCAGAGGCCTTATGCAAAATTCTTAATTAGAGCACTGTGTTCCTCAAGAAATAGGTGAGCAGAGTACAGAAAGAGGCTTGCTTTGTTATTTGGCCTCATACTGCTTTTAGGGCATTAGTACACCTCCCCCCCATAATTAAAAGGTACCAGACACCCTTGAATTCTGACACACCCATCTGGGACACAGTGAAGACTAAGGACTGATAGATAGGTCAGGGCAGGAACAGAGAGCTCAGCTCCTAAGACAGTCTCTGCTCCACAGGATCAGCCACAGTGAGTGCCCTTAGGTACTTCCTTAGTCAGTGGGGCCATGGTGAGGGCCAGCAGAGCACTGGACTACAGAGAGTGCCAAACTGTCCCTAAGCACTGGCTTATTCTTCACAGGCTCCACAAACACTTCTTTAACAATCCCGAATTCCTGAATAAAGGGCGCCATCTCTTGTGGGAGCTAGGCTCCACTAGATGTGGATAAAATACCTTTTCCACACATTTTTATCAACTTGGCTAGACAGTGTCTGCCATGGCTCAGACAAGTTGTCAGAAAAGAGGGTACTTTTGTTTTTTAAGTAGGGGGCAGTGCTGGAGACTGAATCAACGGTCGTCCACTCAGGAAGGCCAGGCATCGGTCAAGGTGGCTTAATCCTTGAAAGTGAGACAAGGTATCAGGACAACCAACAATGTGGCTGAGAAAGCAATTCCACTAAGAACTCTGGTGGGCTCACATAGGAGTCCATACTGACCAGGAGGAAAAGCTCCCGGGTGGCCCATGTCTGCCTCAGATGCCCCATGTGTACCTTCCTATGTGGTCCCTGCCTCCATGCTGCAGCCACTGCATGTGGCACACAGGGCGTGGCCAGGCAGCTCTGTCTGGTTTATCATGCCTGTGTGAAACAGCTACTCGCTTAGAGAACAGCTGTGTCCAGCTCAGGCGGCCTGGCTTGCTGATGGTTCCTGTCCCTCGACTGACTTCACAGTGAAGTGCAGGTCACCCTCTCCTGGCTCAGCCTGGTGTACTTCAAAATTCTTCCTTATACAGAACACAATCCTGTGTCTCTTGGGTAATGCTAAAAAAATGTTTTCTGTTTGTTTGTTTTGTTTTTCGAGACAGGGTTTCTCTGTGTAGCTTTGGAGCTTGTCCTAGAGCTCACTCTGTAGACCAAGCTGGCCTTGAACTCACAGAGATCCGCCTGCCTCTGCCTCCGCCTGAATGCTAGAATAAAAGGTGTGCACCACCACTGCCCAGAAATAAAGTTTTATTATGAAAAACTGAAATCCATATCCAAGTTCAGAACAGCTCAGCAGCTACCAACACACGGCCATCTGTTTTCATCTCCTACCTTCCTACTCCCCAGGAGCAACTTTAGAAAATAAACAGAAAGGCTGCTTATGACGAAGACTGGCTGTGCTGGGCACACTGGTCAGCTAGCCCGTTTCCTCCCTCTCGGTCTATCTTTGCCACAGAGGCTAGAAAGCTCCACGTACACATTGGCAGCCTTCCCTGCAGCCAGAGTGATGCGATGGCCCAGGTCTGCTTTACTGATGCTACACACACTGTACACTTGTTGGGCACATGTGCCAGTCAGGCAAGGAGTATTCATCAACAGGCCACATCTATCAGTAGAGAAAGCTTTTAAACTGTGTGAGGCGGGGATGCTGGGGGTACACAGAACTGCAACAGCCAAGAGACGTAGTCACCCCAGTGCAGTGGGTGACATGCCAGTCAGCACCACAGGTGAGCCTCCACTCTTGCAGGTCTGGGGGGCCTGCCCTAATGGTGTGCTGGCTGGTTCAGGTTAAAGACTTCCTCTATCATCCCTCGTCCCAGTAGAGACCATCTGTTCTGATGCCAGCTTCAAATGCTCTCTTGCCACCCCACCTGCACAGTCTTTTGCAGATGGATACAACAGACCCTGGGTTCAAATGTAGTTTGTAAACTCCCTTCTGGGTAATGAGATGCTAGCTGTCTGGTTGCTACAAACACACCCAAGGTCTAGATGTGGAAGTCCACTGTGACCTGGTGCTCCTTAATCTTAGGATGGCAGTAGTTCACTTCAGCCCCCTGAGATCCTGATGCGACTCAACCATCCCCAGGCAAAAAACAGACCGTTGTCTTTAAAGCTCACTTTCTCCCCATTCCCATGCCCTAGGAGCAACTGTAGGGATTTAATGCTGTATTAGCATGGATGGTTTATTATTTATTCTCTTCTTCCATGCTTCCTAAGCAGGAAGTTTGGGTTTGGAATTTCCCAAGGAGTATAAAGAACAATTGTTCTTTAGAATACTCCAGACCCCCATTTCTGAGACAAGATTCACTCTATGGCCTGCCTAGGCTGATCTGGAACCATATATGGCCCAGGTTGGTCTCAAATCTGTAGTAATTTTTTCTCAGTCTCCCTAGTGCTACGATTCTAGGTGTGTGCCAGCACTACTGGCAAGAATATCCCTTGACATATAAAAAAACTAAAGAACCGTTGATGTTGAATTAAGAGCGGCGGAGCTGCGTCCCCCGCACCCGGCCGCCCACATGGCTAGCTTAGCTTATGCCCCGAAATAATTACACGGAAACTGTATTCTTTTAATCACTGCCTGACCCATTAGTTCCAGCCTCTTATTGGCTAGCTCTTACATATTGATCTAACCCATTTCTATTATTCTATGTAGTCCACGAGCCGGCTTACCAGGAATGATCTTTTCCTGCATCTGTCTGGAGTGCGGGAACCATGGCGACTCACTGACTCAGCTTCTTTCTCCCAGCATCCTGTTCTGTTTTCTCCGCCTACCTAAGGGTTGGCCTATGAAATGGGCCTAGGCAGTTTCTTTATTAATAAGAAATCATTCCCACATCACGTTGAGGTAGAAAATCTGAAATGTCTGAAGTAGAAATATCTGAAGTAGACTTTTTTTTAAGAGAAAAAGGAAAGTAGGAAAAAACAAAAAGACCACTCAGTATTAATTTATATCAGTGTTCCACCTTACCATGAGAATTTCACACAAAAGAGATACTGAATCAATTGAGAACAAATTCTCAGGGACTCAGCATCTGCCCAGGGAGCCCCCTTACGGGTTTCTGGGAAAGGTTGATCTCAGAGAGAGGCCCATGGCCTCTCTGGGCGATGCTAGCTGGGCCTGGGCTGGAAGAAGAGAAGAGGGAAGGGGAGTGGCATCTTCACTTTTACCAACCTCACAGAGGACTTCTATTTGTTTATTTAAAGACAAATTTTAAAAAGTAAAATGAATGAAACCTGCTAAGATTAAGATACATAAACCAAACTGCAACGTAGTAAAGGGCCTTGCTGGAAACATGATGATGAGCACTGGAAACAGTTCACAGACACACAGAGAGCTCACATTGTCAACAGGAATAAGCTGCTACTAATTCTCCCCAGAATGTCAAGGTTTCATTTTGCTCAGCCTGAGGTCTCGTTCAATTTCAAACTGCCTGTGGTCCACTCGATCCAGAAAAGCCTTCCGTTCAATGTACCTGGAAGAAGACAAAAACAGTGTCAGTGAAGTCTGGCAGAAAGTGCTCCGCTCCCTTGCGCTGTCCCAAGCCCAGGGGCAAATCAGGCTGCAGTAACCAGCAGGTTGGCCAGGCTGGTTGGATGACCACCTGACCACTTCCACTTCATCTACACCGGACAATTCTGTTCAGATAAAACGGAAAAGGATGTCTAACCCCCTTTTTTGTTTGTTTTGATATAGGATCTCACTAGGTAAACTAGGCTGAGATCCACCTGCCTCTGGCTCCCAAGTGCTGGGATTAAAGGTGTGTGCCACCACCGCCAGGCCAAGATATATTATCTCAAGGTAAGATTTATTTTGTGCTTGTGTACGGGTATGTGTTTGTGTGGCACAGAGGACAGCTGACTTGCAGGGGTTGCGTCTCTCCTTCCACCATAAGGGTCCTGGGGACTGAACAAGGGTTGGCAAGCTTGGCACAAGTGCATTGGATCCACTGAGCCATCTCACGGAGCCAAAGCTATGTTTTTGTGTATCTCAAAACATAAAAAATATACCTGAAAATGCAAGAAAAAGGCTACAATACCAGCCACCAAGGACTGCTGTGAGGTAACCCTTAGCCCAGGCTCGCAAAGTTACCTAATTTCCTCTTCTCTATTTCCCTCGGTATTTTCTCCTTAGCTTGGGGGCCAGGCCACCTCTGTGGCATAAAGGAAGAATTCCTCTAGCAAGGAGACAAACACCTCTGCACCCGCTGTCACACTCAGGGTTCCCTGGAAGCCTGGAGCTCTGCTCCTGCTCGCAAGCCAAGGTCAGAGAGCTCCCTCAAGGTCTGCCTCAGTCTTCCCAGACAGGGTGGAGGGAGGCCTACGCTGGCAGGCATGCTGGTCAGGAGGGAGCCTGGCTGCTTAATGACACACAGCTGCATTTTAATCTACCTTTTCTTGCCGTAAAGTATGCTGTGATTTGCTTGAGGGGAGGAACTCTTTGCAGCTAATTAATCTATTGAGAGAGCAAAATTGCCATTAAAAACAGGAAACATAATTGCATCTCTGCACTAATTTTTCTTTGTTGCACCATGGAAAATGTGCATCTGTCACTACAAGGTTATTATATTCATGGAGAGAACATAACCAGGTCCAGGAACCTGTGTTCTTCACTGAATTCAGGTCTTATTTTTCTGCCCTTCAGCATCCTGAAGTGAGGCCCATCCTACTTGCTTGCCAGATGAGCCTGTGGCTATTAATCCTCCACATATTACCAAGGACTAGTCAGAAAACACAGGTTCTGAGGCCAGAGGGAGCTGAATTTGAATCCTGTCACTTACTGACTGTGTGACTCTGGACAAGTCATATAAACTTAGCAAATCTGTTTCTTAATATATTAAAGGGGGGGCAACAACAAAAATATCGATCTGTCTGTCTGTCTGTCTATCTATCTAGTACTGCTGTGGCTGAGGTAAGAAGAGTGATGTGAATTCTGTACTAGCCTAAGCCAGAGACCACTCCTACAGTTTTATTGTTTTGGAGACAGGGTCTCATGCATTTCAGGATGGCTTGCTATATATAGCCCAGGATGACTGTAGGCTTCTGTCTTTACCTTCCTAAGATTACAGCTATGAACCACTAGGCTTGTCCTGTGTGATGTAGGGCTTTGCACACAATAGGCAAACACTATAGCAACTGAACCATATCCCTGAATCCTGATTATTGTCAAACAAACCAGAAAATAAGAAACAAACAAAAACAACAAAAAATCCCAAATCAAAAAAACTTATATCCTCCTCCCCACCAGCCCCACAAAAAAGTTAAAGAGAGATCAACCCTCCTTACTCTGATGGGCTGCTGCGAGGGGTAATTTATGTATATTTATGTAAGTATAAATATAAATAGTATATCAATAATGCTTAGCATGGAGCAAGAATTCAACTGTGATTTTAGGTAACCAACTTCCGTCAGGGTCCCGAGGACAGCAGATGGCCACGCTGGGGTGTGTGCTGTCTGAAACTAGTAACTATCACCTTGTCTGCATCAGCAATTAGGCTACGGTGTCAGAACTGTCAATGAGGCCAGAATAGCTGGAACACATGGAAAGGCTGTGCTTAGGTTTGACACAGTCCCTTGGGTCAGAGTTGTCAGATTTAGTAGGTGAAAATAAAGGAGACCCAGTTAAATCTGAAATTCAGATTCCCTGGCAGAGAGAGCAGTGGCAGATACTGTATGCTACTTCAGATAAAGGCAAAGAATGGGGGTCTGGGGGAGGAGGCATGGACACAACTCCCTGCAGCAGCAGAGGGCCTCAGGCAGGGCTGCTTAGAAAATGAGCTGAGGGCCTCACCCACTGCAATGACTCGTTTCCAGCCCTTGCCTATCCTGGATCTGGAGAAGCAGACACATGTGAATTGGGGACTTGGTGACAGGCATGCTAACTGTTCCTTGGAAGAGCCAGCAAAGAGAGTGAACACAGGCAAGAGATGTATTGTCTAAGAATCACGTGGTGTTTCAGGAAGGAAAAGGAAGTGACTTCTACACTGGGATGCTCACTGAGAATGGATAAGGGCTTGCAGGTTCACGGAAGCTGTATGTGTTCAGACACAGATGCTAAAAAGGAGCAAAGCCGAGGCCAAGGGAAGTCTCAGACGGCAACAAGGGCACACACAGATGCAACTCAATTCTCAAGGGCAGCCCAGACAAAGGCCAGCAAGGCAGGTCTGGCTATTTTATTCCCTGTCACAGCCACTGGCAGCTGTTAAGAGGATCCTGTGACAGCTTGGTTTACATCCACGAGCTGACTGTGCTAACATGGTGCTGGGGATGAGAATGACTTTGGTATCTGTTATCTGTACTTTTGGGAAATGTATTGGTATTTAATTTTTGACTTTTTGTGTTTGTTTTTTCCTTCTCTGTGAAACAGTAATAAAAATGTAATGCCCCTCTGTGGATACAACGAGACTCGAGAAGCAGTGGTTCTTGCTCCTCGTTGACTGAACCACAGCCATGACCTGCAAGGCCTCAGATCAGGACATTTGGAATGGAGACTGAGACTGGAGATGCTCCCGAGGAAGGGCTGCCTCAGAGGGCCACCTGAGGGTCCACCTACTTCAACTGGGTTGCAGGGGTTTCCAGGCATTTTAATTGGGCCAAAGCTCAGAACAGATCTGCTGGCTGACAAGTGCAATGGGAATTATGGCTCTTACTCGTCTTTGGTCTTGTTGCTTTTCAGGTCAGAAGGAGCCTGGCACACTGGGAAGGCTAGGGCTCTTTTATGGCCCATTTAAGCAGCAGCAGATTTTACTGTATTGATTTACTTATTTACTCATTCATTCACTCATTTATAAAAGACAGGCTCTCTCTGTGTAGCTCTGGCTGTCCTGGAACTCACTCTGAAGACCAGGCTGGCCTCAAACTCATGGAGATCAGCCTGCCTCTGCCTCCCTAGTGTTGGGATTAAAGGTGTGCACCACTATGCCTGGCAAAGTAGCAGATCTTTATTGTCATTAACAAAACATGCTAAGAGCAACAAGAATCTAGGTGGCTCTCCAGTTTCTCCTTCAGAACTTAAGCTACACAATAGGCTCTGATATCTTTGGGATCTTTCAATTCAAATTATTTTTCTGCCTCGATTATTGTGAAATTCAGGACACCAGGTAGGAAGTAGTAGGGAGCACTATCAGGGAAGAAGCCAGTACCTGTCAGAGAACCCAGCCTGGAGGTCAGAGGATGCTGGCTTGCAAAAGCTCCGTCATGTGGTTATCCTGCGGCTAAAACCGCAGGAGAGGCTTCTTTCACAGTGCTAAGGAAAAGGGCATGCACAGGAGACACAAGGTAAGAGAACGTTCTGGGGCTGGCACTGTGTTACTAGTGTTGCAGTGCTGGCTCCTGCGCACATTTGGTGCAGTCAAACGGCACAGCAATGATGAGCTTCAGCTCTTGATGGGCAGCGGAAGCAAGGGCAGGATTTCTCTGCTCTGGGAAGGCAACTAAAGATGCAAAGTGCCAGCCCAGGCATGGCCACAAAGGCAGCAACAATAATCCTTTCCTCATGGTTGCAATGGTCCGGGGAGACAAACTCCTGGAAATCCAGGAGATAGATGCTTCGGGAAATGCAAAGTATTTAGCAGCCCCTCCATCATGTTCTTTAAATCGCCAAATAGCTGGTCTCTAATCACTATGCTCTATACCTTCAGCTTAACTGGACAGAGAGCAGCAGTCAAACCCAAGCTTCTCTTCAGTGTGCATTTTATGCACAGATTCTCTCCCCTACATCTAGGGCTCCTGCCTTAGGGTTATATTTGGAAAGCTGTGTTGATGATATCCACCATCAGGAAATCTGTGATCTAGAAGTCATGCTCAATACCAGAACGACATCCGCTAACACCTGGACTGTCTCTGGCCTAGCACTTCAAGTGCTCTGCTGACGGAAAATGTTGCCGCATAAAAACCTATTCTGAGCCGGGCGGTGGTGGCGCACGTCTTTAATCCCAGCACTCGGGAGGCAGAGGAAGGCAGATCTCTGTGAGTTCTAGGCCAGCCTGGTCTACAAGAGCTAGTGCCAGGACTGGCTCCAAAGCTACAGAGAAACTCTGTCTTGAAAAACAAAACAAAACAAACAACAAAAAACAAAACAAAAAACCTATTCTGATGTATTATGCCAGACTTTTCTGGATGGTTAGTTTTGATCCTAGGCCACAGACAAAGCCAGGGGCATCTGCTAGCCAGTGCGTCAGGCATTCAGACACTGGAGTGGTGTGGTATCAGCTCTGGGGTGCTTACTGGACACTAACAAAACATGACACCACCAGTCAGTCAGCACAGCAGAGAAGTGGTGATGTGAGCGAGGGGGGGGGCGCTGTTCTACAGTGGCATCCGAGCTGACAAAACAGAGACTTGCTGGGGAGGTAACACTGTAAAGTGAAGGGCATTGAGGCTAGGTTTCAGCAATCAGCTAGAGAAGTGGGCAGGGGTGGCATGAAAGGCCCCAAATGGTGGCTAAGTCTTAGAACTAGTGTTTGCTTGGGGAGAAAGAAGAAAACAATTGCCCAGGGCCCACACTCCCAGGCTGAAGGGCTGGGGAAGGCAGAGCCAGCCTGGGAGACTTGGGGAATGCTCTAAACTCTACCCATCGCCAAGGAAAATACTCCTAAACTGTTGGCTAGGACTTAAATGGATAAAGCATCTAGCTTTCCAGTAAGGTCTGAGTCTGGGGGTGGTCAGTTAATGGCAAATAGGAGAAAAGAAATGTGAACAGAGCCCGAGGGAAGGCCAGTATTTTGCGTATTTGCTTCCTTATCCTAACACCCTGAGGGGCATAGACGGCTAAGCTGGGGCTAAGCTGGGGCCAGTGCCTGTCCCCATCAGCTCACTGCTGCTGTGAGCAAACACCAACCAGAACCAATGTGGAGAAGAGCAGGCTGTCTGGCCCCAATTAATGTTTTCCTTTATAAGTGGTGCTGTGGTTACAGTGTCTCTTCATAGCAATAAAAACCCTAACTAAGACACCCTGCCTCCCAAGTACTGGGATTAAAGGCTAATTTAGGTTAATTAATAACCTGAATGACATGTACTTACATAGGCCTCCATGTGGTGAGTGGCCATGTCAGAGGAGCAGCAGGTGACAACTGACTTCAGGAGATTCGCCCACCAGAATGCACCTAAGTCACTGATGGGTGAATCTCGGATAGGCAAGGCCCCAGGGCTTCTGCTCCGGAATGTTGATTGCTACTGCTGAGTCTTTACATGTTTGCCACTGCCATTTTTCTCTGGTATCTGGTATGGTGTGAATGGGTGTGAGGGACCCCACTGTCTTTACTGTAGTGTGATCTCAGGGACATAATCTGTTCTACTAGGCATTTTTACCTGTGGATTATTATGAAGATTTCCTCTTAAGTTGTTTAAACTGTTTAAAGTATTTCCCCTGTCTCAGATGAAGTAAGGGCTACCTTTCTTTGTAATCACAAAATGCAGCTTGCCAGTAAAAGAACTGGCTGGGAAAAATAACTTGCTTGCTTACACTCTGTTAATCTGTAACAAGTTGCTTAGACATAAATGTATGTGGGCTCTTGGGATAATTTGTTTTTCACCTGTAATAAGAAAAATGTTAGTCATGTAAGGGACATGGAAAACAAGATTTTACTTGTATTCATTGTAATCATTTGCTTAAAAAATAGAATGTAATCACACTGTAACTTTTATATTGCTTGAAAGATTCTGCTGGGGTAAATAAGCTGTAAGGGAAAAAAATAAAAACACAGAAGGGACATCTGGATAGAGGTAAGAAAAGAAATAATGAGAGAGAGAGAGAGAGAGAGAGAGAGAGAGAGAGAGAGGAAGAAAGATCCTGAAGGTGTGTGTGCTCCCTTCTTTGGCCAGCCCTAGATAGATATGTTTTGCTCTCCTCACTGCCTCAGATAGAAGAGTCAAACTGCTGACTCCATGGCTCCCCATCAATTCCTGAGCTGCTAAAAGTTGGCCCTTACATCAGTAGTCTTCAAAGTGCTTTATACACACTATATCTCTGTACGTATTACATACATTCTGCTTTATCTCAGGATCTGCACAACCAGAATGAAGGTGTAATAGCATCCCGATTTTACTGGCAGAGGAGCTGAGGCAATTGCTATGCAGAAAGAGATGGTCTTACTGGTGAGAGGCAGGGCTGTATAAAGAGAAGGTCTTTCTTACTGGTGAGAGGCAGGGCTGTATATAGAGAAGGTCTTTCTTACTGGTGAGAGGCAGGGCTGTA
>NC_022011.1:16133285-16155057 GCF_000317375.1 Microtus ochrogaster | reverse complement strand
AGAGAAGGTCTTTCTTACTGGTGAGAGGCAGGGCTGTATATAGAGAAGGTCTTTCTTACTGGTGAGAGGCAGGGCTGTACAAAGAGAAGGTCTTACTGGTGACAGGGCTGTATAAACGGCCATTCAATATTTCAGGAGTGAGGAATGCTGAAGTTATGGGCCTCTGTTCCTTAAGTTTCTCTTGTACTCCCTAACCACTAAATGAGCCCCATTTCTTTTTCCTTACTAAAAACATACATGAAAGCTGTGTGGGCATGGTGGCTCTTACCTGTGATCCCAAACATGGAGGACTGAGGCAGAAGGGACTGCCATGATTTTGAGGACAGAGTAGGTTACAGAGTGAGATCCTTTCTCAGCACTCCCACAGGGAAAACAAAACAAAAACACTAACAAGGATTAGGTCACTTTTGGTTTATGGCTATTCTCTTGGTATTCTAGAGTGACCATGAAATGGTACAGCAATGGCCTCGCCATGTATCATACAGCTGAAGCAAATGTCACACCATGCCCTTGACCACAGTAACATGGTCGAAAAAAATACCAAGCCATTCATGGCTAATGTGACAGTATCCTGGCACTGGGTTGGCGTTCTTTGCTTTTGAAGCACTTGAACTAACCAGATTCTCAGAAGGTCAAATGATTCAGATTAGGCTGCCTTGAGCCAGACCCAGTCTTGTGAATAAACCAGGCAATTTACAGTTCACTGAGCTGTAAGCCAGCAAACTTGGTTCAGGGAACACTGCACCTCAGCCCCGCCCCCCATCTTCACCCAGTGGCTTCTCACAGATGGGACTGGCCTCATCTTAGAGCTTCACCAATAACCAAAGCACTCCACTTTGATTTCACAGTAAAAAGCTCCTCCTTGCTACACAGGGCGGTGTGAAAAAGACCACTGCAGAGTTCCGAGGCTACAGACAAACAGCCACTCCTTACCCTTCCTTCCCCCGGTTATGGATGGCCAGTTCTTCACCAATCCCTTCTTCCTCCTTGAAGTTCTCCCAGTCCAGTTTGGACTTCTCAAGGGTGCTCATTTTCTGTTTTTTGGCTCCAATTTTCCCCAAAAGGCTGCTCATACCACTTGATCTTTTTATCCTATGGAAAGAAAAATGAATATAACTCTGATCTCTACATTAACATAAGAACTCTGGTGTCTTAATTAGTAGTTTGTGTGTGTGTGCGTGTGTGTGTGTGACACAGAGTTCCCTGGATTAGAGCCATTTGTCTCAGTGGAAGCCATGCTTGTACACAGGGCATTTTCTTTTCTATGTGGAAACTGTACGCAGACAGAATCTTAACACGCCTTTCCTGCCTAACACATACGACTGCTTAGCTGCACTGCTGACAGGAAGCCCTAGCCTTTCAGACCTCTTTCAGGCGTGGCAGGTCTCTGCTTGCAGGGAGGGAGGAGAATGGTGGGGTTCAGATATTGGAGTCACATGCATAGGTCCAAGTTCAGCTCTGTCCCAATGACTCAAAGCTAGTTCTTCAAGTACAAGTGTCTTGGTTTCCCAATCTACACTGAATGCTTAATCACGGTGGTGGGGAATTGTCCATGTAAAGGGTCAAGACAGCATCGGGCATAGGGGTTAAGGTGCAGTTAACTGTTGGCCACTGTCAATCACTGCCTGTTCATGCTCTGAAGCCCCAGGGGACTATTCTACAGCATAAGAACCAGTTCCAAACACGTACAAGCAAGAAGTCACAGCATTGTAAAAGGACCTTTAAAGGTACTGCCTTTCAACTCCTGTAACTGGGCCTGGTTTTCCCCGGAGGTGGAGAACATCCCAAAGCAGAGAATGTACAGCCTGTGCTCTACTTGCCGGCGATGCTATCTTACACGGGCTGTGGGAGAAACCCCAAATGCCAAATTCAAGTCTCGGCAGGTCAAATGTTTCCAGTCAATGTTACATGAATGAGATAAGGCAAACAGAAGGCAGCTAGAGTTCATAAGAAGGTGATATGAGGGGAAGAAACGATAGAAAGAACATGGGTTTTAAAAACATTATTATTTTGTGGGTGGGGGGCAGGGGTGCACAGATCAAAGGTCAATTTTGTGGCGTTGGTTCTCTCCCTCCACCTTTATCTGGGCATCAAGGCCAGGCTTGTAGATTTGGATTGTCAGGTGCCAATGGCCTGTACCTAACAAGTCATCTTGCCAATGTGATTCTGGTTTTATGAAACTAAAATGAATTCTCTACTTCACAGAGATAGGTAAGGGTGGAAATGCACAAGCGGTGTACACGGGCACTGCAGTGCTCACTCTCTCAGTGCTCTCGCAGCTCCCTCCCCATCTGACTGGCATTTGGCCTACGGCAGATAACCTCAGGCTTACTGCTGAAGGGAATCATTTCTGAGCCAACCTATCATCATTCAAACCCAACAAAAAACCATGGACCGTGGGCTATCTGTGCCCTAGGATAGGCCAACAGGTTAGTGCCCACACCAAAAACAAGACTTGGGAGTGGTACAAACATTCTTTTCTATTAACACTGGTCCATAGGATGTCAGCTTCCCTACCTAGTTCATTCCCCTACAGACTGGACTTATTCATAAATTGCAGATAGGGACAAGGTGAGGATCAGTGTCTCCAAGATGAGAAGCTGCTTGAG
This sequence comes from Microtus ochrogaster, assembly GCF_000317375.1. NCBI lineage: Eukaryota > Metazoa > Chordata > Mammalia > Rodentia > Cricetidae > Microtus > Microtus ochrogaster. The sequence continues at coordinate 16,152,448 of NC_022011.1, read as the reverse complement.
AGTTTTCTGAGAGCTATTTTATTTTGCTTAAGATGATTCTAAATGGAATCAAAATGCACTGTATGCATCTATGAAAGAACCCTGGTCCTTTCTGTGTGGTAGTACTGACGTGATCATAAGAAAGTTCACTGCAACTAAAAGGTACAGCATCCCGTTAAGGAAACAGATATTACATGTGTCTACTTTACTCTGTGCCCTTCCTTAGCAGGGACTTTGATTCACTGCTCTCAGTAGGAAGAGGACCCTAATGAGGAGGCTGGCAAATGTATTCATGGGGTCTGAAGAGGTATAATACATTCATTCCCCGTGATTTTTAACACCAACTCCAATAATCAGGCACCCACAGAAGAGACTTTTTGCTCTGCAAAGGAATTTAAAGACATCTTGCCATCCATCAGTTATAGTCATTCAACAGAGACTGAAGTTCCACTGTGCTTGGAATTAAGAACACAGAAAAAAGCTACAAGGCCTGATCCTAAGGAGAAACACAATCTAGTAAAAAGGTAACAAATAGGCAAACTGTGACCATTGTAAAGACTCCAAAGAGGAAGTGATGTGGGACTAGTTCAGTGGTCCTTACAGCTGGTATCTTCTTCCTGTGCTTGCCCCACAGTCCTGGGACACAAATCCTGTAGCTGCCTGCACACTCCAATTTCTATTGCTCAGTTGGGGAGAGGAAGAAACATCCACTTTCCCTGTTGTCCTGGAGCTCACTGTGTAGGATCCATGCGTTACTCATTCCTTTTTCCTTGTTGAGACAAGGTCTCACTACGTACCCCAGGTGGCCTGGAATTTGCTATGTACAGACAGCTGACCTAGAACTCAAGAGATCTACACGTCTGTGCTAGGATTAAAGGCGTGAGCCACCCACTACTGTCTTACTCACTCTGTCTCACCCATAGTGAAGCCAAAAGCTTACTCACGACATAAAATTTTTAAACTTTTAACTGACCAAGTCCTCAATTTGATAGCAGAGTTACTCAAAAGAAAAGAAAGTCCCCCTTGTAACAAGAAGACTCAACACTATGCCTGAACTGGCAGAAGGGAAAATCAATTTCAAAAGTGGATCAGCAAACACAGGGCTTATGGGCATTAGTAACTCTGTAACTCTTCTCAGAGCTTCAATAGACAGAGCTGGCCTCAAGTCTACACCTCTCACATCAAAACTGACAGAGCCACTAACATGCAAATCATTTGCAACAACATTGTCTGGCAGAGACTTGCGTTTTCCTTAGTGTCTGTCATCTGTTTACCGGGGAGGGACACACACAAGAACTACTTTCCAGAGCCAGGTGTAGGTCTAGCACCTCGTGTGAACGTGAGGAAAAGATCAACCTGAGAATTCCCTGTTGTGGGCTTGGAACCACTGTTCTTTTGGGTTCCCCCTAGATTAGCTGAAATCTTTAAGAAAGAACAGTGCAATCCAAATCCCTTCCCTTCTTGAAGTTCTTTTTCTCAGGTGTGAGCAGCAATGAAAGCAGACTAAGCAGCGGAGACTGCAGGGTTGCTTTTTGGGTTAACAGAAGCTCCCCTGGAGTGTTCCGTGAGAGCCCCTGGAAGACAGGACTCATTTTCCAGATTCTGGTTCTCAAACTATGTGGACAGACGCACAGCCTGAGAAGATTCTAGAAGCCAGCTAACTCCGCTCTCAATGGAGAAACTCTACCTCAATACAGCTATTTTGGAAAATATCACCTTTTCTCTAAGTGCTGAACTTATCAATTCATCTTTTATTGTTCAAAGAAACTAATTTTTTTTTTTTTGAGACAGGGTAGCCTTCTTTGTAGCCCTGGCTGTCCTCAAACTGGCTCTGTAGACCAGTTTGTGGCTTCAAACTCACAGAGATCTGCCTTCCTCTGCCTCCGGAGTGCTGGGATTAAAGGCTTGAACCACCATCGCCCAGCCCAAGGAAACTATCTTTGATCAGAAGGCTGTCAGGCCAGGCATGGTGGCATATGCCTTTAACTTCAGTACTCAGGAGGCAGAGACAGGCAGGTCTCCAATGAGTTCAAGGCTAGCCTGGTCTACACAGTGAGTTTTGGTTCAGCTAAGGCTACATAGTGAGATCCTGTCTCAAAAAAATCAACTAGCAGATCAACCAACCAAACAAACAAAAGACCTTTTGGCACACCATTTATAATAATGGCAGAAATGGGAACCAGTCTATAGTCACACTTCCCTGAGCTCTGTGGATCTTAGAAACTAAGCAGGGTTGGGCTTGGTTAGTTCTTGGAAGGAAGAAATGGGAAGCAAGGTTAGTCCGTGGTTTTTGGTTGCTGCCCTCTGTCCCCACCCCACTGTATGTTTTGTAACAATAAGAAGACAATTTGGAAAGGTCACAGGAAATCAATCTGAGATTTCAACTTTCCAGTTTGGAAATGTCAGAAGGAGAGACACAGCACTGCCATTATCTGGATAAGCCCCACTTAGTCGTCAGTTACCCTCTGTCACATGTGCTTCCCCCCTCCCCCCCCAATGTACATTTACTTTTGGGGAGAGTATGGAGCTAGTTTTAAATAATTTGTGGACATACCACGGCACCTCAATAGTTCAGCTTGCGTCTCCTAAGGCATTCTCCTACATAATCTTAACACCTCATATTATACTCAAGAAACTTAATAACTGATAATAAAACTTAATATGCTGATAATAACCTCTAAAAGGCTATCTTTGGATTTTATCAATAACAGTTCAAAATGGTCTTGACAGTGATTCTTCATAAGCTCCCCAGCACAGCACATCTGGAAGTGTCTTGGTCTCCTTTGAAACTTTAATCTGTCTTCTGCCTTCTGGCCTTGGTGTCGTAATAATCTTTTAGAGTATACTCTGGCTGGCTCATAGGTTGTTGCTCACTGGGTTTATCTGTCTCTTGTGGACAGATGCAGGTTAAACAATTTTGCTGAGCATGCTACCTTGACAAGGCTTAAATGTGTTTGCTGCACTCTCAGCAGCAGTGTGAGGCCAGCACATACTGAATGTTACTGTACCCTACACCTCGGCTACTGAGGCAGCTACACCATCACCTGTTGCCAAGTACCTTGCCACTGCCGGCTATGTGACATGCGCACCCTTTAAAAGCTCGCTCTCTTGCTCCTCTTCCCTGTTCTGTCTTGTCTGACTCTTTCAATGTCCCCACTCCTAGACAGCCTTTCTTCTTTCACTCTCCCATAAACCTCCAGTACTAACTGCTGTGTGGCATGTTTGGTTAGTGGCATACATTGGCAGGGCCTGCTGAAAGGTACCCACTTCACTTTTTTTTTTAAGCCTCACACTGAATACATTAAGTACTGTCCCTATGGGCAGGGAATGACTGTAGGCACTTCCTCCCTCTAATTAATTTGTACTATGGAGGAGAATGTTCTTAGAAGTCCAGGAAGTTTTGGTTGCTTATTTCTAGTACCTCATTTTGTAATGTCAACCATGTCTAAATACACACTCGTGTCAATGAATAGTAAAGGATCCCACTAGAAGGACAAACACACAGAAGATCCCCAGAGGATAAGCTGTGACTCAGTATTAAATAAACAGTGAAGGACTATGGGATCACTAGCAGAGCCCGAGTCTGAACGGTCCAGCATAAGGACGGGATGCCCCTAGACGTGCACATGAGGGGCAAATGAGTGGAGTAGGTGGCAAGCAGAGCCTCTGCTCTCAGACAGGTAGGAAACTGGCTCCTGAACTTCCCCTGCCCAGTCTCACTTGTTCCCAGGGAAAGAGATAATAATCCACAGCCCTTCCTGACTCTCCTCCAGCAGTTTCCTTCCTGGAGCCATTCCCAAGGTGGGGGCAGGGACCTCATGGCAAACAGGGAAGGGCATGCCTCTGTTTCCTGGCAGTAAGAAAGGAAGGTAGTGGCAAGCTCTTTGAGACAAAATATTCAGTTTAATGGGAAGAGGACCATGCATGGAGAGGGGATGTTTTGTCCCTGAGGTACAGACTGCTGTTGCTTTTATTTGTATAATCAGATTCAGCCGGGGACAATGATTTATTGGACCAATACACAGACCATTTATACTTCTGAGATGGAATTTTTAAAAAATTATTAAGCACAGCTTCTAATAAAGACTATGATGACATTTTGCTTTGTGCATAGCCCTGGGAGCTCAGTGGAGGAAGACACCGCTCATTTTCCAGATACCAATTCCATATGGGCTCCCAACCAATCCGAACCACCAAGCTAAGAGGAGTCCAGGCAGACCTAAGGCCATGATTTCTCTCAAGGAGAACATTCTCTGTTACCTTACAACAAACCAACCCTGAAGAGGCTGAAGATATAGCTCAATTGGTACAGTGCTTGCCTAGAATGCAGGAAGCCCAAGTAAACCAAGCATGATGGTGCATGCTTATAATCTTAGCACTCAGGAACTAGAAGCAGGAAGATCAGAAGTTCAAGGTCATCTTCAGCTATATTATGAATTTGAGGTCAGCATAGAATACATGAAATCCCGTTTCAAAACAAAACATTAAACAACCAATCCTTGAGATGCTAATATTTTAATAAGTCAGCTTTAGTGGCACATTCTTATAATTCCAGAACTTGGAAGGCTGAGGCAAGAAAGAAGCATAAGTTCAAGATCAAATTCATCTGTACAGGGGGTTTGAGGCCAATCTGAACTACACGTGACCCTTCTCAAAAACAGAAACAAACAAAAAATCCAGATGTCAATAAAAACAAAATTTAAATTCATACGCATCTCCAAGGTTGAGGCCATGTTTAAATTTCAGAACATGGAGGTGCCCTTAGTCAGACCAGAAACAATTCCTTCAGTTTTACATCACAGACACCTCATTTAAAATGGGTCACATCTGGCCCTTTTTAGGAACAGGTAGGCACACTAATCACATGGCTCTACGTGCCACTTACATGAGCTGGCTCCTATACACATTTGCAGACATTTCCCCAATCCTTCCGACCCGTTTACTGCTACTAAACAGCATGTGAAACCCCAAACATGGAGATGGGTGCTGGACAACTGGGGCTACTGATACCCAGCATCCTGCTGGAGGGGAGAGAGATATGGTCCTTTTAGATGAGGCTGGAGTGGGCCCTCCTGTGGGAGCCCAATTCCCGAATCCCTTTCTGGTCAGCATCTACAACATGACTTGCTTGCTCAACTGCTAGAATAATGACTCTGGCCTCATGGAAACTGAATCCTACTAAAACTTGACTGGAAAATTTAATGATGCTCACCTCAATCTATCCTTCTACCTCCCGGGCAGCTCCCACCTCTCCTCAGAAGGCAGATGTTCCATCGGCAGCCTTTTCCTTGTCATGCCACCACCACTAATCTAGACTTTAAGGGACCCACGAGAAGCAAAGATCTGTCTGTATGCAAGTGATTTCAGGAAGGCAGCCGGAATCTCAAAACATCACTCTGCTAAGGAAATGCAATGCGTTCCAACAAAGAAAAATTTTTGCTCTCATGTAGCATGGGACCGAGAGCAGAAAGTTCTTTCTCCCCCTCCCTCCCCCTCCCTCCCCCCGCCCCTTTCTTGGAGGCAGGAAATGGTTTTCATAGATGGTGGCCACAGCCAGGCCATGTGTAAACCACAACATTGCTTCTTGAATGGATAGACGGTTTTTACTCATTGAATCATTGACCACCAATGAAAGAATTCCCATCACTAGAGCAAGAGAAATGGTTAGGCACAGCTACCTTCCTTAGAGCAGCCTTTTCAAACAGAAGGAAGGACAGTTCTCCAAGGTTGTTAGGAATCCTTACTTGCTGAGTGATGCTTTCATTTGTACCTAGACTCTTCAGTGCATCTGTGTTTGTGCTCATGGCCACAGTAGGTCACAGTGAAAAGAGTGAGTGCAGGTCACTACTGAAGCTGTTACAAACACAGGCTGCCATACTCTGGGAAATGGGCATCACACCCCTGCTAAGTGAGGCTCTCATGGCTTCTCACCCCAAAGCTTCAGTGCAGCTTAAAGGAGTCTATGGCTGCTATTCTCTCCTGGGGGACCAGTGGCTTTATGTTGCCTGCCCTTCCTGTCACCATGAGGCTGGGCTAGTCACTCTGCAAGGATTGAATGAGCAATCAATGTTCTCACAGTCCAGACTCAGGAAGGAGACTGAGCACAGGCACGGAATGACCTGAATGCTATAGTTCAAAGTGGAGCACAAATGTGAAAACCAGAACCAAACCCAAACCACAGCCTCAGTCACTTTGAAGGAAGTTCCCCTGGGAATGAAGATAATGGGAACCACCCAAATATAAGCTACTAAATATATGCTATGAAAGCATGCTGGGAAATCTGACGACCACCTAATTCATTTATTTTTTATTTTTGGTTTTTTCGAGAAAAGGTTTCTCTGTAGCTTTGGAGCCTATCCTGGAACTAGCTCTTGTAGACCAGGCTGGCCTCGAATTCACAGAGATCCGCCTGCTTCTGACTCCTGAGTTCTGGGATTAAAGGCGTGCGCCACCACGTGCAGCCAATTCACCTTTTTTTTGGGGGGGGTGGTTTTTCAAGACAGGGTTTCTCTGTAGCTTTGGTGCCTGTCCCAGAACTAGCTCTTGTAGACCAGGCTGGCCTCGAACTCACAAAACTCACAGAGATCTGCCTGTCTCTGCCTCCCGAGTGCTGGGATTAAAGGCGTGTGCCACCACCGCCCGGCTCAGCCAATTCACTTTTAAAAACAATTTATTTAATTTTATTTTATGTGCATTGATGTGGGGGTAGCAGATCTCCTGTAACTGGGGTTACAGACAGTTGTGAGCTGCCGTGTGGGTGCTTGGAATCAAACCTGGGTCCTCTGGAAGAGCAGTGAGTGTTCTTTAATCTCTAAGCCATCTCTCCAGCCCTGTCCAACTAATTCTTATTCTTGAGAATACTTTTAAAATAAATTTATTGAGACATAATTCACACAATAAAGAGCCTACTTATATAAGGCATATAACTAAAATTTTTTTTAAAATATTTATTTATTTATTATGTATACAATGTTCTGTCTGTGTGTATGCCTGTAGGCCAGAAGAGGGCACCAGACCTCATTATAGATGGTTGTGAGCCACCATGTGGTTGCTGGGAATTGAACTCAGGATCCTTGGAAGAGCAGGCAATGCTCTTAACCACTGAGCCATCTCTCCAGCCCCCTAAAAATTTTTTTGAGGGGATGTTCAAGACAGGGTTTCTCTGTGTAGCCCTTGGCTGTCTTGGAATTTATTCTATAGTGAGCTGGCCTTGAACTCACAGACCCGCCTGCCTCTGCTTCCCAAGTGCTACAACTAAAGGAGCAATGTTTTTTTTGATATATTATCACAATCTAATTTTAGAACACTTTGTCATCACCACAAAAACCCCTGTAGGAGTGTGGACAGGATGGCAGGATGCCCGAGAACTACTGTGCAGCGAAGTTCTGGCTGCTGTCGACACTACCTTGGATCTATACTTTTAAGTGTCATGGCTTTGCTCCCAAAGAAGTGACTCACTATCCCACCAGCTAATTACTATATATCTATTTGTACTCTGTACAAGTTAACTTCTTTAAAACTTAGTAACCAATTAGTAAAGCAAGGGTAACAATAACCACCTTGAAGAGCAGTAATTAAACCAGAGATAAGACACTGCTAAACCCTTATCTATACAATGCCTTCAGGGCGCCAAGCCCCCCCCCCCCACTAGAGACAAAGACACAGATTTCTTCTTCTCCTTTAATTCACTCACAAGAGACAAATATGAGAAGCAGCAGCTACTTTCTTATTTATTTATTTATTATGAGTACAATATTCTGTCTGTGTATATGCCTGCAGGCTAGAAGAGGGCACCAGACCTCATTACAGATGGTTGTGAGCCACCATGTGGTTGCTGGGAATTGAACTCAGGACCTTTGGGAGAGCAGTCAATGCTCTTAACCACTGAGCTATCACTCCAGCCCCAGCAGCTACTTTCTTAAAAAACTGCACACGGAACCATGTGTGGTAGTGCTCGCTTTTGATCCCAGAACTCAGGAGGCAGAGTCAGGTGCATCTCTTGAGTTTAGGGTCTACAGAGTGTGTTCCAGAACAGTCAGGGCTACACAGTAAAACCCTGTCTTGAAAAAACAAAACCAACCCGCCCCCTCCCAAGTTGTGCACAGGAAGTGTAGATGAGCAGGACAGGGAGCAGAGATAGGGGGGGCAATGAGAGGTAGGAGGTGGAGTCTCATTAGAAGGGCAAGAAGAACTATTCAAGAACAGCCAGGACAGAGGGACCCAGGAGGTCGAAGCATCTGATGGCTATGAATGCACCCATCACACTAAAGTTTTCCAGCAGTCTCTATTCTGTCTTCACGTGCCTCAAAAATATGCACTCTATGCTGGATGTGGTGGCGCACACTTTTAATTCCAGCACTCAGGAGGCAGAGGCAGGTAGAACTCTGTGAGTTCAAAGCCAGACTAATCTACAAAGTAGGTTCCAAAACAGCAAGGAACACAGAGAAACCATCTTGAAAAACCAAACCGAACCAAGCAATGCACTCTAAAATCCACACACATAGAAATTTAAAATTCCTTAAATATTTTGTTTTACATGTATATGTATATTTGTCCCCATGGAACTGAAGTTATAGGTGGCTGTGAACCTGATGTGGATTCTAGGAACCCTGGTTCTCTGAAAGAGCAGCAGGTATACTCAACCAATGAGAAATCTCTCCAGTCCCCAAATTTAAACTGTTACTGGTAGGAAAATCAGTGGGCTTGGAATCCAGAAGTTGCCTGTTCTATTTTTTTTTTTTTTGAAGGTAAGTCATCTCTGGCAGCAAAATATATTTTACCTCCCACCTCCAAATAAGCCCCTTGAATGTCAAACCAAGAAAAGCTGATCTATTGTGTAACAGGCCCCCCCAACCCCAAGAATGGCTTTTTAAACTTAGTCTGATTGTTAATTTCAGCTTCTTTGAAGGTATCTGGGAGCCTTCTAACGGTCAACTTTTGGACACTTTTCCCTGACACCCTCCAGATGACATCACTTGGCATACTGCCTGGCTCTGGTAGGTACTCAATAAATATTTGTTAAAAGAATGTATGAAGAGCCGAGCAGTGGTGGTGCACGCCTTTAATCCCAGCACTAGGGAGGCAGAGACAGGCGGATCTCTGTGAGTTCGAGGCCAGCTACAAGAGCTAGTTCCAGGACAGGCACCAAAGCTACAAAGAAACCCTGTCTCGAAAACAAACAAAACAAACAACCCCCCCAAAAAGTATGAATCTTGGGAAATAATATTAATTTTGTACATCATGCATAAATTCTCATAAGTGAAGTACATTTAAGTAAACCTCTGCATTGATTAAGGCCTTTGTGGCCATCCATCCTTAGCAATTTCCAGGCAGCTGTGAACTTCAAGTCAGCAGCAGCAAAGCACTTGTTCACTGTAGCATATGACAGACATTCCTGCACAGTGTGGGCAGCTTGGAATTCACCCTGGCCTGCACATCTGAGGTTCTGCAGAAGGTTCCACCCTCACGTCACAATCTCTGATGCAGACACTTGGTTACAATCTCTTAAGTAACAATAACTAAAGAGAAAGGATGGAAAGGAATGCTGACAAGTGTTTCCCCTCTTCTAGGATAGAATTTGTAGAAAGGGAAAGAAATGTGGATTCATTTTGTGCAAAAATGGAACTCTGTAATAACTAGCTCATGAAATCAACCAAAGACTTCTTTACTGTAGCAGTTCTTTTCCACTTTTACGGGATACAATACAGATGGGCTACTATTTTGGGGTGTGTGTGGGTGTGTTGTGGGGGTCACTAGTGCTTGTGTACACATGTTGGTGGTTAGTGTTGTATGTGGGTATGTGTGCAAATATGTGTTGCTAGCAATATGACACAGGACCTAACATAAACTAGATAAGCCCTCTGCCTCTGAAGCTGTATCCTCTAGCCTGGGGGAAGAAAGGAAGGCTATTTTCAAAATTATATAAAACTTGATGAATATAATCAGAGCAATTAACTAACTCAATACTTAGTCATCTGTATAATTTCTTGTCAGAATCTGCCAGAAAGACTGACTGAGGTTTACAGATTTGCTACAGGCACAGGATAGCTGGAGAAAAGCGAGCAGTCCCTTCAGCCGTGCCCAGCCATATCAAAGTGAGAGACTTGTGCAGACACTAGCTTCCCATTCTGGGAAGACTTGAGCTGTGTGCACAGCAGAACCAGAAAGGCGGTGACACTAACTAGGAGGAGGTGCAAAAAGGAACTGGCATTTCTCACTGGTGGGGTTCTTGGTGCCCAGTAAGGATCTCAGGGATAAAAAGAAGACTGTAAAACTTCCAAAGACCCATGCATGGTGGCTCAGACTTGTGATTCCAATCCTAGGTAGACTGAACTTGGAGAATTATCATGAGGACTTGGAGGCAAGCTACAGAGCAAAACCCTGTCTCAACCAACCAACCAACCAAACAAACAAAAAGTTTTCAAGGGGTGGGGTCGAAATGAAGTCAAATACAAGGATCCCAAACTCCTGAACTGCTCTGAACTTCTCCAGAGCAGCCCTGGAAGCTGGAAGCCCGACAGCAGAGCAATCGTCTCGCCATTGTGAAGGGAGTCTCTTCTCACCTGCAGTGCTGTGCTGTGAAGTGAAGGCAGAACAGACTTTACCACACACTTTACCTCTCACAAACCTGCTCCTTCGGAAGGCACTAGATGAGTTCTAGGGCTGGAGAGATGGCTCAGTGGTTAAGAGCATTGCCTGCTCTTCCAAAGGTCCTGAGTTCAATTCCCAGCAACCACATGGTGGCTCACAACCATCTGTAATGAGGTCTGGTGCCCTCTTCTGGCCTTCAGGCATACACACAGAAAGAATATTGTATGCATAATAAATAAATAAGAAGATGAGTTCTATCACAACCTAGAAAATAAGTCCAGAAAGAGGAAGTTCCAGGACTAGGGAAGTTAGAGAGGTACACAAAAGGGCAGAAGGGGCTGGAGAGATGGCTCAGAGGTTAAGAGCATTGCCTGCTCTTCCAAAGGTCCTGAGTTCAATTCCCAGCAACCACATGGTGGCTCACAACCATCTGTAATGGAATCTGGTGCCCTCTTCTGGCCTGCAGCATACACACAGACAGAATATTGTATAGATAATAAATAAATAAATATTAAAAGAAGGGGGGGGGGGCAGAAGGAAGTCCCAGAACAAAGCTGAGAGAATGAGGACAGAGGAAGGTGGGCAGACTGCAGAATGCCGGGGCTGGGATTATGGTTTGATGCTAGAATGCTTGTCTAGCATCAGACCTGACTCCGATGCTCCACCATAAAAATTATAAAAAACTAAAATATCCAATGTAAAACATAAGACTATAGCGAGCATATAATACAATAGAAATTAGTAGACGATAGTATTCAGGCAGACTTTAAGCTTTTGCAGAGTCTGGGGGGAGGGGGGAAGGAAATTGAGAAAACCAACCAGACAATAAAAAGTGCATATTTATGAGAGGAAATACAGTTCACACCCTTTGAGTACTGAGCAACACTAACAGAGTGACCGTTCTCATGAAAAAGGTGCTGAGGAGAGGAAGCTAGTGCAGGAACATTTAACCTCCTTGTCTCAAACAGGAAGGCCAGCTGCTTACTTTCTCTACCCTGGAAACAGAATCTAGGGCTTCTCGTGTCAACCATGCACTCTACCCAGTGAGCTACCCAACCAACGTGGTCTTTGTTAAAAGACAGAAGAAATTAATAGAGAATGTGTAACCTATAAAAGAAACAGTACTATAGAAGCATATTATTTTAAAATATGGAACAGAGAGAGAGAGAGACAGAGATTTGTTGCTCAAACTGCAGAGTCAGGTCAGCTCTATGAGGGCAGCCTGGTCTACAGAGTTCCAGGCTATTCAGGACCACATAGTAAGACCCTGTCTATATTAAAACTATATATATAAGTTTTAACTAGGTAGTGGTGGGACATGCCTTTAACCCCAGCAATTGGGAGGCAGAGGTAGGCAGATCTCTGTGTTTGAGGCTAGACTGGTTTATAAAGTAGTTCCAGGACAGCTAGAGCTGTTACAGAGAGAAACTCTGTCTCAAAAAACCAAAAATAAATAAATAATCACTGGCAGTCAATTTGGATTAATCTTAATGCCCCTCTTGGGGGGAGGGGGGGGCAGAGACAGGGATGTGGTGTAACTCAATAGTATAGTATGTGCCTGGTATATGTGAGTTTAATCTAGCATCCACTGAAAGGGGAAAATCCGGGAGAACCTTCAGTCTTCCCCTGCTAGTGCCTTCATCACCCTCATTTGGAAGCTGTCCTGTTTCACCTCTACTGCTGCAGTATTTTAGTGCCCTACTTATTATTAATAAATACTGTGCTTAAGGATCTGCAATCCTCTCTACAACATAAAGTCCCTGAATGGAGATGTTTTTGATAGCGCTCTGGGCACATGCCATTTGCTCTAATTAGTTCATCTGCTCATTCACAATGTCCTGTATTCCTCCCTGCTCTGTGCCAGCAGCCATGCTAAAGCCAGGGACACAGCGTACCCAGGTTCCTGTTTCTGGGAGCTCTGGTTCCTGACAGTGCATGATAAAAAGAATACCAAGAACATCTACTGCCTGCTTCTTCCATCAACACCAGCCACATATTGTTTAGTGTTCCTCAGAAGTGAAAAACCGTCAGCTCTGGAATCCCTGAAATTCCTAAGAATACAAACTTGGGGTCCACAAGACGGTTGTGTGGGTGAAGGCTGCCAAGCTTGATCACCTGTGTTTTGATTCCTGGAACCCACATAGTGTACAAGAGAACCGACCCCACAAGTTGTCCTCTGACCTTCTTAAGTGTGCATGCAAGCAGAAGCACACAAAATGCAAATTCTAGGGTCCCTTTCTTGTTCCCCAAGAACTCTGGAGCAGGGCCCCAGCATCTGCACATTGCTAGGAACCGCTAAGGAAGGCTGAGGACCACCATCTAAGCAAGCTCTCGATTTCTTTGGCTGAAGCAGCAATCACCTCTACATTACAGCTTGGACATGAGCTGAACTAATTGGTGTAGGTATTAAGCCAGCAAGAGGCAGATCTAAAAAACAATGAATATATAGACTTAAGATCCAGGAGAGGCCAGGATGGGGCAGCCATCAATTTACTGCTCTTTCTCCCCTGGAAAAACAGATGAGAAAACTCTCGCTGAGTGCACTGCTGGAGTGAAGACAGGTACGAAGTTAGAACAGTGCCCAACGGAAGAGGTTTTACAGAACCCTACTCCTTAGTAGATTCACAATCTGATAACTAGAGCTTGAAGTGTTTACATAGCTCTTGAGAATGACCCTTACCCTACAATCAGGTCCATCCCGAGCACAATGTATCCAAGCAGCTTTTGCTGTTATTTTGAAGGCTGCTCTCAGGCAGGCCATCCAGTCTCTAGGACAAAATGAAGTAAATTATAGCTCTTAAAACACAAAGAGGGCCTTATTCACCAGGGCTACATCACTGAGCAATATGGGGCTTCATTCTGCAGCTATAGAACTGCCACCAGCTGCTCAACCTGCTGTGTGGAAACGGGATGGAAAAGCAAAGTTGCACTGGTGTGACGGTCCACTCCTACAGGAAAGAAAGGAAGAAAGAAAGGAAGGAAGAAAAGAAACTGCCTCAAAACAAAACAGGAAAGGGTGCTGGAGATGGCTCAGTGTTCTTCACAATTCCCAGCACCCACACGGCAGCTCAGAACTGTCTGTAACTCTAGTTCCAGGGGATCTGGCATCCTCAGGCAGACATACATGCAGGTAAAACACCAATGCACACAAAAATAAATGTATATTTTTAAAATGAGAAGGAAAAAAAAATCAAAGGAGCAGTACTGTGTGTCTCTGTTCCTGCTGAGTTCCAGTGAAGGCAAGACTAAGCAGTTTGAGCCATTCTAGGAGTCATGAACTGAGAGTGGACAGGAGGGTGAAATCACTTGAGTCCTTTCTCACCCCCCCCATACTTAGACTTAAACACCGTAAAAGACAGAGTACTATTTGTCTTCTGTGAGTTTGAGCAAATGCACAGTCCTGTGGCCCTCAGTCCACCCAGAACATTTACATTCTGGAAAATGCTCTCATCATTTCCTGTCCCTAGCAAACACCCTCCTGATTACTCTCACCAGGCTTGCCTCATTCTGTACTACACACAGATAGGCAGTCTGGATTTACTCGTATGTGGCTGGTGGCTTTTATGTGGCACAGTGCCCTTCAGACTCACCGGTGTTACATGTACCAGTGGGTGGGTCCTCATTACTGCCACACTCTGCTAATCCATCCTCCTATCCCTGAACATCCGCAGTTTTACACTATTAGTAATAAAATACAGCTGCATGAAGTCTTTACAATTCACACACTTTTACTTCTTTCTAATGGAAACAGAGCAGAATTGCTGAGTATGGAGTAGGTGCATATTAAACGTAATAACAATGCCCAACAGTCCTCCAAGTTGGAGCCTCTCCTAGAAGTTGGCTGCCTATATCCTTGCCAACATTTGATGTTCCTCATCTCATTTCAACTAACGTGGAATGACTTTCCCTTCCTAGAAGTCTCTGAATGATGAACAAACTTTCAAGTACTTATTTATCTTCTTTTATGAAGCCTGTTTACTTTTACTTAAAACATTTGGTTGTTTTATGCACTCAAGTTTTTTTTTTTAAAATACTTATTTACTTATTATGTATACAATATTCTGTCTGTGTGTATGTCTGCAGGCCACAAGAGGGCACCAGGCCTCATAACAGATGGTTGTGAGCCATCATGTGGTTGCCGGGAATTGAACTCAGGACCTTTGGAAGAGCAGGCAATGCTCTTAACCACTGAGCCATCTCTCCAGCCTCCTGCACTCAAGTTTTACATATAGACGTACAGATATGTATGCATATACCAAGACATCTACAATAAACACTTCTTGTCTTTATGAGCAGGAGAGGTATCTACATGGCTACTGGATCAACATAAAAGAAAATCAGTGACAACATTACAGATCTAAAGAGCAAACTGGGGCCAATGAGATGGCTCAGTGGGAAAGGAGCTCGCTGTGCAACACTGACAACCCCAATTTTATTCCTAGAACCTACATGAAGGTCGAAGGAGAGAACTGATGCTACCACACTGTGTCCTGATCTCTACACACTGAGGCCCGTGTGCACTCACTCACACACACATACAGTAAAAGAAAAAAATAGTATTTCTTTTTCAACCTGTTTATATTTAAAAGTAAATTCTAAGGTTGGCTATGATGGTGTCCATCTGAAATCCCAGCACTCAGGAGGGCCTGGAAGATACAGGCTAGCCTGTACTATATGGTAAAGACTGTCTCCATGACCCAGCCCCTAAAATGAAAATTGTGCCTCAGCAAAATTAAAACCATTATACTTATCCTGCTGCCTAAGCACAAGCTAATTCTAAAAAGATAAATCAGGATGAAGAAAAACCACAAGATATGGCTACATGGAAACAGGCCTCTGTCAGATAAGCCCTGAAATGCTGTTGAGATTGCCATCAAACAAGAGTTGTGGAACTTTTTTTTTTTTTTTTTTTTTTTAGTAGAGAAGAAAACCAAAAGAGGCAAGGAAGGAAATACTTAAAACCCTTCATGCCACACTCTGGTTATTAACAAAGCACATTGGCATTCTCACACTCTCCACAAGCTGATTATGCAGAAAGAAGGAAGTTATGGTGGTTAGAGAAGGGCGTGAGCATGGCAAGGCTTTGGGCTGCGCTGCTAATTTATCTGCTGTGTGCACTCCCCAACCTGCAGAGAGTACTCCCATTTGTTTCCCTTCAGTGGCTGAGGGATCAACCTAACTCAGGAGAGATGGTGAGCTTTATTAATTAATAAGGCCTACAAGAGCCTGAGTGGAACAGAGCTCTGGTCCTCTGGCAAAGTCCAGAAATGCTGGTCCATTTTCATGTGCCTAGCACCTGTCGCCGCTCTGTAGCATCTCATCCACGGAATCTTACAAATGTCTCCCCGCCTTGCCCCTCTTATAATCAATCTCAAAAAACTCCTTTAAACAGTACGAAGAGGACAAGGGCCAGAAGAGGATGGGACCGAGGACAGCGCTGTCACAGCACTCCCCCCACAGCACACCCCCCCCCACAGAATCCTGCAGCCCCACTTGTTTCTCTAACACCTGCACCCTGAGGCAGGAGCCCCAGACATGGTCTGCGGAGATGACTGGGGTAACTAGCAGAAGCCAAAGCTGGCGGCTGGAGATAGGTTCAGCACAAGAAGAAAGGAAGGACCATGCAAAGGCACAGTAAACCCCTTACCCTTTCCTACCACTTATGTTTAACACGGGCTAGAGATACGGCTCACAGGTTATGAATCCTCACCACTAAATCATGAGAACCAGAGTTTAGATCATAGCACACATCTGTAACTCCAGCTCCAAAGGATCTAATGTTCTCTTCTGGCTTTGGCAGGCACCCACACATATATGTGCTTAGACACATACACAGAAGCACACACACATAGATAGAATAAATCTTTGAAAAATAGAGAAACACAATCTCAGTTTAACAAACTGAAGTCGAGACAGAATTTAAAATGAGCATAAAGATGACCCAGTAAAAAATAATCCACCTGTTCCCAACACACCCTGTTCACTCAATTTTCCTCATTTCTTTTTTTTAAGAAATTGAATGTTTTACTATATTTACTTATTTATTGTGTATCAGTGTGTGAGTATGTCTCCATGTACCAGCCTTTTGTGTGGAGGCCAAAGCTAGTTTTCAGAGTCAGATCTCTCTTTTACCATGCAGCCCTGAGAGATCAAACTTAAGAACGTAAGAATTGGCGGCAGGTTCATTTACCAGCTCAGCTTTCTTGCCAGCCCCAGAATTTTGACTATGTCACCTTAGAGACTCTAAACATCCACAAGCATTACACTTCATTTCCCATCAATACATACAGGATATCCCTACTCCTTTAAAGCCAAATGCCACTCTATGGTGCAGATGGCCAATAAGTTATTAAGTGGTTACCACAGATGAGAAGAAGGTGATGGCATGGGAGAGCAAAGACACTGGCGTTTACTGAGGTTTCTGTTCTGCCAGGTCCTGCAGTTATTCAGTCCCAAAGACACAGAGGTCTACAATAATTATAAACTGATTGGCCTATTAGCTCAGGCTTCTTATTAACTCTTTTTTTTTCTTTTTTCCAAGACAGGGTTTCTCTAGCTTTGAAGCCTGCCCTGGAACTAGCTCTTGTAGACTAGGCTGGCCTCAAACTCAGAGATCCACCTGCCTCTGCCTCCCAAGTGCTGGGATTAAAGGCATGCGCCACCATGTTAGCCATGTGGCTTGGTACCTTTTTCAGTGAGGCAGTCACATCTTGCTTGCTCTGTGTCTGGGTGATGACTGCAGACTGACTCTTTCTCTTCCCAGAATTCTCCTGTTCTCATTGCCCTGCCTATACTTCCTGCCTGGCTACTGACCAATCAGCATTTTATTAAAATACAATTGGCAGGGTACGGACCATTGTCCCACAGCACATAGGGTAGAGAAGTTCCAATGTGCAAGTGGCTTATAATAAACCTTGAAAAAGCAGTGTTACTGAACTGTGTGGTTTCTGCAAATCTGGTGAAAAATATCATCTCCATATGACTTCAGTCTGTGGGTGTAGAGCTGGAGAGATGGCTCAGTGTGTATGTGCGCTGGCTGCTCTTCTGGGGGACTTGGGTTTGATTCTCAGCACTCATATAACCCCAGTTCCAGAGGATCTGACGCCCTCTTCTGGGTTCTACAGACAATGCATGCACATGGTGCATACAGGCAAAATCCCCATACACATAAAAAATAAAACAAATAAATCTGTGACTTTTTTTTCCCCAATGAGCAAAGTGTAGCATCCTTTCTAAGTGTAGGAGTCATCTGCATTTACTTTTTGTGACCTCTCAGTCCAGTGTTCTTTAAAAACTTGAGTGAGGTGGGTGTGGTGGCATATCTTTTGATCCCAACGCTCAGGTGGATCTCTATGAGTCTGAGGCCAACTCGGTTTACATGGGAAGCTTCAGGTACGCCACAGCTACATAGTGAGATTCTGTCTTTAAAAAGAAAAAAAATAGAGGGGCTGGAGAGATGGCTCAGAGGTGAAGAGCACTGGCTGCTCTTCCAGAGGCCCTGAGTTCAACTCCCAGAAACCATATGGTGGCTCACAACCATCTGCAATTTGATCAGGTTCCCTCTTCTGGCATGCAGACAGAATACTGTATACATAATGAATAAATAAAAAAGAAAAAATAGTTAATTAAAAATAAAACCAAACAAAACCCGAGTGGTTGTGATTACATTGGTTTTATTCCACAGATTTAGGGATGGTTCAACATATGCAAAACAATAAGTAACACAGAGTATAAATGGACTCAAGGGCAGGAATCACATGATCTTTCAATAGATGTGGAAACGTCTTTGGATAAAATCTAGCATTCAATAATGTAAGGTATTGAAGAAACTAGGAATATAAAGAACATAATACATGTATACACAATGAATCTATAGCCAACATTACCCTAAATGGGGAGAGGGAATTAAAGCATTCCCACTAAAATAAAAAATAAAATTCAAATAACTTGAAGGCTTAGAGCAGCAGGACAAGAAGAAAATAGAGGGCAGGGACAGAAAGGAAGACGTCAGAGGATCATTATTTCCAGGTGGTGTGATTCTGTACATAAGGTGCCCTGAAGAGCCCACTAGGAGACTCTTAGATCTGACATTCAGCAGTGACAGGATATACACTAACACACAGACTCCAGCAGGTTCCCTTATGCACATAACATGCCAACAAAGAAAGCAGGGAAACACCATTTGCAACTACCACTTCAAGAACAAAAGAACCACACAACACAGCTAGTCCTGGAATAAACCTAGACAGCGAAGACTTTTGAAACTGAAGAAAAAAAACTTAAGACACTAAAGGCTGGAAAGACCTCCCATCTCATGGATGAAGGGCTAATGTGAAAATGGCTATGTCACCAAAAGAAACTTCAATTCAAGCCTCATCAAAATGCAAGAACACTTCATGTTCAGGCCAGCTATACCTACACAGGAAGTTCCAGGCCAGTCCTGGTTATATAGCAAGTCTCACTTCAAAACATAAGCAAGCCGGGCGCACGCCTTTAATCCCATCACTTGGGAGGCAGAGGCAGGCGGATCTCTGTGAGTTCGAGACCAGCCTGGTCTACAAGAGCTAGTTCCAGGACAGGCTCCAAAACCACAG
>NC_022011.1:16112675-16133185 GCF_000317375.1 Microtus ochrogaster | reverse complement strand
CTGTGAGTTCGAGACCAGCCTGGTCTACAAGAGCTAGTTCCAGGACAGGCTCCAAAACCACAGAGAAACCCTGTCTCAAAAAACCACAAAAAAAAAAGAAAAAAGAAAAAACATAAGCAAATAAAATAGAATTTCAACATGATTCTTTTCACCTACAGAAAAAAAAAAACACCTTAAAATTTATATAAGAGCACACAAAAAAACCTCAGACAGCCAAAGTAATCCTGAGCAAGAAGAACAACACTGGAGGTATGACCATATCTAATTCCAAGTCATACCTCAGAGTCATAGGACAAAAACAGCATGAAACCAGACACATAGATCAATGAATAGAAGACCCATTATATACACACAAAGCCATTTGTGGGGGAATGACAAAGATGCCAATATTGCATGTTAGAGAAAAGGGCAGTCTTAACAGTGAGGGAAAACTTGGCATCAACATGTAGAAGGAACTAAATTCTTATCTTTCACTGTACAAAAAGCAAGCAATTCTACATAGACCAAAAATCCTACCTTCGTGTAGGATCTTAAACTCTGAAACTGAACAGGACTTCAGCCACTCAGGAAATGATGACAATAGCTGACAAGACCCATGAAATCTAAACACTTTCCCCTCCAGAGAGGCTTTCTCTGTGTAGCCTGGTTGTCTTGGAACTCACTTTGTAGACCAGGCCGACCTCGAACTCAGAGATCCACCTGCTTCTGCCTCCCAAGGGCTGGGATTAAAGGTGTGTGGCACTATTACCCAGCTGAAACTTCTACACAGCAAAGAGAGCAATCAAGTAAAGAGAGAGCCTACAGAATGGGCCAAAATCTTTGCTAGTTATACATCAGACAGAGGGTTAATATATAGAAAATAAAAGAACTTAAAAAAAATCTAAATAACAAGGAATAAAAAGATCTAATCAATTAAACAGGAAAATGAAATGAACAGTTCTCAGAAAATGACAAATGGCCCAAAATCACAAAATAAGCAAGTACCTGCAAAGCCATTTCCTTAGCATGATTCTTTTTTTTTTAAATGCATTTATTTTTACTTTATGTGCATTGGTGTTTTGCCTGTATGTATGACTGTGTGAGGGTGCCTGATCTTGGAGTTAGAGACAGTTGTGAGCTGCCATGTGGGTGCTGGGAATTGAACTCAGGTCCTCTGGAAGAACAGCCAGTGCTCTTAACTGCTGAGTCATCTTTCCAGCCCCCACCCCCAGCCCAATTTTTACCACCTGAAAGTGTATAGTTCAGTGGTTTGTTAGCAAAGTCTCAGCGTTGCATTACCTCTCACTAACACTTAAGAACATATCCATCTTCCTAAAAGAAATCTGGTACCTCCCACCCAGCTAGAACTTCCTTTGCAGCCAGTGATAATCTTGCACTCCTGACCCACCTTCCAAGTGCTAAGACGACAAGTGACAAATGCCCGGACCATGCCCGGACCATGCCTGGTTTTCTCATTCTCTTCTTGTGGCGTTCTTGCTCCTCTCCACTCTCTACTCACTCCTACAGTTCAGGCTGGCTGCTGGGACTTCTGAAATGATACTCCTTACTGTTTCTATGCATGTATGTATGCATGTATGTATGTATGTATGCAGGTATGTATGTATGTATGTATGTATTGTTTTAGACAAGGTCTCATGTATTCCAGATTGGCTTCAAAATTCATCTGACCCTTCTGCCTCTCCCTCCTCAGTGCCAGGATTATAAACGTGACACTACAGGTGGCTTATTTACTGCTGGTGATTGAACCCACGGGGCTCCATATACCAGACAAATATTCTACAAGGCAAAGCCTATGCACAGCCTGAACACTTGGGTTTCTCTTTTGTTGCTGATTGTGTGTGTGTGCGTGTGTATGCACACACATGGAGGCCAGAGGACAAGCTGTGGGAGCAGGTTTATCTCTCTACCATGCGGGTTCTGGGACCTGAACTCAGGTTGTCAAATGTGGAGGCAAATACATTAACTCACAGAGCCATCTCCAACTCTTCTAAAAAAATGAAACAGCAGCTTTATAGGTATCACAATCAGCTTATCAGAATCTAAATTACTTTGTTTTAAACTCATATTTCTAGGTCTGGAGGATTAGGAAATGACCCTATAACCAAGATAGTGTGACAACAGCTCCTAGGGCCTCTTTTAAATCATAAGACACCATCAGCAATCCATCACTAAGAAAAATTATCTGGGGAAGAAATAATTTCTGGTTACTCAAATATAACCTGATTTAAAGGAGACTGCTGTTGTCTGGTGGGGTCAGGATGGCATCAGCCTGCTTTAATAAGATGCCTGGTTAAAAATGTTTTCTTCTTCTCTTCTATCACTCTGAGATATTCACACAAAACTCAACACTTATATTGCTCTATTCAAAAGTTTCTTTTCTGAATGATGGGTAGGAAAATCCTTCAATTAAACATCAGTATCCACAGGTCAACACATCACTCAGTCCTCATCAGAGAAGCCTCTATTTGCAGTAGATGGTGATTAACCCACAACTGGCCATGGTGTAGAGAATAACATGTTCTGTCCTAAATGGAACAAATACTGCACTCTTCCCCTGCTCCCCGCCCTCCAAAGCCCAGTTATCGCCAGAAGAAGGGAGGAAAGAGTGTAAGAGGCAGAGGCAGTAGATGACTACCAGCAAACAGTGTCTTCCGGACACAGCCTAGCAGTTGCACGTATGAACTCACAGTAGTTGTGACAGCACATACAAGACCCGTGCAAGCCCATGACAGACCGAATCCCAGCATCGAGTGGGGAGCTGGGCACAAAATACCTCCCCTAGCCATGGAGTTGTTGACAATCGCTAGCTGCTGGGAGAGAGGCAGTTTTCTCTCAGTGCAGTCACCAGTAAGTCAACCACACTCCAGTAGATGACATCCAAGAATATTTGAGTGACACAAATCGGTCTTGATGGGTTTAAGAAAAAGGTGAGATGTTGGGTGGGTATGTAAAGGGGGGAGATCTAGGAAGACTTGGGAGAGAGGAGGTGAATATGATAAAAACACAGGGTATCAAACTCTTAAAAATTAACAATTTAAAAAAATAATTGCCCTTTGGAAAAGGGGTAAAATTGGAAGGTGGCTTGGACTGGGGCAAAGCCCAGTGTAGGTGCTTGTCCTGACATTCTTACACACACCTCACAGTAAAAAACAAACAAAACCCCTTCAGTTTTTATGTTTCTGCAGTAAGAGAAAAGGTGGAATGAAAAACCTCCCTGCAAATGGAGTCAGAATAGAAAGCCCAAGACAAGACATAGAAGCCCCTCAGCAGACCTCACTTCTCTGCCACACAGGTTCTTCTCGCTTTTGGCTCTCATTTGCTCAGTGGGAGTCAACTCATAAAGCAGAGGAATGTTGTTTCAGCTTGACAGAAAGCTTTTAAGGACAGGGTCAGTGCAAGGACCAGATTCCTCATGAATTCATTAACAAGACGGGCCACCTTGGCCTCAGGGTTCATTCATCAGCAGGAAAAGCTCCGCTGGTAATGGCTGGTTGTTTCCTGCACACTCAAAAAGCACAGCAGAGCAGTGGTCTCCATTGTGACTCTGCTTCCGGACTGGGAAAAAAAATATTTTTACGATGACTACTCTTTTCTTAGGCTGGTGCACATTTGGCTCAAAGGCACTGTGGGCAAGCACAGGGCTTCCTCTCCCAGGGCACTTCTTACTGCTCCTCTTTCCAGTCGCGCATGTTCTGATGCTGCTGCTTTCCTCAGCAGGTCTCACTGACAAGGCGAGTTTGTAAGAGCTGTGTGTACATGCTGACTGCCGTAACTAGAAAGCCTCTGCAGGAACGGCCTGCCAGGCACCTGTGCAGCACAGCGTCAGCCATACTTCTCAGGCTGCCATCCTTTTCTTTTTTCCCCGAGACACGGTTTACCTGTGTTATAGTCCTAGCTGTCCTGGAACTAGCTCTTATAGACCAGGCTGGCCTCAAACTCACAGGGATTCGCCTGCCTCTGCCTCCCGAGTGCTGGGATTGAAGGCGTGCGCCACCACTGCCCAGCCCTGGCTGCCATTCTTGGTCCTACTAACCAAACTCCAAAGTGAGATTCAAAGCTACTAATGGAAACCCAAGCGATTTTGTTACAGCATACAGAAATGCTTTGTTTCATAATGCTGAGCTTGGAATCTGGCTGAGGAAACCCATGTAAGACCGCACAATTACCGTGCTGTCAAGAGAAAACAGGTGCTTCTCTCTGAAAAAAGACACTGGTTGAGTTGGCAGAGGGCTCCAAAACACAACTGAGACAAACGTCTTGGTGCTGGGCAGGACACAGTGTATTCTGCATCGTGCTGACAGTCATAGGCAGGAAGGCTCCTTTGACCTTTAGATACATAGCAGGTTTCAGCAGGAAATGAGGGCCAGGGTGGTTTGTGGGAAAGCTGACACTTTTCACAGCTTTGGCCTCAGCGTTTCTGAAGGAGCCGAAGAGTTCTTTTCCTCCTCTGCTTTTTATTTACCCCCATTTCTAAGATTCTCTTTGCACGCTTGGTTTATGTTTTCCTCAAGTAGCCAAATAAAAAGGCAGCATGGATCCATAAAAACAGCTCTCACTAGAAACAAACAAAGCTTTCAATCTTTCAACTCTGCTTTGGTCCTTAGTCTTGCTAAGGTTCATTTCCCACGGTCTGTCTCACACGTAAAGTTCTAGTGGATTTAACTGACACACATTCCAGCCTTGTGCTTCACGATGGCCTCACGCCTGAATGTCCCGGGCCGTAAGTGATGGTTCCACTCAGCACGTTGCACATGTACTGCTGGGACCCTTCCTATGTATCTGTTTGCTAGAGGTTTAGAACACTTTGCTAATTCTAGAACTTATTTTTCGTTGTAAGATGTTGAGATCCGAGACTTAGAAGACGGCTCAGTAAATCAAGTGTTTACTGTGCAAGTGTGAGGACTACGGTTCAAATCCTCAGGGCCCATGTAAAAGCCCATGTAAAAGTGTGGCAGCCACTTGTACTTTTCAACACTTGGGAGACAGAGGATGGGTTCCCAGAGGAAGCTGCTTAGCTAGACTAGATAGAATTAACAAGCTCCAGGTTCAACGACAGATCTTCCCTCATTAAGTGGAGAGAGACTGAAGAAGCTACCCAATGTTAACTTTGTATCTATCTCCATATACACACATGCATACGTACACATACACAAAAGCACACATACAAATGCACACACGCGCAGATGCTTAATTTAAAAAAAAACATAGACAAAAACAGTACTTTCTTAATTATTATGAGTGGAAAATGTTAGGACGCTTTGAGAAACTGCTGTTCATGGGGGTGACCATCCTTGCTGACCTTCTTCTCGCTGCTACCCCTTCCTACTCCTTCCTCCAAGAACAGCTGGAACTCTGGCGCACAGCCTGCTGTGCTGAGACTAGCCAGCTCCCGACAGCGTTAGCAGAGGCAGTCTGTTCTCACTACAGCTGATTAGCAGGAGGACTACGAAAGTTTGCTTGATCAGAAAGAGGAGAGCGGGCAGCAAGGAACTCACTGCTGTCATCACTTTCCATGCCCGCTGGTAGCTAAAGCCAAGAACAGGATTAAGACTTCTGCCTGACTCCTGTACACCACATAATCCTGCTCCACCAAAGCACAACCTCCTTTCCCCAAGCTCTTGAGGGAAGAAGGGAGATTCTAGAGGCTAAGTGGCTGGGTGGAGTCAGGAGCCTCTGTACATCCTAGGACAAAACAAATTGCATATTGTGATGTCCTCTATCTTGTTGATAATGTTTTGACTGCTTTCCTGAACTTTCAAGATGTTAAATTTGTTTGCACAGAAGCCCAAGCATAACAATATGGTAACAGGAGAACAAGATCATTTGTTTTCCTATTGTGAGCGGTTTAAAGTAAAGCAACATAATGGATGGCAAGGAGTGGAACTCAAGGAACTTGAAACAATGGCTCCAGTGTAGACGTGTAGCCTTCATAATAATCTCCTGAAAGGGTGCTCCCTTGCTTAAAGTATGTTGAATATTCAAGATTTGCTAGTACAGACTTGGTGTCAGTGCTGAAAGGTCATGAGACTGTGTCCTGGATCTTGACAAGGAAGAAGCAGGTGAACACAAACGTAAAATGCAAACTAAATAGCCTCAGGACCAGAAAACTTGCCAAACCTCTCTAAGGGAAATCTCAACTGCACTTCATACCGGATGACAGATACGAGGCAGGAAGCAACAAAACTAGATCATCTCCAATGGTCATACTTTAATTTTCCAAAATAGCTCTAAAAACTTCCACTCAAAAGAGTCACCATGCTGCAAGAGTCTTTGCCACCTCGTTCCAACTGTAGAAACAAACCTCTCCAATTCCTTGCTCTGTTACACTGCTTAAAAAAGAATTATAAGTCTTGTCAGCCAATAGGATTTCCCACACTGAAAAATGACAGCTTCAGAGGGCGGTGGTGGCGCACATCTTTAATCCCAGCACTCGGCAGGAGGATCTCTGTGAATTCGAGGCCAGCCCGGTCTTCAGAGCGAGTTCCAGGACAGGCTCCAAAGCCACAGAGAAACCCTGTCTCGAAAAACACAAAACACAAACTAAGCTTCTCTTAGAAAGCGTACATGGTCTCCTCTACCCTTTCATCTGGCAGCAGTTGTTAAAGGCACAGTGAATAAGTATTGATTACAAACATGCACAACCACACAAAGCAATACCTCTCTATCAACAGAAGATTAACTTTAAAAAAAGGTGCTTAACTAGGAACGTGTCACAGATTGGTGAAGACTTGGGAGATCTGACACCTTACTGCAGGAGAGAATAGTCATGTGGACTTTGGAACACAGAATGATTTTAGTGGGAATGTCTTGGCTAGGGCCTCCTGAATAAAGGAGAATAGAAAGGGCATGAGTGGATATCCTAGTCATGTTCTTACCTCCCTGGGAAAGTACCCAAATTCTTGTATGTATGTTTGGTTATGGGATTTTCCTACACAGGCCTCGGGTTGAAGAAGCTTCCTTCTGTTTCTAGATTGCTGAGAGTTACTTCATCCTTCTTATGGCTGAGTAACATTCCACTCATAGATACACAACATTTTGTTCATTTGTTTATCACTTGGTAGTTACTAGGCTGTTCTACTTCCCAGCACATTTGTGCACCAACTTTCTGTGTGGCTGTATTAATTTCTCACAGGTATAGTAAGTGGAACTGCTGGGCCACAAGCTGTCTGTGTTGGCTAATTTTATGTCAGCTTGACCCAGGCTAGAACAATCTGGGAGGAGGGAACCCCAGCTGAGAAAATGCTTCCATAAGATTGGGCCGTAGGTAAAGAAGCCTGTAGATTTTCTTAATTAGTGCTCAGTGAGGGAAGGCCCAGACTATTGTGGGTGGTGCCATCTCTAGGCTGGTGGTCCAGGGTTCTATAAGAAAGTAGGAGCAAAGCCATGAGGAGCAAGCTGGAAAGCAGCACCCCTCCATGGCTACTCTATCAGCTCCTGTCTCCAGGTTCCCACCCATTAGAATTCCTGCCCCGACTTCCTTTAGTAATGGAATGTTACCTGGAAGTGTAAGCTGAAATAAATCCTTTCCTCCCCAAGTTGTTTTGGTCATAGTGTTCCATCACAGCAGTAATAACCCTAACTAGGACAGTAACTCTGTTTATGCATGCATGTATGTATTTGTGAGGAAATGCCAACTTCTTTCCTGTGAAGCACTTATATCTAATCAGCAATACAGATGGTCTCAGTATGGCTACACCTGCTGTGTTCAACATTTCTCTCTCTCTTTCTCTCTCTCTTTCTTTCAAAAAAAAAAAAAAAAAGAGAGAAACAGCCTCTCTTTGTAGTGCGCACTGGCTTGAAATTCACAATCCTCCTGCCTCAGGCTACTGAATACTGGGATTACAAATGTTGAACCTCTACTCCTGGCACTCATCGTTTTAAAAAAATTATTTAATTTTTAACTTTTATTTTACATGTATGGGTGTTTTACCAGCATGCACATCTGTGCATCACATGAGTGACTGGTGCCTGATGAGACCAGAAGAGGGTGTCAGATTGCTGAAACTAGAGTTACAGATGTGAGCTGCTGTGTAGTGCTGGGAATCCACGCAGGTCCTCTGGAAGAGCAGCCAGTGCTCTTAACCTCTGAGCCATCTCTCTAGCCCCCCAAATTATTATTATAGCCACACCAGTAGGAGTAAATTGGAATTTCATTGTGGTTTGATCTGCATTTTCCCAATTAATTATATAACCAAACTCTTTAAGTAAATATTATTATCTTAAATCTATTATAGATTTAATTAGCCATGATTAAAGTTAACAGATAACCTTAAATCACACTAAAATCCTTGCCAGAAACCACAAGAACAGACAGCATAAGCCTACTCACTGCAGGACTCTCCTTTGTCATAATAGAGATGAGAAAGGGACACAATTTTAACAAAGAAAATTAGCTAAATACCACATGCAAAACAATGGGTAAGAAAACTCTGTAAGTAGACTCCAGGGTACATTAAGTGAAAACAAAAAAAGCTCTGAGACATATGAAGCAAACACAGCCAAGCTTATATGGAAACACAGCCATCTTTACTAGTAAAACTACAGCAAAGGAATCTAATTTATAAAGATAAGAAGGAAAAAAGTCCTTTCACAGCCACTGATGCATCGCTAGTGAAATACATTCCAAGGACAATCAAAATTGCAAAAATAAATATAGCAAACACTAACTGGCCATAGGCAGGAAATGCACAAAATTAGGCTGGATTATTTGGTCACACCAGATCAAATGTCAGCTATCAAAGACAACAGGGATAAGTGTCAAAGGACATGCGAACTTACTTGAAGTAGTAATGGAACAAAGAGGATACAACTTGAGAATCAGTCTGGATGGTGACTATTGTAAACTGAAATAATACCAAGTATTTATATTTATGGATTCAGAAAATGAAAAACAAAAACTGAAAAATAAGTTCATGGCTTCATATACAAACAGTAAGTAGTCACTATTGGGGGATGCTAACGACTGATCAGTGTGCAGACAGGTAAATAAGTGAAAACAATCTGTTTCCCATATAAACTAGGAACCAAAGGGGAAGAAAGATCATTACTTAACAATACTTATAAAGACATAAATCTCTCCTCCTCCTGTCACAATTTTCCACACATTACCAGATTTACAGCCATCACTAGCTACTAATATCACTTTTTTAATTTAAAATAAAAAATTAAGCATTTCCTAATACAAAATGCTACTCAACATTTTTAATACTATGCATGATATGATCTGTAATAAAAAACAAACAAAGCTGGGTATGGCGGCACACATCTTTATTCCCAGCATTTGGGAAGCAGAGCTAGTTAGATATCTATGAATTCAAAGCCATCTTGGTCTACATAGTCAGTCCAGGCCAGCCAGGGCTATGCAGTGAGACCCTGTTCCCAAAACAAACAAAAACTGCTCAACTATACATGAGTGAAAGCTAAGCAAGTCTTTAGCTCTAATACCAGTTTGTAAGAAACACAAAGGCTAGAGGAACACATTAAATAACATTATGGCCAAGTCAGGTGGGTGGCACATGCCTGTAATACTGATACTTAAAGAAGACAGGACGATCAGAGGTTCAAGCGCAGCCTGGGCTTCATGAGATCCTGTCAAAAACACAACAGAAAAATAACCTTTCTATGAGAACATGTCAAGCAAAATCCAGGATGTGGTAAACTCCATGGGATAAACACAATCTAGTTTCTTCAACATACACAGTTCATGTCTGAATAAATAAATATACGCCAAGGCTCAAAAGGCAGAGATATATTAACAACTGCCCCTAGCCGCCTAACTGAATACAAATGACTACAGAACCAGTAAACACTTGAGAAAAGCTGGCTGTCTGAGCAGGATGAAGCCCGGTAGCCCAGGCTGGCCCAGCTGTGGTCTAGCTGAGAACCACCTTAAGAATCTCCTGACTATACTTGCCAAGTGCTGCTGGAATTATAGAAGTGTGGCATAGCACCAACTTAATTTTTAATTACTGAAGCTGGGTAAAAATAAGCAAATGGGCCCGATGAAATAATGATTTTTAAATATCCTTAGAAAATCTTTTGTTTTTCTTTTTTTTCTCTGAGAGCTTTCTATCGTTTTACTGAATCTCTGCTCTGTGCCTTTTTGGGACCAGAAAAGACTAATTGTAGCTAAAATAGAATGCTCTACACTCCACTGTCATTATCTCTATGTTTAAAAGAATTTCCACAGAGATCATAAAAATTCTTCTTAACGAATCGTAATTATACCAACCATGCCTCTAATGAAGCAGGTGCACTCCTCACATCAATATTAAACAGAAAAATAAGCTGGATCGCTTGGATGAACCAAGCTTTCCACGGGGGAAATGGGAACACAACCTTCCCATGCTTCCTAGTTCTCTAAATAAATGAAGTCCACACAGGAAGAAAACCCTTCATTTAGAAAACGAATAAAAGCATCACTCCCGTCAGGGTGCCCAATACCTCCGTGTCAACGGTTCTTCCTCTTCCCAGCATGACAGCCATGGTCAGTTATAAGGGGCCAGGATAGTGCCTGCCACACTCTCTCTGCCTTTGCTTCCTGGCTCCCACCTCCTTGGAAAAGCATTGTTATACAGTGGGAGGAGCCCCAGTTTTGAAGCTGGACAATCTCTACCTCCGAGTACACTAGGCAAACTAACAGGACTCTATGAACCTGTTTTTTTGTTTTGTTTTGTTTTTAAAGGGGATAAAGCTGTTCTCTAGTCTTCGAGATCATACACATTAAAAAGCCACGATAAGGGCTGGAGAGATGGCTCAGAGGTTAAGAGCACTCACTGCTCTTCCAGAGGTCCTGAGTTCAATTCCCAGCAACCACATGGTGGCTTACAGCCATCTATAATGAGACCTGGCGCCCCCTTCTGGCTTGCAGGCACATGTGGAAGGAATGCTATACACATAATATAATAAATAAATAAAATAGTTTATTCTTTAAAAAAAAAGCCACGATAAGGGCTGGAGAGGGAGAGAGAGAGAGAGAGAGAGAGAGAGAGCGCGCGCGCGCGCGCAGGAGTTGAGTGCTTGCTGCTCTTACAGAGGACCCAAGTTCAGTTATCAGCATCCCTGTAGAGAGGCTCACAACTACTGTAACTTCAGCTTCGTAGGCTCCAACACCCTCTTCTGGATTAATTAGGTACCAGCACTCATGTGTATAGAACCCCCTCCCACACAAATATATACACATAATTTAAAAATAATAAAGCTAAATATTAAGGGGGCTGGAGAGATGGCTCCTGCTTAAGAGCACTGGTTGTTCTTCCAGAAGAGCTGGGTTCAATTCCCAGCACCCACAGGGTAGCTCACAATTGTCTTTAACACTAGTTCCAGCAGATCCAACACTGTCATTCAGACATACATCCAGGTAAAACACCAATGCATGTAAATTAAAAATAAAATATTTTTTAAAAAGCCAAGGTAGAAGCTCAGTAAGTAACTATTCCCACCATTCTCTTTTGTATCCAGTGCTGCTGAAAAAACAGAGTGCCAAGTCACTACTGCCATCTGAAGGGTGATAACATGTCTAGGGGAGCTGAGGAACGGAAAGAATGGCCCACAAAGGGATGCTGGATTACCTGCCTCTAAGACTTCCTCCTGTGTGAAGGAAGGGTAACATGGAGAACTGTGGTGATACAGAGACGGAAAACAGGTATGTAGAAGTCAGACAATCCTGAAGTAGGACAGTACTGATGGCTTCAGACACTTTTGTTGGGCCAGAGAGATGGCTCAGGGGGTAGAGGCTCTTTTGCACATAGGCCTGGTAACCTGAGTTCAATCTCACAGCGGGCAGGAGAGAACTGACACCCCAAAACTGTCCTCTGACCTTCACACACCACTACTTATACATAATTAAATTCAATTGAAAAAGAATCTGTGTCCATCTGGTCACAGAACTGTTTCCCTTCATCACTGGGACTCTAGTCCTGGAAGACAGAAACTGTTTCATTCTTCTCTACATCCCTAGCAAAACACTTTGCCAAAAGTATTTTTTAATTCTAAGCAGCTAAACAAAGTAAGAAAGAAAGGGAAGTAGGGAAGAGAGAGAGAGAGCTAGAAGAAAGAGAGAGAGAGAGAGAGAGAGAGAGAGAGAGAGAGAGAGAGAGAGAGAGAGAGAGAAAGCAAGACCAGAGGGAAGCCAATCTCACTTAAGAATGAAGTAACAGTTTGTGGAGTGCCTGTCACTTGCCCCACACAGGACATTATGGGGGGGAAGAAGTCCTAATGCCTGATGCCAGGCTTAGAGTCATATGAGCAAGAGACGGGCAGGGTTAGAGGAGTCGCACGTATACAGATGCACCACAGCCTCAATTGTGACAAGTGCATTCTAGTTCTACAAGATGTTTGGTGAGGTATACACAGAGCACACTTTGCAGTTTTTAGTTCTACAAGATGTTTGGTAAGGTATACAAAGAGCACACTTTGCAGTTTTTTCTAAATCTACAATTCATTTATTTTCTTCTTTTTTCTTTTTTTTGAGACAGGGTTTCTTTGTATAGCTCTGGCTGGAACTTGCTCTGTAGACCAGGCTGGCTCAGAACTCGCAGAGAGTGGCTGCTTTTGCCTCCCAAGTGCTGAGATTAAAAGGCATGCACCACCACTGCCTGGCTTCATTAATTTTCTTAATGTAATAGGGAAAGTATTGGGTGGTTTTTTTTTGTTGTTGTTGTTGTTTGTTTGGCTGGTTGGTTGGTTTTGGGGGGTGTGGGGAGGGATTGAGACAGAATTTCTCTGTGTAGCCCTAACTGTCCTGGAACTTGGTCTGTAGACCAGGCTGGCCTTGAACTCATAGCCACCTGCCTCAGCCTCCAGAGGATTAAAGGCACCAACCACCACTAACCACTCAGCAAGTATTGTTTTAAATTTAAATATTGCTGTTTTGGGGCCAGCAAGATGGATTAGTAAATAAAGATGTTTGCTCTGCAAACCCAGTGACCTGAGTGAGTTTGAGCTTTAAGACCCAAATAGTGGAAGGAGAGAAACTGACTCTCACAAGTTACCTTCTGACTTCCACATGGGTGACATGGCACAATTGTGTCCACATATATACACATGCACACACAAAGTAAATGAATAAATAAATATTAATTAAAAAAATCTAAAGTAACCTGGGTGTGGTGATGACTGGGAAGACGAGGCAGGCAGATCTTTGTGAGTTTGAGGCCAGCCTGGTCTGTAGAGTGAGTTCTGGGATGGCAAAGGCTATTTATTACACAGAGAAACTCCATCTAGAAAAAACAAAACCAAACAAACTAAAGAAGCTTCCCACAGCAACAGAGTACCCTTTGCTAGAACAGCAACAGGACTAATGAAGTATGCAGCTTGATTATTAGTCAGTAATCTCTTAGACAGATCTAGCGCCATGGTCATATTAGGTGATTACATGGGGAAACTAAGTGAACACATCATTTTACTCAAAATAAAAGTATTCTGAGCCGGGCGGTGGTGGCGCACGCCTTTAATCCCAGCACTCGGGAGGCAGAGGCAGGCGGATCTCTGTGAGTTCGAGACCAGCCTGGTCTACAGAGCTAGTTCCAGGACAGGCTCCAAAGCCACAGAGAAACCCTGTCTCGAAAAACCAAAAAATAAAATAAAATAAAAGTATTCTGAAATTTATATAGAAATTTTGTTTTTATAAGAAATAAAATAGTTTAAATAAACTATATATTTATAATAAAAATAAACCTAAATCTAATAACACTTAGTCAAACCATGGCTCTTTTTGTTTTGAGTCAAGGTCTTGATATGTAGGCTTGGCTGGCTTGGAAGTTACTATATAGATCAAGCTGGCCTCAAACTCAAAGAGATCTCAAACTTTGATTCATTTCTTTAGTTTATTTTTGTTTGTTTTTGAAAGAGGGTCTCATCACTTAGCCCTGTCTAGCCTTGAATTCACAAAGATCCACCCAGCTCAACCATGGTTCTTTTCTTGAAGGTTTGTTTTAGTCTTATTTATGTGTCCATGCTTACGTGCATGTATAAGAGAGGGTCTGTTGACGCCAGAAGCAGGGTCCTGAATCATCTGAAGCCAGACTGATTACAGGTGGTTTTGATCTCCCTGACATGAGTGCTGGGAACCAAACTTGGGTCCACTGAAAGAACAGCAACACTCAAACACTGAGCCATCTCTCTAGGCCCTGAACCTTGGTTTTTAAGTAGATTGTCTTTTTTAACAAGTTGAATGGAAAGTAACCAAAAGCATTTCCGCTGGGAACTAAGGTCTCCAAAAGACAGCATTTATGCAACTGATCTCCAAGCTGAATTACCTGCTTGGGTGATGCAGCACCGGTTCATTTTCAAGTGTCTGGCAGATAAACGATACTCGTTCACGCTTGGGGACTTGACAGGCGTCTTCTCTGTCACTTCAAGGAGAACTGGCAGCACTGGCTGCCAATGATAAATTCTGAGCTCTAGAATTTTGGAAAATTTGTACATACCACCACAAGCTGGATGACCTCCCAGTATTTTAAACGGTTTTCTGATAAAATTGGCAGTAATAGTAATCAACGTTATTTACAGAAACTACCCAGTGAGGTCAGCCAACACTAGAAGAGCAGCATAATCCAGCAAGTAAGGATTTTCCAGCGAGTGCCATGCGGTGCTACAGATGCACAAGAGCGTGGATGGTGCCCAGACTGCACCAACTCACCAGAGGAAACCAGCGCTCTTCCCACATTCGCACAGCAGCACAGGGCAGTCAACACCATCCAAACTGCTAAAATGTTCCTTTCTCAACTACCCATTTGCATAAAGCAATCTGTCACAGCAGATCACATGCTCACACAGATGTAAGGCCAGCTATGTTAGCCAGACACTAAAGAGATTCACAAAACAAAAATGCTGGGTTTTGTAATAAAAAAAATTATGTTAACATGTAATGGCCTTATCATTATTGTTATTA
This sequence comes from Microtus ochrogaster, assembly GCF_000317375.1. Lineage (NCBI taxonomy): Eukaryota > Metazoa > Chordata > Mammalia > Rodentia > Cricetidae > Microtus > Microtus ochrogaster. The sequence continues at coordinate 16,118,292 of NC_022011.1, read as the reverse complement.
AAAAATAAATTGCAAGCTGAGCATGATAACACATTCTTATAATCCCAGCACTTGAAAGGTAGAGATGGGGGGGGGTTGCTGCAAATTCAAGCACAGCCTGATTTATGTAACAAGTTTCAGAACAGTGAGGGCTGCACAGTGAGATCTTGTCACTGAGCAAACAAAAAAAGAAATTTCAAATATTTTAATTTCCCTACAATAAATAGCAACAGTTAAAACTCAGTCAAGGGCTGGAGATGGTTCAGTGGTCAAGAGCTCATACAACTCTGCCAGAAAACATGAGTTCAGTTCCTATTACCCAGGCAGCTCACTCTGTCTGAAACTCCTGCTCCAAGAGATCTGAGGTCCTCCACAAACCTACCTGCACACACCCAAAGACATATACATAATTTAAAATAATAAAATAAAAATCTATAAAACTTGCTCAATAATTTTCAAGAGTAGAAAGAGGCCCTGAGAACAAAAAGATCAGAACTGCTGATATAAGCAATGTGTACATTAGCTTCTCGCCAGCAGGGGAAGCCAGGCTCCTATTAACAAGGAATAATTCACACCAACAGCTCTAAAATAGCAAAGCTCCAAGAGGCAACTGCTGCTGATTGAGTGCTAGATTCTAGTCTGGGCATTGCCCCCCACCCGCCAGAAGAAAAAAAAGACCGAGGGGAGGCGAGGGAAAGGATAAAATGGGCATTTTGCAAATCATTCAAGCAGTCTCCCCTGAAATGTTGATGCAGTTGCACCCTGTAGGTAGTCACTCTCCAACCACTGTGCTTACCTTCCACCAGACTCTCCTGCAAGGTGTCAGCACCAGCAAATCTAGACATTTAGGAGCATTAAAAAAGATGTTTTGCAGGTCTAGGAAGATGGCACAGTGATTAAGAGCACTGGCTGTTCTTCCAGAGGACCAGCATTCAATTCTTATCAGCCATAGTTATCTGTTAACTCCAGTTCTAAGGGATCCTACACTCTCTTCTGACTTCCACAGACACATGGTGCACAGCCATATATGTAGGCAAGGCAAAATAAACATAAAATAAGAATTAAAAATTGAATTAGTTTGTTTTGGGGTTCTGAGATAGGGTCTCACTCTAACCCACATTCACTATGCAGCCAAAGCTGGCCTTCTAATTCATGGGTGATCTTCTTTCTGCCTTTGCTCTTCGTGTCCTGAGAGTAGAGCTATGAGCCATTAATGCCCATCTAGTTTATGAGTTAACTTCCATTACCATACCAACTTTTTGGCTCTTCTTCTTATGACTTTTTTGTTGTTGTTTTGTTTTGTAAGACAGGGTTTCTCTAGCTCTGTAGACCAGGCTGGCCTTGAACTCACAAAGATCTGCTTGTCTCTACGTCCAAAGGATGAAAGCGTGCACCACCACTGCCCTGCAGATTCTTCTTGGGGTTGTTTTGGAGATCAAATCTTGCTATATAGCCTGAGCTGGACTTAAACTCAGATCTGTAACCCACTCAGGCCTCGAACTCACAGAAATACTCCTGCCTCAGCCTCCCTAGTATCCTTTTGTTATGAATGCAAAGTATAAAACCATAAGAAGGGCCGGGCGTGGTGGTATATGCCTTTAATCTCAGCATTTGGGAGGGGCAGAGGCAGGCAATTTCTGAGTTCGAGGCCAGCAAGTTCTAGGACAGCCAGGGATATACAGAGAAACCCTGTTTTAGGAGGAGAAAAAAGTTTTTGAGACAGGATCTCATGAAGTAACCCAGGCTGGCCTAAAATTTATGGTTCTCTTGCCTCACCCTGAGTGTTAAGATCACAAGTGTACACTATCCCACCCACCCAGATAGAAGATAGAAGGAAGGAAATGCTCACTGTGTTCATCTAGGAAAAAGCACATTAACCACTCCTTGCCCTACACCCCATAAACACACAATCTTTAAAAGAGACAAAAGACCTTCCACACCAGGAAGTGTGAACAGAGAAGACACTACTAACTGCTCCTCTGGAACCTATGCAGAAATGACAGCAAAGGCTGAGAGCATGTGACCCACACAAAGGGTTGGAGCTCAACTTGGTGGTATTATTATGTTGCAATCTCATCATTCGACAGACTGAGGCAGGAGGATTACCACATGTTTGAGGCTAGCCTGAACTAGGTCAGCTTGGGCTAAAGAGATGCTGTCTACATAACAAAACAAAACTACCCCACAAGCATCAATCTATTACTTTAAACATCTTTTTGCCAGAAGGAAGATAAAGGACTTATTTAATAATAATTTATCTTAAAATGGTAATATACACAGCAAAATATTCAAAAGGTATTGGAAAGGTAGCCTACATTCCACTCTCCGCTGCCTCTCAACCAACAGCCCTTTGTCTGAGACGGGCCTCCAAGAGCTGACACTAAAGCTGCAGTTCCCAAAGTGTCACCACTTTGGACCCAGAGACTTCTCACTTTTGTGGTAATAGGACAGTCTTTCCCCTTTTCTCTTACAAGCTATGGTGGCATTTCCCACAGGGCATGTGTTATAACTCTGACATCCAGTAGAGATGCTAAGCAGCTGTGGGTTGGCAATCAGATATGCAAACAGATATGAAGGAGATTCATAAAAATATAAAATGCCACATTTTATACTAGAGTCTAGAAGCTCTACAAAATACACATAAAATTATGCTAGTCACATTAACAGGAAATAGGTATTTATTTTTCAAAATAAATTAATGTTTTAAATTTTCCTGTTTTAATTATCATAAATGTCAATAGGAATTCTTAACAATTGATATGAATACAAAGGAGACCTAAGACCAGTTTGAGAACCACTGGCCTGTGTATGCACTTAGGCACTCATTCATTCACCGACTATGTGCAGTGAGCGAGTGCAGGTCCTGAACAGACAGGGTCAGAGGAATACCTAAGGCGGCTGTCCTTGTCTTCAGCCTTGTTCTGAGGCAGGATCTCTTCATTGCCGAATACATCACGTTAGTTGGCTGTCAAGCTTCTGGGGATTCTATTGTCTCTGCCTCCCAGCCATAGATGGGTTAGGATTACAAAAGCAAGCTACTGTATCAGTCTTTTTTTCTGTGATCCCAATGCTCTACCCGCCAAGCCATTTCCCAAACCCCTAGGCATTTACAAATGCACGCTAAGGCTGGGAGCAGTGATTATTCCTGTAACCACACACTTGAGGATAGAGACAGGAGGATCAGTAGTTCTAGGCCATCTAGAGCTACATGAGACCTTGTCTCAATAGACAAAAAGGGAGTATGGTAGCCACACCTTTAATCCCAGCACTTGGGAGGCAGAGACAGGTGGATCTCTCTGAGTTTGAGGACAGCCTGGTTGATGTAGTGAGACCCTGCATCAAATAAAAACAAACCAACAAAGGCTAGCCAGGTGCCTGGTGTGTTTAAAACATTTGCCACATAAGCCTGTCAACCTGAGTGTAATCCCCACATGAAGGTGGAAGAAAAAAAGACTTCACCAAATTGCTGTGACTCCACACATGCACGTGTGCATTCACGCCATGGCGTGTGCTCTCACAGAGATAATAAGTTAAAGCAGGTCAGTTGTTTACTTTTAAAGCTGCTAACCAGTGGTCATCTACTGCCTCATTTTGGAAATGTTGATGATGTGTTCGAACAGGTTCTGGAAAGGAAGCCACTTCTTTACCTGGAGCTACACAGTGCTGCATTTAGTTGGCCACAAATACAAGTTTAAGGTGGAGACTGCTGCGTTTTTTCAACCCTCTTAACTCTTCAGTGTATAAAGGTGGAGTGACTCTAACCCCGGAAGGAGCGTTAAGTCAGAAGGCAATAACTTACATAACTGAACACCGAGATCAAATACATTTCTATGAGGGGAGAGGAAAGAGAACACGGTGATTTCTGACTTGTCTGGACTAACCCTCTCTCAGATAACAAATATAAATGCTAGCTAATGGACACTTGAAGGAACAGAAGGCAACCCAAGCAGGCTCCAAGTGAGCATGAAGAGGAAGGAGAAGCAGTGCCAGTTCCTCAGAGGGCTTCAGAGTGTTCTCTAGCACAAGGCTTAGTCCAGCAGGAAAAGTACATGGGTTTTAGTGTGAGATTCACATACATGTTAACTCTACTCCCTAGTTTTGTGATCTAGCGTTAAACAGGAAAGAAGTCAACCTGTTATTTCAAAGGAAAAAATAAAAAGAAACAAAAGAAAATTTTCTTTTTAAAAATTATATGTTATGTGTGGTATGTGATGTGTGTGCGGGCACCATGAAGGAGTCCAGGGTCCTGCTCTATTGCTCTCTGTCTCATCTCCCTGAGCCGGAAGGTTGCCATGTCAGTTGTGCTTCCATGATCTGCAGGAAAACAAGGTCATTGCCTGCTTTCAAACGGGGGATAGGGATTCAAACTCAGGTCCTCATGCTATGTAACAAGTGCTCTTACCCACTGGGCCACCTCCCCAGCCCATTTTATTTTAGCCCAGGCTAGAAGTTATATGTAGTCAAGAATTACCTTGACCTCTCAAGTGCAGGGTATATAACCATATCCAGCTAGAAGAATAATTCTTTTAAAAAAATGTAGTTACATTTATTTGTGTGTATGTGAGCAAGTGTGTGTGTGTGCCAGAGCACATGTGTAGAGGTTACAGGATAACTGGCAGGACTCAGTCACTGCCTTTCACCACGTATTTCCTGGGCACTGAACTCAGGTTGTCAGGCTGGGCAGCAAACCCCTTTACCCAATGAGCCATTTTGTTGGTCCAGAAAAATAATTTCTATTGAGCTCTTCTGGACCAGAATGTATATTAAGATATCTTATCTCATTTCATTCTTAAAACAGCTCTATGAAGTTAGAAATTATGATTTCATCTTTTCATCTGAAAGAAACAAAGAGATGAACCAGGCAAGTCTATCTAAGTCCAAAGCATAAAAATTATACTTTCTACTTCCAAAGGAAGTAGGACTAACGCAACACCGCTGTTTCCTCTACTGTAAATTCAAAGGCCCCAAAATAAAAGCTCTAAGATTTCAGTCTAAAGAGTGACAAGGAGCTAAGAACCCAGTCAGCAGAAACTCAACCTAGGGGCAGCACAAGCTGCATGTATGCGGCCTTCTTATCCGCTCATGAGTAACTCAGCACTGAGTGTTGGGAACACACCCATGTTTACAAGACGGCTGCTGCTCAGCCTTGGTAAATGATCAACTGGATTCTCAAGATATAGATCAGGTCAGTGGAACTTTCCAGCTATCTAAGGAAGCACTGCACAACTGCCCACTGAAGGACACAGGATCCAACAAGAACCAAAAACTCACAACAAAAGCAGATCAAGATCCAGGCACCATTTATCTTTTCACGAAAGAATTAACAAGAATCTAAATACGGCACTCTGCTCCTGCCTCAGAATCTGCATGCCAGCCCATTTTCTGAACTCCCAGCAAACGACACTCAATTTCTCCTTCTACATTTTGTTCCACAGAAGAAATCTTTGTCACACACAAATTTAGATTCAATCAAGCCCTGACCCCAGACACATAAACACACCTTTTACATACCTGGTTGGATTCTAAATAAACAAGAACACCCATGTTAGAAAGAATAAAAGCCCCAGCAAGGAACATTTTATTTCCAAAGCTCCACATGTAAACTGCTCACTAAAGAGGAAAATTTTTTTTTTTTTTT
>NC_022011.1:16102419-16112575 GCF_000317375.1 Microtus ochrogaster | reverse complement strand
CTCGAACTCACAGAGATCCGCCTGCCTCTGCCTCCCGAGTGCTGGGATTAAAGGCGTGCACCACCCTCGCCCGGCTACTAAAGAGGAAAATTAACTTTATCAGCTTAGGAGAAACAAAACAGCTCGTGACCTCGTGGTTTTAAATCAGATCACAGGCTAATTCCTCGTCGAGGAGCAGATAGTTCTGGCTTAGAGGTAAAGCGGTGATGCACCTCTATACAGCAGTGGCTTCCACCATCCCATTACACTGCTTGCTCTGAAAGCCCCTTCTGACCTGGGTTTACTCAGCTTCACTGGCTTAGAGAAAAAGCAAGCACATTTCCAGGGTCACATTCACAAAAATAACAAGGACCCATTTAGTACCTTCACAAAAGATGCTCAACTGGCCAAGGGATCTCATTCATTCATCCTTTGTATGTATATGTGTGTGTGTGTGTGTGTGTCTGTCTGAGCTCAAGCAATGATGCCAATGTGAAAGCCAGATGACAGCCTACAGGAGTCAGTTTTCTCCTTCCACCATGCAGACCCCAGACAGAAAACTCAGGTGGTCAGGCTTAGTGGCAAAAATCTTTACCCACAATGCCATTTTGCCTGCCCTCACCTCATCCATTCTTGCTAATCCTTACATATTCATTCTCCTATAGGTCTTTCTCTACATAAAATAATTTCTTCAATATACAGAATAAAAATAACTCACAAAGATATATCTTTATTACTGAATGCTTATAGGAAGTTCTAGAAAAGATCTAACAGAAATATAGCTTAAAACTCTATAGTAGTCATGTTAAAGTAACCTTATTTTTAATCATTTACTTAACCTAATATATCTAAAATGTTGTATCAATAATATCATTTCTATAAAAACTGAGACTTGTTTATTTTCTTCGTTACTAATTCTTCAAACTTCAGTGTGTTAGCTTCTAGCATCGCTTTTAGACTAACCACTTTCCAATGCTCCAAAGCCATAAGCAGTGTAGAGACCACTACAACAGAGAGCAGAAGTCTGACAGATGGTGGCTCACAACTACCCATAACTGCAGTTCCAAGGGACCTGACCACCTCTTCTGACCTCTGGGGACACCAGGCATGCACATGGTGCACATATGTACCTAGAGGAAAACACTCATACACAGAAATTAAAATAACATTAAATAAAATTTAATGGTTTTTTTTCTTTCTTTTTTTTGTAAACTTATTTATTTATTATGTATACAGTATTCTGTCTGTTTGTATGCTTGCTGGACATGAAGAGGGCACCAGACCTCATTACAGATGGTTGTGAGCCACCATGTGGTTGCTGGGAATTGAACTCAGGACCTCTGGAAGAACAGTCAGTGCTCTTAACCTCTGAGCCATCTCTCCAGCCCAAATTTAATGTTTTTCAAACAAATTAAATAAAAGGCTAAGACTAGAAGACACCCTTTACAAATATGTACACAAGCCAGTCATGTGGAAAGTACATTATCAGTACAAGTTTAAGGCAATGCAAGCTAAAATCACAGGAAATACCATTTCATACCTACTGAAATAAAATATTGACCACAGCAAATGTAGACAGGACACGGGCCAGTTAGAGCTCCCACGGACCAATGACAGGAAAGTAAAATGGGGCGGCTATCTTAGAGAGTTGCTTTCAGTTTGTTGTAACATAAACTACTTCTACACTGGTTTGGCATGCCCATTCCTAAGTACCCATCGAAAGGAAGTAAAAATGTTTGACTATGGAAGACTGAGTGACTGAGCGCGGTGATGCATCCCTGTAACCCCAGGTAGAGGCAGGAAGATTAGAAGCTTAAGGGCAGCACCAGCTACTTAGCAAGTCAAGGCCAGTCAGGTTTACACAAGACAAGCTCCCATCATGCCTCTATATCCCTTACTCTAAAAGGGATTTAAAAATAACCATGGGCTGATGAGACAGTTCAATGGGTGAAGATACTTTCCAGTAAGCCTGACAATCTAGGTGAGAGTCATCCCTGGAACTCACAAGGTACAAGGGCAGAAACAAATCCTTAAAGTTTTCTTCTGATTTCCCCAAGTACACACAAAGGAGAATTTTAAAACATTAAAAAACAAAAACAAACCAAAAAAAAAAAAAAAAACCATAAGCCATCAAACCAGTAGAAAAGGATGGACACAGTCTGTTACATTTATACAATGGAGATAAGAAAGAAATGGACTTCTAATACACACACCAAGGACAAATCTCAAAAACAGTAAGTCAAAGAAGCCAAGAACAAAAAAGCAAAATAATGTGTAGCTTATTTATATGAAATTCTGAAATAGGGAGAACTAACCTAGCAAAATAAAACCAAGAGTTAGCAGTGACAAAGGTGCAGGCAGAACCAAATGGGAAAGGGTATGAAGGAACTTTCCAGAATGATGGCATAAAATGTTCTATTTGAGGCTTGGGGATAAACTGATATACACAACTGTCAAACTTACTGAGCTGAACAGTTAAAGGTCCTGTGATAACTAACCTACTTCCTGCCTTGAAAGTTACAGGCTATAGGACCAAAAAAAGCAACACTCAGCAGACGCTAAGTCCGCGGTGAGCAACCTTACAGATGAAGCCTGGAGGAGGCTCACTCAGATGCTCATCGTTCTCATCACAGCTGCAGGAGCCCACACAATCCTTCGGTCTTGCTAGTGAGTGACTCACAAATGAGATGAAGGCACGCAACCACAACTAAGATAACATGCTTGTCTCTGAGATCTTATTCCGGTCAATGTCCAAAGAAGGGTGCTGGCAAAGGTAACAGAAGAAATGAAGTATAGGAGAAGACAGAAGATGTTCACAGTGTTAGGGAACAGTCTAGTCAGTCAAGTGTGGAAGGAGACCGAGCATGAAGCTATTCAGCATGCTTGAAGTGAGAAGGAAAACACTGGCGGAGAAGCTATGCCTCCCTGGGTATGCTGGCACACACCTTTAATTCCAGTGCTCAGGAGACAGAGGCAGGTGAATCTCTGTTTGTTGAGGACCAGCCTGAGCTACATAGCAAGTTCCAGAACAGCCAGGGTTACATTGTGAGACCCTGTTCCCCAAAACAAAACAAACAAAAAGAAGTTATGCTCCCTACTTTTAGCCTCCTCCCAAGTTTCCCAGAAGCAGCGATAAGATTCTCCAAAGCTACAAACAGGTACACCTTGATAGAGTATCATGCCAAGTGGCAAAATGCTTTAGGTCATGTTCCTTATACCACCCAGCAACTTTTATTGCCACCAGTCACAGCCTAAATATTTTGGCAAGGTTGGCACTGTATGTGAAAATCCCTTTAGCACACTTTAATCTCCCCTGTGCTACAGGGGAGAAAACAACCTGAGGACTTTTCCTGTTGTCCACAAGACAGCCCAGCTAAGTGCAGGAAAGGCTGACAGAGAACCATGTGCTTCCTGGTAGGAAACAAAGCAACCAAGCACGTGGCAGGGCTTCTGCGCATTCCAACAAGGATGTGCATTGTGAAATGTTACTGTGGAAACAGGAGACAAGCTGACTTCAAAGAAGGGAAAGAGCAGGAATTACAAACTAGGACTGTGCGATGAGTAAGGAACTCCCTACGTGTCTGTGCTTGATCCACAGTGCGAGGACGCTCAAGTGCCATTCCATCCCACTGGAGACATCGCCAACTGTTCCACACTTAGTACTTGCTGGATGCCAGCTATGGAACCGAAACCAACCTGCTGTCACGACTAACACTGAGAGGAGAATACACACTCAGCAAGGATAACAAGTCTCCTGAGACCAAAGTTTACTGCTGCTTTTTCATAACACGCGCGCACAGACATACACACACAGAGTTTTATATTCACTCACCAAATGCAATCCACAGCTCTGTACTAGCTGCTCAGTGTGCTGGCTAATTTTATGTCAACTTGACACAAGCTACAGTCATCTGAGAGAGAGAAACAGCAACTGAGAAAATGCCTAAAATCGGGCTGTAGGCAAGCCCAAGGGCATTTTCAATACGGGACTGAAGTGAGAGGGTGGAGCCACCCCAGGGTAGGTGGCTCTGGGTATACAAGACAGCAGGCTGGGCAAGCCGTGGAGGACCAGCCAGTTTGCAATGCTTCTCCATGACCCCTGCTTCAGCTCCTGCTCCAGGTTCCTGCCTTGAGCTTCTGCCCCGACTGCCAGGATGGACAGATAGTTCTGTGGAAGTCTAAGCAAAATAAACCCTTTCATCCCCAAGGTGTTCTTGGTCATGATATTCATTCCAGCAACATAAACGCAACTAAGATGCTCAGAAACATGAAAAAAGCAACATGGAATCTGTAAGTGTTTAAGATAAACTAAACGTTTGCCACACCACGACCTAGAAATACTAGACAAAGTGTAGCACACAAAAGAAAGGGAACCTCCAGACGGCTAGACTTACAGGAGGAAGTGAAAAACCGCACATGACCTGACAGAATGACTGAGAGGGCTAGGAGATGGTTTTAATAACTTCCGGGCCTGGGTTTTGTAAACCAAATCAAAGCAGACCTTGTCTTGGCGTTCCAGAGCCAGAGAGCCAGAATCTAAGACTCTGACTAGAGCAGACGGAAGGATAGGGGAGCACTCGGTGTCACAGGGAGCACCAAGAGCCCACTGCTGTTCAGGTTAGAGGCAGATAGGAAGACATGGTTCTTCTGAGAAAATTCGTATGGATTTGGGATTCAAGACTATAATCCTAACTATAGTACCTCAGTGTTCTAGGAATTCCAAAGCACACAAAATATTTATGCCTACACCAAAGCTGAAGGACAATAATGTAAGCTAAAGGAAAATGAGTCCCTTTGGCTACCACATAAAATAACGTAGAAGAAAAGAACTGGCTGGAGATAAAGGATGGAATTCCTTAACATCAACCTAAAGACTCTGAACTAACAGGAAGCAATGAGGGTAAATTTTGGGGGAAGTAATATGATTTGAAGTGAACCACTGCCTGATTATCCCGTAGTGACATGTTGGGTGGATGCAGGAAGAGAAACTGTGGGTTTTAAGTAAACTTAGGAAACAATTACAATTCAAGGCTTTGAAAAGATTTTTAGAATATCCTAAAGACAGATGTTTTAAAAAGAAAGGGGCAGGAAAAAAGGTTATAGAAGTGGAAATTTAATGGACCACTATGTGGCAGGAGAGAGTGGGTGGAAAGGTATAGAGGCTAAGAATATTTAGAGACTTATCAAAGATACAGTTAAAAGAACTTATTGGAGCCGGGCGGTGGTGGCGCAGGCCTTTAATTCCAGCACTTGGGAGGCAGAGACAGGCGGATCTTTGTGAGTTCAAGGCCAGCCTGGTCTACAAGAGCTAGCTCCAGGACAGAAACCAAAAGCTAAGGAGAAACCCTGTCTCGAAACCACTCCCCCCAAAAAAGAACTTATTGGATTTGGTACAGGGTGGAGAGCAGAGATGACTTAGAACTCTGAGGTTTGGGGCTAAGTAAGAGCACAGAGTACAGTACACTCCTGCCCCTGAAACATATCAGGGCTATGCAGGTGGGGTTTCCGGATCGGAGAGAAGCTTCTTAACCTCAGGGATCGCTACAAAGTGTCCAGGAGAAGGGAAGGAGAGGCCTTGAACTTGAAATCATCCTGGGGATGACAGGTGCACTCCACTGTGCCCAACAATTACCACACTAGAGACTATCCTCCAACCCCTGGCTGTGGGGAAAGCCCTTCTTCTTCCCCCACACTTTCCAGACAACTGGAGTGAGGGAAGGGCTCTCAATTTAAAACAGAAGGTAAGGCAAGGCTTCCCATCCATCCTCAAGTTAGCAGCTGCTGAAACGGTGTCACGCTCAAGCACAGCTAATATCAAATTATGCTTTTATGGTCATGCTTACTAGGTAAAAAGACAGATATCTGCTTAGAATCTGTCATTTTCTCACCTCTGTGTTTCTAGCACATCTATTTTCAAAGTTTTAAATCATTTCATTTTACATTTACAATAGATTTGCTTGAATAATAGGGCTTCAGCAAGAACCGAAGACCATGTAACTGGATACAGCAAATGCAGACTTCAGGACAGCCTGATTTTCAATGCCCAACTAAAACAATCAGAACACTGCTTCTCAGCCTTTCCTGGAAGAAAAATCCCTAGTTCAAATTAAAAATTTAATATATGTGAATCTTACAATATAATTATAACCATCCACAAAACAGTACTAGGATTCTTTTATCAGAACCTTGGTCAGAACATAGGACTCACTGATAGTCATGTTCCAATGAACGGCATTCTTTCCCGACATCAGAACAGATAGTAAGTTTCACACAAAAGTGCCTAAGACACGCAGCATACAGAATTTTAAAAGGATCAATATTAATAATGCAGCTCCTAAATTTCTGTCTTTATAAAATTCAAAGTTTTTAACCTGAAATTTAACCTTTTTTTTTTTCTTTTGGTTTTTCAAGGTAAGGTTTCTCTGTAGCTTTGGACCCTGTCCTGGAACTAGCTCCTGTAGACCAGGTTGGCCTTGAACTCACAGAGATCCGCCTGCCTCTTGCCTCTTGCTGGGATTAAAGGCGTGCACCACCAACGCCTGGCCTGAACATCTACTTATTTTTGTCTGGGGAGAGGGAGGTTGTGAGTACCACACACACAGTGTGTAGATGCTATTAGAGAACCTGTGGGAGTCAGTTCTCTCACCAGGTTTGGCAACAAGTGCCTTTAGTGATTGTAGCATCTGTCAGCACATCTTTATTTGTATTTAACAACAAAAAACTTCCAAAAATAAAACTGTGAATCACAAAAATGAGGGGAAAATCACTTTCCAAACAAAGTAGAGTTGAAAACCAAACCAATTGCATTTTAATGTAGCTAGAAACTGCACAGAACAAAGAAATCTCAGATAAAGACTAATCTAATTAGACAAAAGAAAATGTACAGCACCAGTCTTAGGAGTGCTGTAAGCACCCGAGAGCTTGCTTTCCTAGGACGAATCTGCCCTCTAGTGCATGCTCAGTGATGGCTGCTGTTACTAACCAGGAAGACTATACTCATCCCCGAACATCATAATGCTCCCTCTAAATAAACGTCTTCATCTCCTTCTTCAGAAGTCCATTCGCACCATTACCGTGAAAACTCTGCCAGCATAATAAATTCAAGCGCCTGTTCTATGCATGCAAAAGGACCTAAAGTACTTCACTACTTTTCACATCAAAAGTGTGGCACAATTGAGACTCTAAGAATACAACAAGGGGCTGGAGAGATGGCTCAGTGGTTAAGAGCACTGACTGCTCTTCCAGAGGTCCTGAGTTCAATTCCCAGCAACCACATGGTGGCTCACAGCCATCTATAATGAGACCTGGCACCCACTTCTGGCATGTGGGCACACATGGAAGGCTGTACACATAATAAATAAATCAAAAATATAAAAAAAGAATATAACAAAAATGGCTTATAATATAGATTCTCCAGCATATTAATTTAAATTTTTGATGACTTCTCCTACAGATCTTGTTGTTATGTTAATCTTTGAGACAGTGTTTACTAATATCTCTGGCTTGCCCAGAACTTGTTATGTGGATCAGGCTGGCATCAATCTTCCTGCCTCTGCCTCCCAAGTTACCATACCTACCTAGCTAGAGGTTTATTTCTAGAACAGCTTTAAAGTACCTTAAAGAGGCTAGAGAGGACTCAGTGGTTGAAAGCATGGGCCGCTTTTGCAGGGGACCCAGGTTCAGTTCCCAGAACTTACATAGTGGTTCACAGACATCTCTAACTCCAGCTCTAAGGGATCTGACATCTTCTGGCCTCTGTGAACATCAGGCACACACATGGTGCACAGACACACATGCAGGTGAAACATCCATATACACATAGTAAAAAAAAAATTTTTTTTGTTTTGTTTTGTTTTTCGAGAGAGGGTTTTTCTGTAGCTTTGGAGCCAGTCCTGGAACTAGCTCTTGTAAACCAGGCTGGTCTAGAACTCACCTGCCTCTGCCTCCCAAGTGCTGGGATTAAAGGTGTGTGCCACCACTGTCCACTCATATAGCAAATATTTAAAAAATTTAAAGAGCTTATTCTAGATACTGTCTAATCCACAAATCTTTGTCTGAATATACCCTAGAGCAATGAAAACACCCAATAACACAAAAGTCTGTACATGAATGTCCACAGAAGCATTATAGTAGCCAAATGTAAAATCTATTAATTAGCACACACATAAACAAAATGTACTATAGTCTTACAATATATTAATCCACAAAGGGTATAAAAAGAAAAGTATAGCCTTTCTGCTGGGAACCGGCTGCTCACTGTCGAAATGGGCCAGTTCATGAAACCCGGGAAAGTGGTGCTCATCCTGGCTGGACGCTACTCGGGACGCAAAGCCGTCATCGTGAAGAACATTGATGATGGCACCTCAGACCGCCCTTACAGCCATGTCCTGGTGGCTGGAATTGACCACTATCCCCGAAAAGTGACGGCTGCCATGGGCAAGAAGAAAGTCGCTAAGAGATCCAAGATCAAGTCCTTTGTAAAGGTTTATAACTACAATCACCTGATGCCCACTGTGGACATCCCCCTGGACAAAACTGTTGTCAACAAGGATGTCTTTAGGAACCCAGCCCTAAAACGCAGGGCAAGGCGGGAAGCCAAGGTCAAATTTAAGGAACGATACAAGACAGGGAAGATCAAATGGTTTTTCCAGAAGCTTCGCTTTTAGGTATATTTTTGTTTACATCATTAAAAGTTTAAAAAAAAAAAAGAAAAGTATAGATAAATGCTACAAACATGGATGAACCCTGAAGATATTATGTTAAGTCAAAAAAGCCAGACAGAGGGGCTGGGGAGGCAGCTCAGTGTTTAAGAGGACTTACTGCTCTCCACCACCTGTAACTCCAGTTCCACGGGATCCAACACTCTGGCTGCCATAAGCACACACATGATACAGACAGACATACAAACACTGTACACAGAAATTATCTAAATAAATCTCAAGAAAAAAAAAGCAAATATTGGAATTCCACCCATGAAATGCCCAAAATAAGCAAATATAGACCCAGAAAGTCCATAAGTGAGTTGAGGGTGAAGATGGGAGTGACTAGAAACAAAAAGAACAACTGTGTTGCCTATTACTATGAATATACCCCATGAGCTTGCCAGAAACCAATGAATGGTAAATTCAAAGTGATAATTACTTACAAGTGTCACATTTCGTCTCATTAAAGTTTTTTTTTTTTTTTTTTTAATTTTGGTTGCTTTTGCTTTGTTTTTGACCAGATTTGGTAGCACACACCTATAATCCCTACACTCAAAAGGTTGAGGCAAGAGGATCACAGGCTGGAGGCCATCGTAGCTTACATAGACTTAAGACCCTGTTTTATAAACAAACAGTTTGAGGCAAGCATGGTCTACAGAGTAAGTTCCAGGACACCCAAAGATACACAGGGAAACCCTGTCTCAAAAAAAAAACAAAAACCAAACAGTCAATGGAGGCTCATGCCTTTAATCCCAGCAAGGAAGAGGCAAGAAGATCTCTGTTAGGAGGCCAGCCTGGTCTATAGAGTGAGTTCCAGGACAGCCAGGACTGTTACACAGAGAAATCCTTTCTCAAAACAAACAAACAAACAAACAAACAAATAAACAAAAAACACCCACAAAACAAACAACCAAAAAAAAATCATCCAATTATACATTACTAAATAGACTATTCATTATAGAATATCACGTCTAGATTTCCCATACTGTCCGAGGTCATGCATGGTTTCCTCTATTTTTAATAATTGCCAATAGGCTTTCACTCATGACATCCTACACATTTCTGTAGGAGCCCAGCTGGAGGTCTCATTCTTTGACTAAACCACTCAAAGGCCTTGGCCTTGGTGTGTATGCAGGCTTTTAATATACATTCAACTGTAAACTTATCACTGGACAAAGAAAATATCAAGGTATTCAAACAACAAAACAAAAAACAAGGCACATAGACCCCAAAAACTCTACCATAGAACTCCTACAGCTGATAAACACCTTTAGTAATGTGGCAGGATACAAGATCAACTCCAAAAAATCAGTTGCCTTCCTATACACTAAGGATAAGGAATCAGAGAGGGAAATCAGAAGCATCACCTTTCACAATAGCCACAAATAGCATAAAATATCTTGGGGTAACTCTGACCAAGGAAGTGAAAGATCTATTTGACAAGAACTTTAAGTCTTTGAAGAAAGAAATTGAAG
>NC_022011.1:16091233-16100608 GCF_000317375.1 Microtus ochrogaster | reverse complement strand
ACTAAACCTGGATGGAGGTGGGCGGTCCTTGGACTTCCCACAGGTCAGGGAACCCTGATGGCTCTTCAAGCTGATGAGGGAGAGGGACTTAATCAGGGGAGGGTGAGGGAAATGGGAGGTGGTGGCGGGGAGGAGGCAGAAATCCTCAATAAATAAAAAAACAAAAAAAAAAGGCACATAGAGTCTAGTCAAATGCTAGAAACACCTCCTCCCAATACTGCAGCTATGTCTGAATTCTGTTAAGTGAAATGCTAATTACTCTATCAAAAGTTAATGATTATGCTTGCTTAAGAACTAAATAAGCTCAGTTCATAATTACAACTGCTGAGGACTCTGGGAAAGATCACCTATCCACTGTTCAGACAGAGAACTATTGACAAAGTTAGGTTCCTGGGACAGTCAAAGACACCAACAACTGACAAGCCACCAGATCAGGTGTTTCTGTTGGCTTTCAGAGACCAAGTCTCATTCTGTCCATGTGGACCACAGACTCACTGTGTACTCAAGGCTGGCCTTTAACTCCTGGATCCCATGCCTTCACTGCCGGATGCTAGGGTTACAGTCACCATGCCCATCTACCAATTTAAGTCTTAATGTTTATGTGGCTCTAGAACAAATCCTATCTTTTCTGTCTTTGGGACAAACACTACTTAAACTGACATCCCACGAGGGTTCAACAATAGTCTTTTTCTATGTCCAAACATCAAGAACAAGACAAAACCACTTGGGAAAAATAGTACCTTTCAATCTTATATTTTATTGTCTTAGTTTGTTCCTAATCTGTAAGGCTATAGCTTAACATAGTAACTCAGTCAGAAGAATCCTGTGCTCACAGCAGGATCGTTAAGTTGTGATGAGACTAATGGAGTAGTAAATGTTGGAGTGGAAGGAAAGAGCAAATGAGGGCCTGAAGCCTGGCTAGCTACCAGCTGGTAGAGCTGATGCAGCAAGAATTCAGCATGCGGAGGAAGAGATCAAGAGGCCTGGATGAGGTGAAGCTATGGGAATTTGGACACACTAAGTAAGCATTGTACTTTCCTCTACCAAATGTAACAGCATGATTCTGGCCTCTAATTGAAAGAGGGCTTACTCCAACCCTGACACACAAACTCTGGCTTTTTATAGCCTAAACGGCGTGCTATTTTAAACATGTGGAGGAAGTACATTTTCAGTTACAAACACTGGCTCCTCTGCATCTGTCCTTATTTGTTACTGAGAGATGTGGGTCAGGATGTTTTAGTCTTCTGCACTGGTTTTCCTGTATTGCTTAAGTCTGTTTAGAGGAAAGGAAAACACACAATTTCTATAAACTGAAGCAGCTCCCAAAGTTGGGAGGAAAAAAAGCCATGGAAAACATTTTACCGCATTACTTTTCTTTTATATATTAGATAACCCCCACAAACCCCTCCCTTGAAGAGACCTTCCGTACTTAAGGATGTGGTATCTTTGTATATTCTAATGTTCTCACTGATAAAATGAGTCCGAATCCCAAAGCAGATGACTTCCTTTGGCATTCCAAGCAGTTATAATTGTAAAAGTTTTCTGAGACACAGGTCAGAAAAATAAGCAGATCACCCTCGAAGGCCACGTGATTTATCAGAAATTCAAGGCATAAATAATGCTGTACTATACATAATTAAAAGTCCCATATTCATGCACTTTTACTCAGATATTTAGAACATATTCTTATACTCTGGTATATTCCATTATAGCTCTCAAAGAAACTGATCTGGACAGACTTCATTTTACCCCTTTTGTAAGGGAGTCAGTGGGTCATTAACCTCCTGAAAAACATTTCACTAGAACAGCCGTCAGCAACCTCTCCTCTTCTCAGCTGCCCTCTACCCCGGAGCTCTGTAACAGCTCCGGGACGACTTCCTCCTTAATGAACTTTAGTCAGACCCCTCTCAACCTTTTCTCAACTAAGCCTTGCCTATGCTAGGACTGTACAGATCAGGTTTAGGAGGAATCCCACTCAGTCAATTTAAAGAGACTGTCCTATGCTGATAACAAATAGCCCCAGCTGCCTTTAATAAGAGTCTCATTAGCCAGAATCTTCCATAGCAACAATACTATTAATGTATAATAGAAAAGGTGGGTAGTAGTATCTGAGAGGGGTCTTTCTTCCTTTTACCTCCCTTTCTGGGTCTCTCAGGAATCACTTCTCACATAACTGACTGCATGTAACCCTAGGTCTCAGATTTTGCTTTGGGTAAGTGCACCCTATGGGACATACCACTGTAATAGTATTATTCAAAGTCAGGGCTAAAAAGATGAAGATTTGCCTGTAGAGTTTGATAGGAAAATTGGGTGGGATTTTAATGGGAGAAAAAAAACATAAAATAAAACATTCCTGTTTGCCAGATGAGGTGACACACACCTTTAATTCCAGCATTCAGGAGGCAGAGGCAGGGATCTTGGTGAATTTGAGACCAGCCTGGTCTACAGGGTTAGCTCCAGGCAAAGCCAGGCCTACACAGTAAGACTCTGTCTCAAAAACCACCTTCCTGTTCACAGCAAAGTTGAGTATGTTAATGAGGTGACAGCCCACCCCACCCCGCCATCTGAAGGTCAGAGGAGCAGCTGAGGAGCTCGGCCTACCCAGAACTCCCTACTGCAGGTGCTGGCTGGCTAGTGGTCACTTTCCTAGGGCCTACAGCCCTGGGTTTCTCTTATTTGTTTCTTACATATGATAAGAAGACAGGAACTCTTGCTTTTTCAAAGAGAAAGCCTTCAGCTAAAAATAACTAAAAATATGGAAAGTGCGAAAGGAATAAACTATCAGAGTTCCTGTCTTTTAATCATTTCTGACTGCTTTCTTTGAGACAGGGGCTCACTCTGAGACCTAGGCTGGCCTTGAACTTCTGGGCTCAAGTGATCCACCTCCACCTATCTTAGTCTCCCGAGTAGCTGGACTTCAGAGTACACCCCTGTGCCCACTAGACTATCTTATGTTCCTCTGCTATCATGGGGGTGGGAGTGGAACTAAATACTCAAACATTCAGTCAAAGTGCTGATGAATTGCTAATATTGCCATGCAAAAAATTATCATTTTTTAGGTATACAATTTACATGTTCAGCTTTGTGGTTACCGTTTTCCAAGCTGGGATTATTAAGTAAGCAACCTGTAGCTAATTTTTCCTAGCAAACTCTATCTGGGTAAAAACTTCCAACAAGGCAGAGCAGAAGTTTCATTCCCTAGCTCAGAAAAGGAGCGGTGGCAGCTGCAGTTGGAAACAGGCTCTTGCACAGAAGTCCCCGGTGCGCCAAGTCCACTCTGGACTGATGCAAATACTCACCCCGATCCAGCAGGGAGCGCTGGTGCTGCCGCTGAAGGGACAACTGCCTGAGGTTTTTCTTTCTCATTTTGCTTGAGGAAAGATTTGGCTTCCTTAGATGCAGCGTCTACTTCCTTAGTCACCCTATTTCAAAGAAAAAGACGACAAAAAAAAATTTACAAGTGGGATAAGAAGCAAATATTGTAGCAAAGGAAATAAATGAAAACTAGGGACATACTCATTACTGAGTTTTCAGTAAGTTCTGGCCACTGAGTCTCATGATTTAAGTTCACTCTAAGAGTTCTACAAACAGGCGCTTTCCCAGACTGATACTAACAAGTAAAACAACAATGCATGAAATTTTATCCAAGTCTCCTCCATTACATCTGTCAGCGCAGACTCCAGCAACCACTCCTGGGTCTCAGCTCACTTGGTTACTAACGTGAAGGCTACAAGATCCCTGCACTATTCCTCACCTAATAGATTGATACTAAGACTCAAAGGGCCAGTGAAAGGTGAGATGGAGAGATGGGAGACAGACAAAACCATTGTTATCATTTTAAAAACAAGAGCAAACAACTAGAAAATACTCCACAGAAGGCTCCTTTCTGCTCTGCACCTAAAAACCCAAAGACAAAACACAGTTTCCTAAAACTGGACAAATCCGAACTACTCAGGGAGGAGCAGAATGTAACACAATCCTATCCGTTTTCAAATCTGGAAAAACTGCATCAGATAAAACTGAGTACAAAAAAAATCAAATAAGGATACTTAAGATGCCTCATATTCCAGGTAAAGAGAGAAAGAGAAATATGTAATGCATGCTTTGACATGCCAGGCAATAAAAACATTTGGGGGGCTGGAGAGATGGCTCAGAGGTTAAGAGCATTGTCTGCTCTTCCAAAGGTCCTGAGTTCAATTCCCAGCAACCACATGGTGGCTTACAACCATCTGTAACGGGGTCTGGTGCCCTCTTCTGGCCTGCAGGCATATATACACTGACATAATATTGTATAATAAATAAATAAAAACATTTGGGGAATTTTATTTAAATTCCAAATTACCAGTAAGCAGGTCTAAAATTACAGTCAGACAGTACATGATAAATATTCAAACGAAGACAGCCCACAAATGAGAGAATAAACCCTCTAAGTTCCATCTGTGAGAGCACACAGGTCTCTACCGCCATCCAGCATACTCTTTTCTAACAAAGGCTCCCTCACCGCTGCACTTAATACTGTGTGCTATGGATGTCAGTGGCACTTGGAGTTAAGATGAGGCAAACAGACTCCAGAAGGGCACAGCAGCACACTCCGCTGCTGTCGTTTGCTAGCACAGCTGAGGTGGGGAGGTTTGCTCTACAGCACTAATACACCAACAGGAAGCTCATTTGTATTCCTCAGTATTAAAACTGAAATCCAGAGACTACACAATGATGCTAGTGAAAATTCTTCAACACATGGTATTTTCCAAACTGGCTCTCACACATTTCCGTACCACATGCTCTTCCAGAACCTTAGCAAACCTCTTGAAACTGAGTAAGATTTATGGCTGTCTCACTAAGGAGTTCTGTGCAAGCAGCTCTATAGGCATTCTAAGGCCTTTCTCCCTTGAGAATTATCTTTAGCACTCCTAGCCTAAAGCCACTCTGCAGCAGAGACCACACAGACACAGGTGTGGTGTAGGACGTCCTTCCTTCTGTGTTGCTTGTACTGGCTAATGAATAAAGGAACTGCCTTGGCCTGACAGGGCAGAACTTAGGTAGGCAGGGAAGACAAAACTGAATTCTGGGAGGAAGAAAGCAGAGCCAGAGCCAGACGCTGGGAATTTTACCTGGTAAGCCACTGCCACAGATTAATAGAAATGGGTTAAATAAAGATGTAACGATTAGCCAATAAGAAACTAGAGTTAATGGGCCAAGCAGTGATTTAATTAATACATTTTCTGTGTGGTTATTTCAGGGCTAAGCTAGTCAGGCAGCCGGGACAAACAAGTGGGCCCCCTCTTTGCACCACAGATGTCTGAGGATTCCTAGCCCCAGGATATATAAGTCCTTAAGCATCAGAACTGGAAGCAAACATCTTTAAGATGGTCCCAACCACTGTCTGATTACAAGTGCACAAGACAGCCTGCCTACTTGAACCTTGTGGCCTCTGGAACTATGAGAAATTGTAACAAAACAATTAGCTGTTTTATGCAAGTTAATAAATTTTAGGGTGATTTGTCACAATGCTAAATCAATAACCAAAATAATCCTGCATCAAAATACTGGGCTTAATGGAGATACCAAAATACTGGATTCAAAATAGTCCCTTGTCTTAGCCGGGCAGTGGTGGCGCACGCCTTTAATCCCAGCACTCGGGAGGCAGAGGCAGGCGGATCTCTGTGAGTTCGAGGCCAGCCTGGTCTACAAAGGGAGTTCCAAGACAGGCTCCAAAAGCTACAGAGAAACCCTGTCTTGAAAAACAAAAAAAAAACAAAAAAAAACAAAAAAAAAAACAAAACCAAAATAGTCCCTTGTCTTAAATAATTCTACAGAAGATTAATGTGATTAATGAAGAACTAATGTATTCTTTATTATCTACTTCCTACCAAAGTCTACTAATAGTGCAAATAAATGAAACTAAAACTATACACATTAGCAGAAGAGATACAACAGAAAAAAATATTAATCAAACTTTCAGAAAGTAGCAAACAAGCTGGCCATGGTGTACATGCCTATGATATCTTCATACTGGGACAGTTGAGCAGGATATCAGGAGTTCAAAGTAATCCTCAGCTACATGAGATTTTGACTCAAAAAAAAAAAAAAAGGAGCAAATATCTAAGTAGCAACTGGCTTTGGTTTTCTCTGATCTCCTAAGTTTATAGCCATATGAAACAGATGACAAGAGAGCCACTCCGCATTACAGAGCCCTAGAAAGGCTTATTACATTCAACTGTCAGGAACCCTCAAAGGTCTGGAAGAGAGGCAAAGACTGCCACAACCAGCTGATAGCTTGCATTAGGAACAACTAGTCCTTTTTTACTTCAAAACACAGGCTATGTCCCCACCACTGATAATTCAGAGGGATTCACAACACTTAGAGAAAATGAAAATCACAGAAGGCCAGGAATGAAATGAAGCCCCATCCTGAAGTTAGAGGAATTGAATGAAAAGCCACCCTTAAAGGCTGTATATTCCAGAGGGCTGAGTGACAGAGCTAAGTGCTAAGCAACCCATAATGTTCTTGGTCCTACTAAGAAACAGACACTTTACTGTGTTGTGCTACTGAAGTACAGCTTGTTGCCCAACCATAATAGAGCCTCATCTGAATTCAAACAATCACATTTCAGAAAGAGGGGAAAATACAACAAAAGAAAGTCTAGAATTGAAGGATGAGTCTCAACAAAGAGCCACAGAATAATGGATTACCAAAGCAAACTTTAAAGGATCAGCATCAAAGCACAGAGCTAAAACTTCAGAATGCTATAATATGAAGCTGCCCAAGTAATAAGGAGAGTAAAGCGGCAATCATGTGACTTATGTTTAGTTTTGTTGTTCTTGTTTTACTACAGCAAGACTCTAGTACACACTTAAGTAAACATTTTCTGGAAAGCAACTCAAATGCTGATACTGTTAAATACTAGACATATTAAGAAATATAATATGGCTTTTTCCATCAAAAACTCTCAGTCCGGCAAGCCAGCCAACTACAAAAGTGACATGACAACTCCTGCCATAGAGCAAGAGTCACAAAGGAGGCGTGGAGAAGACAGAACCCTGGGAATGCCTGTCTTCATCTCTTGTGCCAAAGCTTACCCATACCCACCAGAAAACATTATACAGACTCAGGTATTTCTAAGGAATTTGACAGCCGAAACAGTGACAGCATTTGCACTCTCCTGAAAGCATCCCTAAGCAATGCCACTCTCTGCCATTGTCTCCCACAAGTCAGTGTCTCCAAGATGGTCCAGCTGGCTCTCTACTTGTGCCCAGCCTCCGTTCACTGTTAAGAGCAGTGAGGGATTTAGCTTTTACCACTTTAGGTAGGAGAACAGTTAACTTGCAATCATCTCATACATGAAAAGACTCCTGACAGGAAAAGGCCTATTATTAGCAATAATTAATTTATTTGTTTTTAGCAGAAATTCCATTTTAACTTCATTTTCACTCACTCATCTTCCTGAAAAGTCTTTATTTGGACATAATTTTTCCATGACTGGACTTTTCCAAAAGGTGAATCATTAGGAAAGTCTGAGCTCACAGGGCAGCTGGCTATGCCACAGAGGAGGGCAAGGATGATCATCTTCCTCCCTTCCCCAAGGCTTAAAAAACTACATAGTTTTCATGGAGGAAAAACAAGCATAACAGTCAAGTTAGAGAAACTAGAAGACTAACTTCATGCTAACACTACCTCATTCTTACACTTAGGAATTCTTGCACTAGTTCTTCGTGCTTCTTCCTTTTGGTTTTTTTTTTTTTGTGTGTGGGGGGGGGCGGGGTTTGAGACATGGTTTCTCTCTGTGGCCTTTGCTGTCTTAGAACTCCCTTTGTAGACCAGGTTGGCCTCAAACTCAGATCTGCCAGATCAGCCTCCTGAGTGCTGGAACTAAAGGTGTGCGCCACCACCACCTGGCTACTTTTTCACATTCTTAAAGACGCAGTGATGCCTTTAATTTGATACAAAGACAAAAAAGGAAAAAATAATAATATCAAGAGATTAAAAGATGTACTTAAACCCAAACACCAAGCTTGTGTCTGAGTTGTCAGCGCTCAAATCTCTTAAGATCCTTCAAGAAACTTCCTTATAGTACTTTAAACAGTATGCCTTTTAAAAAAAAAAAAAAAAAAAAAAGTATGGCTGGGGCTGAAGAGATGGCTCAGCAGTCAAGAGCACTGGCTGCTCTTCCAGAGATCCTGAGTTCAATTCCCAGCAACCACATGGTGGCTCACAACCATCTATAATGAGATCTGGTGCCTTCTTCTGGCTTGCAGGCATATATGCAGACAGAACACGTATACATAATAAATAAATAAATTTTTTTTTTAAAGGCTTGCCAATCGCCTGGCAGTGGTGGTGTACACCTTTAAATACAGCACTCGGGAGGTAGAGGCAGGCAGACCTCTGAGTTCAAGACCAGTCTGGTCTACAAAGTGAGTTCTAGGACATCAAAGAGCTACACAAAGAAGCTGTTTTGAAAAAAACAAAGCCAAAACAAACAAACAAGCAAAGTCTTGCCAATACGGCAACTATTAACAGATTTAAATAAATACGTTATCTAACATATAAATATATATAATGTGTACATATTACATCTGTATATAAACAACTATATATACATATCCCATGCTGGCCCTGATCATCCAGCTTCTGTTCCCAAGTGCTCGGATTACAGGAGT
Organism: Microtus ochrogaster; assembly: GCF_000317375.1. Lineage (NCBI taxonomy): Eukaryota > Metazoa > Chordata > Mammalia > Rodentia > Cricetidae > Microtus > Microtus ochrogaster. Next base: position 16,091,947 of record NC_022011.1, on the reverse strand, counting down.
ATACTACCACAGCAGGCTTGAAGAGGGTTCCGTATCCTTATGGGAAAGGAGTTCGAGAGGACTCACTTGCTCTGTTGTGTAATTTTTAAAAAATTAGCATTTATTACTGTAAAGTAATAAATAAATAAAATGCCCAAATGTGAGAGTGTGTGTAATTAATGAAAAGAACATGCACTTATCCTGTTTTTTGACAAGAGACACAGTGCTGCCCTCTTCTGACAAACAGTACAAATGGCAGGCTCCCTGAGTACTTACCAATAGTTACAACTGCCATCTAAGTGCTTTCAGAAGTGAAGAGTCTTTGATCCCAGCACTTGGGAGGCAAACAGTGGGATCTGAGTTCAAGGCCAGCCTGGTCTACAGAGTGAGTTCCTGGACGTCCAGGGCTGCACAGAGGAACCCTATCTCAAAAAACAACAAACAAGAAAAGTAAAGAGCAGTGGCGTGTACCTGTACTCCCAACACTCAGGAAGCAACAGGAAGGAGAATCAGGAGTTCAAGGTCAGCCTGGGCTAAATTAGATTTCCGTCTCAAAAAAGGGAAAAGAATCTGTGACATAACGTTTATAAACAAATTTATGAAATTCAGGGGGCTGGAGAGATGGCTCAGAGGTTAAGAGCACTGACTGCTCTTCCAGAGGTCCTGAGTTCAATTCTCAGCAACCACATGGTGGCTCACAGCCATCTGTAATGAGATCTGGTGCCCTCTTCTGGC
>NC_022011.1:16089584-16091027 GCF_000317375.1 Microtus ochrogaster | reverse complement strand
CGAAAAACCAAAAAAAAAAAAAAAAAAAAAAAAATTATGAAATTCATAATTTGATCAGAAATTTACTGATTTCTCAACGCAATGGTTATTCAGCTGATTCTGTTCTCTATGCGGACCTTCTGTAGATATTCTACACTACAAGTGGGAAGTGGTCCAAGACAACACAGGCTTTGAGACACACTTTTTTTGTTGTTTTTCTTTTCGAGACAATGTTTCTCTGTAGCTTTGGAGCCTGTCCTGGAACTAACTCTTGTAGACCAAGCTGGCCTCAAACTCACAGAGATCCGCCTGCCTCTGCCTCCCAAGTGCTGGGATTGAAGGCGTGCGCCACCATCGCCCGGCAGAGACGCTTTCTTACCATGTTGTCTTAGCTGAAACTTGCTCTGTAGACCTGACTGTCACTCAACTCTGCCTCTAAATGTTTTACACTAACTTTTTATTGTTTGAGAATTTAATGTGTTTTAAGTTCACCTCCCACTCCCCCTCTTTTAATGCACTCCTATCCTTCTACCATTATCTAATACCAACTTCCTGTGTTTATGTTTTCTTTTTTTAAACCCACTGAGTCTACTTAGTGCTGCTAGTGTGTGCTTGGGTGTGGGGAACTATTGGAACACAGCTAGTATTCCACACCGAGGGGCCACAGCCTTAAAGAAAACCGACTCCCTCTCTCAGCAGCATCAGCTCTGTGATCTGCCCCCACATGCTGGAATTGTGTCTGATCTTACACAGACCGTGTGCATGCTGTCACAACTGCTGTGAGTTCTTATGTGCAATCCCCGGCTGTGTCCAAAAACTTTGTTTCTAATTATTTTACAGATTTCTAAATGTTGACGGCTTTACTATCAGTGTTCTGCTACTCCCTATTGAACAGCGCGTATGGTCTCTGAAGGCAAAATACATACAAATTTATATCATTTGCAGTTATGTGACAGACCCCAAAGTGACTAATTACTAACTATGGTGTTTACAATGAACATGCTGACAGATGCTGACCACGTCCTTTACCTCACCAAAATGCGGGGTTCCTGAAGGATAGCTAGTACTGCCAGTGCAGTATAGGTCTGTCTAAAGAACAGTTCTCAACCTGTGGGGTCCGACCCACAGGGGTCAAATGACCCTTTTACAGGGGGGGAGATCACTTAAGATCATTGAAAAACACAGATACTACACAGAATTTACATCATGTTTCATGACAGTAGCAAAATTAGTTATGAAGTAGCAACTGAAATAATTTTATAATTGCGGTTACCACAACATGAAGAACTGTATTAAAGTGACAGCAGAGGAAGGTTGAGAACCACTGGTCTAAGCATATAAGGCAAAGCAAAATTCCAAATTCAGCCGAGTGGTGGTGGCGCACGCCTTTAATCCCAGCACTCGGGAGGCAGAGGCAGGCGGATCTCTGTGAGTTCGAGACCAGCCTGGTCTACAAGAGCTAGT
>NC_022011.1:16080124-16089309 GCF_000317375.1 Microtus ochrogaster | reverse complement strand
GGCCTCGAACTCACAGAGATCCGCCTGCCTCTGCCTCCCGAGTGCTGGGATTAAAGGCGTGCGCCATCACCGCCCGGCACATCCAAACTCTTAAAAGACTAAACCTACTATTTAATCTTGACTGTGTAAGAACAATTAGGAAGAGTATCAATGGAATAAATGAGGCCTAAAAGCACCATACACATATCTACTCGAAATATGGGCTGCAAAACTGCCTGTTATTGGTGAAAAATGAGAAAATCTTAAAAACCAAAAGCCACTGTGAGCACGGAGATGCCTGTTGCACGTATCACATTATTGATACTTAGCCATTAGAATCATCCATTATGAAGACCAGAGACCAGCTAGAAGTAAACTGAGTCACTTGTGCCAAAGTCAGCCAAGCCTGGCAAACCCCACAGTGAGAAGAAAGCCAACTGCCACAAGTGTCCTCTGGCCTCCACACGCGTGCTGTGACATGAATGAGACAGACAGAACACGAAAAGCGGAGACTCTGGGGGACAGAATGTGAACCATGTGGGTGCTCACTGCAATACTATTCTTGCAACACTGCCCTAAGTACATTTCACAAAAGAAAATGTTCTCAAGACAGGTTTTTAAACCTGTGGATTTGGTACTACAGAGAAGGCTCAGAAGTTAAAAGCATAGACTGCTCTTCCAGAGCCCTGGGCTCTATTGCCGGCACCCACATGGTGGTTTACAACCATCTGTAGCTCCAGTTGCAGGGGAACTGACTCCCTCTTCTGACCTCTGCAGACACCAGGCATGCACATGGGGCACAGACACACATACAGGCAAAAGAACCCCCCACACAAAATAATTAAAGAGGAATAAATAAAGTAAGTTTTGCTGGACACAGTAGCTTACGCTGTATGTGTCAGCACTCAGGAGGCTGAGGAAAATGGAACATAGTCATTTCAGCCACCTTGAACTACAGTGACTTCCAGGACAGTATGGACTACAGTGAGACCCAGTCTAAAGAAACTTTAAATGTTGTGCTCTGTACTACTTATAAAACTGAAAATAAAGGTCACACAGTGTTGGCACACGCCTTTAATCCCAGCACTCGGCCAGCGGCGGAGGTAGGTAGATCTCTGTGAGTTCAAGGTCAGCCTGGTCTACAAGAGCTAGTTCTAGGACAGGCTCCAAAGCTATAGAGAAACCCTGTCTCAAAAAGAAAAAAAAAACCCTGAAAATGTAAAACTTCACTTTGCAAAATGTTATTTTCACTGGATAAATACAGGCGATGCTGTATGTTAGTGGGTTATATATCACAGATCAACCAAATATACACAAAAACCATTTAGGGGGAAATCCATCCGTAAAGACATGTATACATATTGTTCCTGTCTCTAGTCCCTACCACACTGTGCTATCTTCATGGCATTTACATTGTATCAAGTATTACAAATCGGATATTGAATGTATAGCAGAGGTTGCACATAGGTTATATGCTGACACTATGTAATTTAATATATGGAACTTAAGAATCTGAGGAGTCGCCAGGTGGGAGTGCACGCCTTTAACCCCAGCACTTGAGAAGCAAAGGCAAGTGGATCTCTGGGAGTATGAGGTTAGCATGGTCTACAGAATGAGTTCTAGGACATCCAGGGCTACATGGAGAAACTCTGTCTCAAAAAAACAAAAAGAGAAAAAAAAAAAAAGGAAAAGAAAAAATGCCCCTTGTAAAATACAGTTTCAAAGCTGTGGAAAGCCTCTTACCTCACTTCCTCACCAGCAAAGTCAAACACCTTGGTGATCTTCACTTTTTCTGACTCTTTAGGTTTCTCCAGCTCTTCTGCTTTGACCAACAACTTATTTGAGCTAGTCTCTTCAGTCTCCTCTGCTGCCTAAATAAAGAGTAAGAAACAGAATCAGGCCTGTGGTGATGCACACAGGAGGCAGAGACTTGAGGATCACTACTAATTTAAAGCCATCCCGGTCTACATAGTGAGTTCCAGGCCAGTTAGGGCTACACAGTGAGACCTAGTCTCAAAAATGAACAATTCAGGTTTACCAAGGTTTAAGACTAAAAAAAAACTGTCTGAACATGCTGTTTAGGGTTATTCTCCTATGTTTCATTTTCAATCAGTTAAAAATAACTGGAAAGCCTGGAGAGATGGCTCAATGGTTGAGAGCACTGAATGCTCTTCCAGAGGACCAGGTTAAATTTTCAGAAGCCATAAGGTAGCTCCCAATCACCTATAACTCCAGTTCCCCAAAAACAAAAAACCCTGATGCCCTCTTCTGGCAACTATGGGTACTACATGCATGTGGTGCATAGACATACATGCAAGTAAATCACCTATACACATAAAATGAAATAACATAGACTTATTGGAAAGGTTGGGAAGATGACTCAGCAGTTAAGTTTTTGCAAAGGTAGGGTAGTGGTGGCGCACGCCTTTAATCCCAGCACTCTGGAGGCAGAGGCAGTTGGATCTGTGAGTTCAAAGCCAGCTGGTCTAAAGAGTGAGTTCTAGAACAACCAGGGCTACACATAAACCCTGTCTCAAAAAAAAAAAAAAAAAGACTTTTTGCAGAAGACCCAGCTCAGTTCTTAGCACCCAAGTCAGGCAACTCATACCTGCCTATAACCCCAGCTCTAGCCTTTGGCCAACGTGGGCACCTGAACTTATATGCACATACTCATACATAGGCACACAGACATAAACTCATAATTAAAAACAACAGCAAATAAATCTTTTTAAAAATTTATTTTTATTTAGGTATATACATGTATCCAGGTATATATACATGTATAAGCCACAGGCATACAGATGCTTTGGGAGGCCAGAGGAGGGCATTGAATTCCCTGGAGCCAGAGTTACAGGCATCTGTCAACTACCTGCTATGGTGCTGAGAACTGAACTCAGGGCCTCTGGAAGAGCGCAAAGTGCTCTTAACCACTGAGCCATCTCTCCAGCCCAATAAATAAATCTTTAAAAAAAAAGTTTGTTAGAGGGCCGGGCGGTGGTGGCGCACGCCTTTAATCCCAGCACTCGGGAGGCAGAGGCAGGTGGATCTCTGTGAGTTCGAGGCCAGCCTGGTCTACAAGAGCTAGTTCCAGGACAGGAACCAAAAAGCTACAGAGAAACCCTGTCTCGAAAAATTTAAAAAAAAAAAAAAAAAAAGTTTGTTAGAGGGGGCTGGAGAGATGGCTCAGTGGTTAAGAGCATTGCCTGCTCTTCCAAAGGTCCTGAGTTCAATTCCCAGCAACCACATGGTGGCTCACAATCATCTGCAAAGAGGTCTGGTGCCCTCTTCTGGCCTTCAGGCATACAGACAGAATATTGTATACATAATAAATAAACATTAAAAAAAAAGTTTGCTAAAAATGTATGTCATTAGAACAGCTCATTCTTCCTGTTGCTAAGGCATGCTTTGCTTTTCACTTAGTAAGGTCACTATCAAAAGCATTTAGCTGGCTTTCTGTTTGAGATTCAAATCTCAGTCAGTTCATAAATTTAAAAAAAAAATGGAGTTCAGGTGGTGGTGGTGGTGCATGCCTTTAGTCCCAGCACTTGGGAGTCAGAGGCAGGTGGATCTCTGTGAGTTCGAGACCAGCCTGATCTACAGAGCAAGTTCTAGGACAGCTAGGGCTACACAGAGAAACCCTGTCTCGAAAAACAAAAACGAAGCTCCTGTGGAACTGAGGGTGTTTCTAGAGAGGTATTTATCACGCCAGTCTCTCAGCTTACCTTAACTTGTGAGCTTGGAGCTGCTTTTGCTTTTGGTCCCACATCATTAAGGAAGCTGGCCCATAATTCATCTTCCTTCTTCTTCCTTGCATTCTCAGACCCAAGGCCTCCGTCTTGGTCCTCTTCATCTTCCTCACTGCTACTACCTCCGGATTCTTCCTTGCCGTCCTCCTCTTCGTCTTCTAACAAGAGGCCACTCTGTTTTCTCTTTCTAATCACCAGTAGCCATCCAGAAAAAGGAAGACAAAACAAAATGCAAAATTATTCATTCTTTCATCAATCCTTAGACCACCTTACACACTGGAGAGTTTAAATCTGTAAATTTCTAGTAACATAATAGAAGACAGAGTAGGCAAACAGATTTAAAACTATTTATTTAAAACTATTTATTCAGTTACTTAATGTCTGTGTGTTCCTGAGTGTTATGTATGTGCACCAAATGGCACACAAGAGCCTGTGGAGGCCAACAGATGTTAAATCACCTAGGACTAAGGTTACAGGCAGTTGCAAGCCTCCATGTAGATGCTGACAACTGAACCTAGTTCCTCTGCTAGAGCAGTAACTGTTCCTAACCTCTGAACCAACTCTCCAGCCCTGACTTAGTTTTTTCATTGTTCGTTTTTCCAAAAAGGGTTTCTCTGTGTAGCCCTGGATGTCCTGGAACTTGCTCTGTAGACTTGGCTGGCCTTGAACTCAGTCAGAGATCCACCTGCCTCTGGAGTGCTAGGATTAAAGGCATGTACCACCACAGCAGGGCTAATTTTTTTAAGTATATTTATTCATCAACAATAGTACAATTAAGAATTATATCATACAGTGGAAAGATACCCACAAGTTTCTCCATGCTTTCAAATTTTTGGCATGTTACCCTTTGAGATTCAGGAACAATAAATTAATATCCCAATATTCTCAGGGTTTTAAAATCATATTTTAAACATATTTCTAATAATCCTCACAGTCTATAATTTGAATAACTGTAATTCTTATTTAAAAAATAAAATACATTGAGTCTAGTATTGCTTACAAAGTTTAACTATATCCTGCAGGAATATTTAATGAAAATTTAAATTTCAGGCCTCCCAGTAATATGGGATCACACATGGATACTGCCCGTGTAAGGACTTATTTGTATTGCAAATGTGTTGTACCTGAAGGATTTACATGACATACACTGTAAGCATACGGTGTGTGCAAACTCTTTAGTAAGTACTGTCTTTTTATTACTCCCCATTTCTATCTAATAAAGGGGGCGTTGACTGGAAGGATGTCTCAGTGGTTAAGAACACTGGCTGTTCTTCCAGAGGTCCTGAGTTCAATTCCCAGCAACCACATGGTGGCTCACAAACATCTGTAAAGAGATTTGGCGCCCTCCTCTGGCAAGCAGACATATGTGCAGACAGAACACTATACATAATGAATGAATGATGAGTAAAGAGAACTGCTGAGCTCACTAGAACCTTAAATTTAGTAAGGTTAGTATGCCAAAACTGTTATTTTCACTAAGAAAACACCCGAGGCAGGTATGGTGGTGCACGCCTTCAATCTGAACACTCAAGGAAACACGTGTAGGCTTGAATATTTCTATGCATGGGAAGCCAGGTTGATCTACATAGTGAGTTCCAGACCAGCCAAGCTACACAGTGAGAGCATGTCTCAAAAACAAAACAAACAGGCAGACAAACAAATGAAATAAAAAGCCCAACAACTAAAAAGAGATAAAAAGAAAAATACCTAAGATCACCTCATGAGATTAATCTGTTCAGAAAAAAAGTTCTATAAACATATGTGCGAAGTAATTTTTTATTTCTGAAAGCCGCTCAGCTCGGAGAACAAAGTCTACTGACTCTCAAATTTACTTGCATCATTTTCTTCCAAACACTGAAAAATACAGCAGTTTCATGCCACCCTCAAAAACAACACAAGTTCAAATACAGAAAAAGAGAACTGGGCCCAAGACTTTAATCAGTACATGTTTTTACTATTTTGACTTTGAGAACATCATATAGTTCAATGTTCATTTTCTTCCTTTCATAAACTGCAATCTGCTTTTTGCTTCAATGCAAGACAGAAACAATAGTGACAGAAAGAGCCCTAAGAAGAGGCCTCCATCTGACGTATGTCCTGAGACTTCCCTGGTTTGGGCTAGGGCTGCATTTCAGAACATGGCTCGTGGACAATCAGCGGGGAATAATTCAATTTACATAGCCTTAGATCAAAAGAATTCAACACCTTCAAATATGACTTACAAAAATCCTTGAGCCAGTACTAATGTTCTACCAATGTTTTCTGCAACCTTTTGCTGTAGCAAAGGCCCTGCAATCTCACTGCTCCTCAATGAGGGGATGCTCAAGTCACATCAGGACTATTCAAAAGCATGAACTACAGTCACTCAAAGGAAATACGTCTAGGACTGCCATGGTGCCCTTTACCATCACAGACTCAGTGAGAATTGTCACAGCGGTGCCTGTCTGGAATTACACTCCTGTTCAGAGGACTGAGACAAGAGACTCAAGAATGGCCCAGCCTGAGCAACACAATGATACCTGTCCAAGAGAGTGAGAGGTGGCATGGTATCAGTGTGCTATGCCTTTTATTCTAATTTTTAGATAAAGAGAGCAGGAAATAGAGCCCCATGCCAAGTGTGACAGTATCTAAGCTAACAGCTTCTCAGGTAGGAAGAGAGGATTGTAGCACAGGATTGCTTTAACCACATGCACATTTTACCTAGCTATTTTTTAAACTATTTTTAAAAAATTATTTTTAAACTAGTTGAAGGCCGAGATTTTTTTTAACGATTTTATTTATTTTTATTTTATGTGCATTGGTGTTTTGCCTGGTATGTCTGTGTGTCAGATCCCTTGGAACTGGAGTTATAGACAGCTGTGAGCTGCCATGCGGATGCTCGGGGTTGAATTCCAGTACTCTAGTAGAGCACCAGCGCTCTTAACCGCTGAGCCATTTCTCCAGCCCATTTTGTTTTTGTTGACAGGCTTTACCTGTGTAGCACTGGTTATCCTGGAATTCTCATTCTGTAGACCAGGCTAGCCTTGAACTTATAAAGATATACCTGCCTTTCCCTCCCAAGGGCTGGAATTAAAAGCGTGCATCACCAACTCCCAAATGAAGGCCCAGATTTTAATTTTAGACTATCAGTAAATATTTCCCTCATACAGAAAGGTGTTAGAAACACTGGCAACTGATGGGTAGCAGTGGCACACGCCTTTAATCTCAGTGCTCGGGAGGCACAAGCAGCATCTCTGTGAGTTCGAGGCCAGCCTGGTCTACAAACCAAGTTCCAAGATAGTCAGGAGTATTACATAGAGAAACCCTGTCTTGAAAGATCAAACAAACAAAAAATAACCCCCCTACAAACACACACACTGTGGTGGTTCATGCCTACAATCCCTACAATCCAGGAAGTTGAAGCTGGAGGCTAGCCTAGGCTGCACAGTGAGTCCCGGGACAGCCTGTGCTACAGCACATACACACAAACAATAAATGTGAAAAGACAGACAGACAGACATCTATCATGAGAGCAATCTCAGCAATAAAGATAGCTCTTATTGTCAGGGCCGTGAGGGCAGCATCACCTGGCTGGAATGCTCTGTGTCTTCCTTCTTTTCCCTTTGGTTTTCTCAGCCTGCTCGTCACCATCCACTTCATCCTCCTTCACTAACTCGTTGACATCATCTTCACTGTACTCTCCACCTGGAACCATACAATAGGGCGGTCAGACAGCTGGAACGAGAACGAAGATTTCATAAAACATTAGGAACAAAGTCTGACCAGGCATGCGCGGGAGGTGGAGGCAGGAGACTCAGAAGTTCAAACTTTTTCTCAGTTACACTGTGGGGTTGAAGTCAGCCTGAGCTACATGAGTCCTTGTCTCAAAAACAAACAAACAAGCAACAAAATCTCCAAAACAGCAGCAACAGGAAAACAAATCAAAAGCTTTAGCCCAGCCGGGCGGTGGTGGCGCACGCCTTTAATCCCAGCACTCGGGAGGCAGAGGCAGGCGGATCTCTGTGAGTTCGAGACAGCCTGATCTACAGAGCTAGTGCCAGGACAGGCTCCACAGAGAAACCCTGTCTCGAAAAACCAAAAAAAAAAAAAAAAAAAAAAAAAAAGCTTTAGCCCTCTTTTAGGATAAATATTTCTGAGCAGGGCATGGTGGCACATGCCTCTAATCCCAGAACTCTGGAGGCAGAGGCAAGCAGATAGCTCCAAGCCAGCCAGGACTATAGAGTGAGTTCCAGTAAGAACTACACAAAGAAACCCTATCTTGGGGGGGAAAAAAACGTCACTGGTGTCCAAGATTACAAGTCTGAACGAATAGAGAAAGGAAAGAAGGAAGGAAAGAAAGATGCAGGATCTATGTCACTACAGTAGCAGTGAACATCACTGAAATTCAAGTAGTATTTTTATATAACTTTAATATAAAGGGTTTCCTAGAGGGGTTAAAAAAACTAGCTTATTCCAGGCAAGTAAAACAAAAGGTGGAAATCAGGGCACCAGCAGTACCAGAACATCAGGACTTAGCTAATAGGTCATATTAAGAGCTGAGTAGGGTGATGCATTTGAATTGAGGCCAGCCCAATACAGCATGTAGGCCAGCCAGGGCTTTGTAGTAAGACCCTGCTTCAAAACAAAACAAGAACAGGTCATATTAATGGACTGAGCTAGGTAGGTAGGTCAATGCCACAGCACCTGCCCATTAAAAAAGGCAGGTGGCAGGATGGCGAACACTAGACCTACAGACAGCAAAGCTCAGAAGCAACAGACTTTGCTCAAAGATCCAGAGCCCCCAAAGCATGGTGGCAAAAGCTAGTTTGGAACTCAAGGAGGCCAGACGGGACTGGCTATGAGTATTTAATATAAAAACAATAGCAAGGAGCTGGACATGGTGGGGCACACCTTTAATTCCAGCACTTGGGAGGCAGAGGCAGGAGGATCTCTGTGAGTTGGAGGTCAGCTTGGTCTACAGAGTGAGTTCTAGGATAGCCAGGGCTACACAAAGAAACTCTGTCTCAAAAAAAACAAAACAAGACAGAAAAGAAGAGGGGCAGTGGTGGCGCACACCTTTAATCCCAGCACTTGAGAAGCAGAGGCAGGCAGATCTTTGTGAATCTGAGACCAGCCTGGTCTACAACAGCTAGTTCCAGGACAGGCTCCAAAGCTACAAAAAAACTCTGTCTTAGGGGGAAAAAAAAGAAAAGAAAAAAGGCTTTAAAAAAAATAATTTCTGCCGGGCGGTGGTGGCACATGCCTTTAATCCCAGCACTCGGGAGGCAGAGGCAGGTGGATCTATGTGAGTTTGAGACCAGCCTGGTCTACAGAGCTAGTTCCAGGACAGGCTCCAAAGCCACAGAGAAACCCTGTCTCGAAAAACCAAAAATAATAATAATAATAATAATAGGCCGGGCGGTGGTGGCGCACGCCTTTAATCCCAGCACTTGGGAGGCAGAGGCAGGCGGATCTCTGTGA
>NC_022011.1:16076251-16080024 GCF_000317375.1 Microtus ochrogaster | reverse complement strand
AAATAAATAAATAAATAAATAAATAAATAAATAATAATAATAATAATTTCCAAAGTTATGTGTAAGCAGAGGTTATGCGCATAGCACTCGTAGAGGGCAGAGCTGGGTTCTGTCCACTGTGGATGCTGGGAACCACACTTGGGTCTACAGCCAAGAGCACCTTACTGTCTTAATCATTGAGCCACCCACCCCTCCAGACCCCAGAGGAGGCTTCTTCGGCTTGACAGACATGTTTTAATTCACTTTGGAAGCTGTCTTAGCTATGGTTTTTATTGCTGTGATAAAACACCATGACCAACTACAGAGAGAAACCCTGTCTCGAAAACACAAAAAAACAAAAACAGCATGAGGAAAGAAGGCAACTCAAAGAGAAAAAGGTTTATTTCACCTTACAGCTCACAGTCCATCAAGAAGGAAGTCAGGGCAGGAACCTGGAGGCAAGAACTGAGCAGAGGTCATGGAAAAGTGGTTTTTACTGACTTGCTCCCTATAGCTTGCTCGACCTGTTTTCTTAGAGCACCCAGTCTGGGGGTAGCACTACCCACATCAACCATCAATCCTGAAAATGCACCACAGGCTTGTCAACAGGCCAATCTGGTGGGGGCATTTCCTAATTGAGGTCCCATTTCCCAGATGACTCTAGCTTGTGTCACGGAGACACAAAACCAGCCACAAAGCAGCACTGATGAGCTGAGACGGTGTCCTGTCACTCAGAGAACAAATGAATGTTTGGGAACACTCGGACGATGACTGAATGCAGCAGAAACAAAAAGCCCATGACAATAAAATGCACGCTTCTAGCTACACATTTTTCCCCCGTTTGCCTTCTTTCAAACAGTATTTCTGTTTTGAGATTTTGTTTTGTTCTAGACAGTCATGTGTACCTCAGGCTGGCCTCAAACTCACAGTGCAGTTGAGACAGCCATGATCTTCCCAGTTCTACCTCCCAGACGCTAAGGTTAAGGAAGAGCATTATCGGACAGCACACCCCAACTTCTTCACCATCTCAAGAAGGCAATGGGTCCCGACAGACTTAAAGCTGATGTAAGTCTAAGCTCTAAGCCGGGCGATAGTGGCGCACGCCTTTAATCCCAGCACTCAGGAGGCAGAGGCAGGCGGATCTCTGTGAGTTCGAGACCAGCCTGGTCTACAAGAGCTAGTTCCAGGACAGGCTCCAAAGCCACAGAGAAACCCTGTCTTGAAAAACCAAAAAAAAAAAAGAATTTTACTCTATAATGCGAGGGTCCTCAGGTTCTCTCTCCCATGGCGCCTACCCACTTCTACCGCCCATGGGTTAGCTCCCTCATCTCCTCCCTCCACAAGAGAATGGTGTTCAGAGAAGCACAGCCCATATATACTCTTCGCAGCTCTCCTCTGTGATCCTCTGCACTCATCTTTGGCAAACGTGCTTTCTCAACACCTTTTCCATCCTGTTGCTGTGGTACACACTGCTATTGGGGGTGGCTGACGGCTCCAAGTTCTCTAGACTCACAGGCAAACAGGGTCTTCCACACCAAGGCTGTGTATGGAATAGGAGGCAACGAGTAAAAGAAACTTTTTTTTTTTGATTTTCTGAGACAGGGTTTCTCTGTTGCTTAGGAGCCTGTGGAACTCACTCTGTAGATCAGTCTGGCCTTGAACTCAGAGACCTGCCAATCTTTGCCTCCAGAGACCTGGGATTAAAGGCACCACCCAGCCCAGCATGAAAGAAGCCTTGGGGCACATGCGGTGGTCTTCTTCAGTTGCTGCTCTCTCCCAGAGTACAAGTCTTTGAAAGGAGCCTGTGAGGAGCAATACAAGGAGACTGCCTAGGTTCACATCCCACTCAGCTAGCTCACTATGTACCCTTAGCTAGTTATGGAACTCACTATGTAGACCAGGTTACCCTCAAATTCATCTGAGCCTGCTTCTGCCTCTCAAGTGCTAGGATCAAAAGTGTGTGCCACCATGCCCAGCACACAGCTACTATCCAGATTGGTGATTTGACTATTTGTTTATGCTTTCTGAACCTCAGCCTTTTCATCTGTAAAATGGACAGTACAAAAGCACACACCTGGAAGCACTGTGTGACGGAGTTAGTGTGAGTTATAATTAAAGTATTTTAGAGGTATGTGCACACAAAAGGCATTCTCAAACGGAACAGTTAACCTCTTTCTGAACAGTGAACAATGATGTCCTCTCAGCTCCTTAAAGACTGACAGCTGAGCTAGAATAGAACGACCCTTCTAATCACTCCTACTCAGCATCACAGGGGAAGTATCAAGTGCAGAATGTCAAGCAAAAGAAATATAAGAGTATGTGAATAAGACTAAAGCTTCCTGTTCAGCCTTGACCTAACTATCTACCTGAAAAATATCATGGAACCTCTAGAACTAATATATGGAGATGAGACCATGTTCACAGACTGGTAGAGAAGACTGTTATCAATTCCCCCCAAACTGACCTACAGAGTCAGTGCAATTCCAAACAAAATCCAGGCACAGTATCTGTGGAGACTGAAGCCACGTGAGCTGTGAGAATCTGTTTGGTAGAGGCAAACAGATGGGGGGGGGGGGCATTGTAACTACAACAGTGGAGAAGGCCTTACACAGGGTCAGCATAACAATGACGATTCCAGAAAAACAAAATAGAAAAAAACCTCTGGGATGGAGTTTCTAGATGGCTCACTGACTGCAAACAAAATCATGCCAACGTGTCTGATGACAATAATGACAGTCCAGCATCAGAAAAACGGCAGCAAAGACAAAAGCCCTCCTGAGAGAAACAGAGCCTATGTGGGGAGCAGAAAATCAACTGCTTCTTATCCCCTGCAGCACTGGGGATCAACCCAAGATACTGTACAAGCCAGCCAAGGCCTCTATCTCTGAGCTGCATCTCCAGCCCACAAGACAGACTTGCTGGCAACACTGGGGCCCCCACAAGCCAAGCTACACTTTCACAATTCTGATGGAAAACTTTTTCCAAACCAGGCTTCTGTTATCACCCAACCATCAAACAGGCCTGAGGTAACATTCCAGGTCCCAGAGCAATGTTTCTGCCATGCAGCCTTCTTCAGGAAGCCATTAAATGTTCTCTTCTCATTTTGGTGGAACATGTCCAAAAAGAAGACCACAGGCACCAAGAAAGAATGAATCTGAGGTTGGCACAGGTGGAGGGAGGAGGACCAGGAATTCAAAGTTAAACCAGTTACATACAGACCTCAAGGCCAGCCAGGGCTACAAGATACCCTGTTGAGAGAGACAGAAAGAGACAGGCAGGCAAACAGGCAGACAGAGAGACCAAACACGGGAATACAGAAAAGGAATAAAGGAGACCTGTGGTAATGATGGTGAAAGACCGAAGGTTTAAAATTCCAGAAGGCAGAGAGAGAGAGAGAGAAACTACACCAAAACAAAGCAAGGCCAAGACAAAGACATACCTTCAAGAGATGAAGATAAAAACCTAAGAAATCTAAGCACTATTTTGGGAGATTATTTTGGCAATTCTGAAAGCTTGTAGTTGAATTAATGGTAAGAACATGGACAGCTAACACTGAGGAAGAACAAGATGGCTCAGTGGATAAAAGCACTTGCCACCAAGCCCAATAACCTGGAAGCCACATAGCGGAGGGAGAGCACCAACTCCTCCATGTTGTCCTCTGCTGCCTGCATGCACACTGTAGTCAGTCTCTCTCTCTCTCTCTCTCTCTCTCTCTCTCTCTCTCTCTCTCTCTCTCTCTCTCTAGCACCAACTCCTCCATGTTGTCCTCTGCTGCCTGCATGCACACTGTAGTC
>NC_022011.1:16071496-16075986 GCF_000317375.1 Microtus ochrogaster | reverse complement strand
TCTCTAGCACCAACTCCTCCATGTTGTCCTCTGCTGCCTGCATGCACACTGTAGTCTCTCTCTCTCTCTCTCTCTAGCACCAACTCCTCCATGTTATCCTCTGCTGCCTGCATGCACACTGTAGTCAGTCTCTCTCTCTCTCTCTCTCTCTCTCTCTCTCTCTCTCTCTCTCTCACACACACACACACACACACACACACACACACACTCTAAATACACGTAAAAACAAAACAGATAATCATTAATACCAGAGAAAGGTAGTCTAGTTACAGCAACCACAGCACACCACAGGGCTCAGCTGTGAACATCACGTCCACACAATCAGCAAAAAGGTAAACTTGGAATACTTATCTAATCAAAACAGGTACAGGTATAGAGGTAGATGGGGGAATTAGAGAGGTTGAAGAATGCATGTTGGAGACAGAAGAATGAGATCCAGGTGCCAAAAAGAGTCTATGTACGACTCAAAGGAAACCAGCAAAGCCAAGCCAGAAAAGGGGAAAGCAGTTTTCTTTTTTTATAAATTTTTTTAATATTTATTTATTTATTATGTATACAATATTCTGTCTGTGTGTGTCTGCAGGCCAGAAGAGGGCACTAAATCTCATTACAGATGGTTATGAGCCACCATGTGGTTGCTGGGAATTGAACTCATGACCTTTGGAAAAGCAGGCAATGCTCTTAACCACTGAGCCATCTCTCCAGCCCGGAAAGCAGTTTTCTTAAGTGGACTGAGATATCCAACTATGTTTGAGTATGTGTATACATAACTTTCATTAAAATGATGAAAACAAGTTCCAAAAATGACCACTCTGGCTGTCGGCAGAGGTATAGCATTTGGCTAGCATGTTAGAGACGCTGGGTTTTATTCCTCAGCTTCTGAGGGTGGGGTGAGGACAGGGTGGAAAGAGAAAATGTTGGTAGATGAAATGAGGAAAACAGCCAGAAAATTAAGGAGAATCCTAGTGAAAGAAAATGTTAGTTTAGAATAAAACGACAGCCATGAAATTGGCTGGGGTAACTTTTCAGATACAACAGAAGCTTTCTATTTTAAAGTTGGGGGAGGGGTCTGGAGAGATGGCTTAGCCTTAAGAGCACTTCTTACTCTGTACTCACGTGGTAGATCACCTCCATCTGTAACTCAAGGTCCTCCTAACCCCTATGAGCTCCCAGTACACAAGCAATCATGCAGGCATAAAACTCACATTCATAAAATATAATCTAAAAATCTAAAAAATGGGCCAGGCAGTGGTGGCGCACGCCTTTAATTCCAGCACTGGGGGGAGGCAGAGGCAGGCAGGTGTCTGTGAGTTTGAGGCCAGCTTGGTTTACAGAGCGAGTTCCAGGACAGCCAGAACTGCACAGAGAAACCCTGTCTCAAAACAAAAATCTAAAAACAATTTTAAAAAATAAATTGAAAAGCTGTTGGAGGGAGGGCGCCAAAGAGACAGCTCAGCAGTTAGGAGCCTTTGGTGCTCTCACAGAAAGGACTGGAGTTCCATTTCCAGCATCCATAACAATCACCTGTAACTCTCAAGTCCAGGAGATCTGACATTCTCTTCTGACTTCCTCAGGAACCCACACACGTACATATATATGCAGACATATACATGAAATTTAAAACTGAAATCTTAGAATTTTTACTGCATCCTCCCATCCCCTGTGGTACTCATGCATCACTCTTAAAAAAGCCGCCCACCTCTTTTGAAGCTCACAAATTAAGTTACTGGCTTGCAGAAGGGCATCATCCCCTGTCCTTCCCAGCACTGGTGGTATCATAAGTGTCGAGCATTTACACTAGACATTTTTACCACAAGGATTCTGGAAACTGAATTCAGGTCTTTATGTTTGCAAGGCAAGCATTTTACCAACTGGGGCATTTTTCCAGACTCCCTCCCTCCTTGCAGGACAAGGTCTTATTATATTATCTGGGTTGGCCTGGAATTCACAAGGTTGGCCAGGCTATTTTCAAATTTATAGCAATCCTCCTGCCTCAGAGTCTCCCAAGTTTCTGGATTATGTGCTTATACTACCATACCTGCATGGATAAATAAGAATGACTAGGAGGGCCGGATGATGGTGGCGCATGCCTTTAATCCCAGCACTTGGGAGGCAGAGGCAAGCAGATCTCTGTGAGTTCAAGACCAGCCTGGTCTACAGAGCAAGTTCCAGAACAGGCTCCAAAGCTACACAGAGAGACCCTGTCTCATAAAACAAAACAAAGAATGACTCGGAGGTGTGTGTGTGTGTACTGTGGCTGCAGGAAGGTGCAGCATCTTTCTCTAGGAGCTTTCCACACCTTTTTTTTGAGACTGTTTTTCACTGAACCAGAAGCTCACTACGCCAGTGAGATCCCAGGATTGTGCCTGTCAATACTCAAAATGCCACAGTTAGAGGCACCAACAAGCTACCTCCAGCTTTTACATGGGCGCTGGAGATCTGAACTCAGGGCCTCGTGTTGCAGAGCAAGCCTTCTTATCCACAACCCCGATAGCTGCTTTTCACCTACTCCGGAAGAAATACCTTTAAGGAAATGGTTAAGCCAGGACAAGGTACA
Source organism: Microtus ochrogaster (assembly GCF_000317375.1). Classification (NCBI taxonomy): domain Eukaryota; kingdom Metazoa; phylum Chordata; class Mammalia; order Rodentia; family Cricetidae; genus Microtus; species Microtus ochrogaster. The sequence goes on along the minus strand of NC_022011.1, from coordinate 16,073,429 downwards.
AGATAAGTAAGGGGTATGTTTTCGTATTAAGATACCTTGGACTGGGAAGATGGCTTAGTGGTTAAAAGTACGGGCTGCTTTTCCAAAGAATCTAAGTTCGAGTCCTATCACCTGTTCAATGGATCACAATCGTCCATCACCCTACTTCCAGGGGATCCAATGCCCTCTTCTAGCCTCTGAAGACACCAGATCTTCTAGCCTCTGAAGACACGTGGAGCACAGATAGATGTCCATGGAGGCAAAACACTCATATACATAAATAAATGAATAAATTAAAAGGATCTGTCTTGACCTCGCGCGAGTTGAGATTATTAACGTGCCCCACCCCCACCTCCAAAAAAGTGTGTGCTACATTTCCGGAAGACCTGACTTTGGTTCCTAGCATCCATGTTGAGTGGCTTACAACTGAGATTGACTCCAGCCCCAGGGACGCCAACATCGCCTTCTGGCCTCTCTGGCACCTGAACACACTGACATACATACACAAAAAATAATAATAAGGGGCTGGCGAGATGGCTCAACGGCTAAGAGGGGCCAGGGTACGCGGTTGCCAGCACACACATGGCAGCTCACAACCACCTGTAACTCCTGATGCTTTCCAGAGGATCCGGACGCCCTCTTCTGACCTTTAAAAGCCCTAGGCATGCACATGGTGCACAAACAGACATGCACGAAAAACATGGTATACATGATATACGATTCATCTTAAAAAAGAAAACTTTTGAAAAGTTCTTAAAAGAGTGCAATGATTAATCACTGCAAAGAGATAAGATCCATTATCACATGAAGTTTCTGACAAGCAGATCCCGTGGGAGCCCAGAAGCAGACAGCCCAGCCTCGGAAGAGGAGGGAGCTGGCAACCCCCTAAAAACAGCCTCCAATGTCGGGGTCCGCTTCCAGAACGCTTCAGAGCGACGACGCGCACAGCCTGCCAGCTTCACGCACCAGTTCCCGCGCTCCGAGGGGGCGGCGGCCCAGGAGAGCAGCTGTGCAGAACCGACCTACGCGCGTTCCAGGTCGCCTGTGGGCCAGGGTCCTGGAAGACGGGGACGCCGGACCCACGCACCCCGGGGAACTCGAGGCCACGAGGCCCACGCCCTGGGGAACCTGGAGAGCCTCGAGTGAGGCGTGAAGCGTGGGAACAACCCTCCTCATGCTTCAAGCCGAATCGCTCACCCGACGGCACGTAGTCCTCATCCTCGTCCGACGTGGAGAAGTCTTCGGAGTCGAATTCCTCCATGCTGCTGTCACTTGGGGCCTGCTACCCACACAATTGCGGCCACTGCCCCCAAATAGCAAAGCTCTAGGGCGAGACCATAGAGGCGTTGGACCAGCAGCTAGGGCAGCCCTAAAGGCGTGCGCACAGGCGCAGACAGTGCCACGTGGTCAAATACGACACTTCCGGCTGGTGCAGTCGGCCGGCCTAAACTCTACGGGCCCTTATGGGATTCCGGACCCTCCCGGGAGCGATGCATGCTGGGGCTTGTAGTCTTCAGCTCTACCGTGCATCCTTCCTGGAGCATGGCCTATTTGCGGAAATACAGTTGTCTCACTTTATACGTGTCTATTTATTTTCAAATTCACTTACTCGGTAAATTTTTTTTGTAACTCTCAAATCAGTGATTAAAATGTTACTCCCGTACATGCGCAGCAAGTAAAAACTAAGAGTCGACAATGTGCTAAATTCCCAGCGACTTCTGAGCAAGACTGAGGCTCCGCCTTCTTGGTTCAACTCTCCCGCGAGAGACTTTTAGTAGTTTTAATGCCGTCTCAACCTCCTCTTCGTTTTGGGTTTTTCTGGATGATTTTGCTTACAGCCTAAAATGGCTCCCAAGAATACTACTGAAACGCTGTCTAATTTTCTTTTTTCTTTTTTGGTTTTTCGAGACAGGGTTTCTCTGTGGTTTTGGAGCCTGTCCTGGAACTAGCTCTT
>NC_022011.1:16064610-16071396 GCF_000317375.1 Microtus ochrogaster | reverse complement strand
TAGACCAGGCTGGTCTCGAACTCACAGAGATCCGCCTGCCTCTGCCTCCCGAGTGCTGGGATTAAAGGCGTGCGCCACCACCGCCCGGCACGCTGTCTAATTTTCTAAGCGCAAGAAGGCTGCGATGTGTCTTACTGAGGAAATCTGCCTGTTAAATTAGTTGCGTTCTGGCCTGTGTTATAAGTGTTGTTGGCCGCGAGTTCTTGTGTTAATGAATCAACAATCGGGTAATAACTAAAGAGAAAAGAAATCTCGTCTGTGAGTGAAGCCACTGCACGAAGTGCTAAATTGACACCTATAGTACATGATGAAGCAATAGGAAAGTTGGAAGGGCAATTAAATGTGTGGATTTGTGGGGACTAGGGAGATGGCCCAAAGATTAAGAAAGTATTTGCTGCTTTTGCAGAAGACCTGGGCTCTGTTCTCAGTACTACACTGATGGTTTGCAACCACGCTGGAGTTCTGACCTCAGTGGGCACCAGGCACATGGTAGACACACATACACACATGCAGGTATGTACGCATAAGAATAAAAATTTGAAAAATTCGTAGATTCGTGAGGTGCCGGTCAGAAAACCGTAATGTGCCCGCAGTGGCGCATGCCTTTAATCTCAGCACTCCGGAGGAAACAAAAGCAAGCTGATCTGAGACCGGGAGGCTAGAGAGAGTTCCAGGACAGCAAGGACTACACAGAGAAAACCTGTCTCAAAAGGAAAAAAGAAAAAAAGGAAAGAAAGAAAGAAAACCATAATGTGAACCTGAAAGCCACAGTTTCATGCCTCAAACACAGCCTTTCTCAACCAGCCCCTTGGTCAAGGTATAATTAAAGCTTTCAAGGCACACCATTCAAGGGAGCTTTTTTGTTGTTTGTTTGTTTTTTGAGACAGGGTCTCACCACGTAGCACTGGCTGTCCTTGAACTCAGGTACCTACACCCATTTTCCACCCAATCCCCGGTATCTGTGGAGTTGCCTTTCTGGACATTTCACATAAACAGAATATACAGTGGTTGCCTTAGCAGGGTGTTTTCAAGGGAATTGTGTCCTCATGTAATGTTTTTCCTTTTGGGGAACTACCAGACTGTTTTCCAAGGGGATGCCCTGTCTGTATCAGCAGCAACAGCAGCATATGAGAACTCATTTCTCTGTCTACATCCTTGCCAACACCCTATGTTGTCTTTTTTATAGACTATGAAATGGCATCTTGTTAGAGTCTTGATTTATATTTCCTTGATGACAAAAGATGTTAAATATCATGTCCTTATTGGTCATTGTGTATGTTCTTTGAAAAAAAAATGCCTTTTCAGTCAGGTGTGGTAGTACATGCCTTTAACCCTAGCAGAGGTAGACAGATTTCTGTGAGTTGAAAGCCAGTCCTGGCTCCCACAGTGAGTTACAGGCCAGCCAGGGATACACAGTGAAACCCTCTCTCTCACACACACGCCAAGTCTCCTCAGAATTTTCGCCCATTTTACAACTGGTTTTAGTGACAGCATAAGTACTTTTAGTATCCTGGGTATGTCTTCCATATCTCTGTTTAGAGAACAGTTCCTCCAATCTTCCTGAGGCCTCTTTGCACTTCTTGGTAATTGAGGGGTCAGTCTCTTTTCAGATGGTGTCATTAAAGGACAGATGGTGTGAGCCGCGCCAACACCTCCTGCGGCTATTTGAGCAGGACCTGAGTCTGGAACACCAGATGACTCATAATGGAGTCCCAGCTAACTGCAGACCCTCTAATTTGGCGCCAAAACTCAGGGCGTTGCCTGCTTCCTGCCCTTTGTCTGCACACACACTGCCTGGACTTACTGCCCCCCAAAATACACACACACACACACACACACACACACCACGGATTGCATGTTATTTGGACTGATTGAACAGCGATTTGATATGATCTGAACTGATTGGTAATGTTTGCATATATACCAGTGAACATGCACATTGAACCAGATCTGCAGCTCCATCTGGTCTCTGGAGTCTTCTTCCTGGGAAACTCATCATGACTCCCTCCTCCCCTCCCTGACTCAGCCGCTGGTGAGAGGGAGCAAAAAACCCACAGCTAATTCCTTTTGAACATGAATTTTTAGTTTTGATGAAGTCTAGTCTATTATTGTGTCTTCCTTGAACGTTCTGAGTATTCTAAGAAAACTGCCTAAGCCAAGATCATGGCTCTTACATCGTATTCCTTCTAAGGCTGGAGAGTTTTAGTTCTTACATTTAGGGCTAAGATTCCTTAAAACAGGCTTTTGTTTTAAAACTTTCTGTTTGGTGTGTGTGCCCTCTTGCAGGTGTTTGCATCATGAACATGCAGGGATCAGAGGTCAATCTACAGGGCTCTGCTCTTTCCTTCTGCTTTGTGGGTCCCAGGGATTGAACTCAAATCATCAGGCTTGGTGGCAAGTGTCTTTATGCACTGAGACATCTTGCTGGCCCTAAAACAGATGTATCTGAAAATAATAGGATAATAGAAAGCCTTAAACATAGTCTTTTGAATTTCACTATTCTTGGCCTTATTATCCTTGGATATTATAAACACCCCTGTGACCAATCGTGTAGCCTATCATGGAGGGGAGGCTCCAAAAAAGTTCACCAGCAATGCTCCCTCATCTCTCCTAACACTGAATGAAGGTCTGATTCCCACCTAAAATTCCCAACCAGTATGAGACTATTGCATAGTGTCAAGTAGTTATGAGATTCTCATTTTCCATTCTTTTTTTAAGAAAGAGCCTCTGTAGCCCAGAATGGCCTAAACTCACCCTCAAACTTGTGACAGTACTCTTGCCTCAGACTCTGAGTGATGTGGGGTGTCCTTCTGTGTATGTGTTGCTTTTATTGGTTGATGAATAAAGCTGTTTTGACCAATGGCTTAGCAGAGCAAAGCCAGGTGGGAAATCAGAACAGAAATAGAAGAGAGAGAGAGAGAGAGAGAGAGAGAGAGAGAGAGAGAGAGAGAAAGAGAGAGAAGGCAGAGTCAAAGAGGTACCATGTAGCTGACAAGAGAAAAAAAACACCAGAACCTACCAGTAGGCCACAGCCTTGTGGTGATACATAGATTAATAGAAATTGGTTAATTTAAGATATAAGTGTTAGTTAATAAGAAGCTTGAGCTAATAGGCCAGACAATGTTGTAATTAATATAGTTTTCTGTGTGATTATTGGGTTCTTGGAGGCCCGGAAACGAACAGGCAGTATCCATTTACATCTGCGCACTGAGATCACTGGCCTGAGTCGCCATTCCTATCTGAGGAGGTATACCTGTGTGTGGTATACGCATACTCACAGGTGCACAGAAGTGCATGTGTGTTTGTGTGTGCGTATGACTGTGCTCATACATATGCAGAACTATAGGTTGGTACTGGATGTTTTCCTCAATCACACTCTGCCTTATTTTAGATTGGGAATGATTTAAGGGATCATCCCTGCCAATTTCAGCACCTTTTGCTCTTCATCTTCCAGTTTCCACATTCAAGCTTGGTTGTCACTTTTATGGAAACTGAAACTTCCTTTTTAAAAAAAAAATAGATGTTATTTATTTATTTATTATGTATGGTGTTCAGTCTGCATGTATCCCTGCCTGCCAGAAGAGGGCACCAGATCTCATTACAGATGGTTGAGAGACACCATGCAGTTTCCAAGAACTGAACTCAGGACCTCTGGAAGAGCAGTCAGTGCTTTCAACCTCTGAGCCATCTCTCTAGCTCCCCTGAAAGTTCCTTTCATTATGTCTCAGGTCCATACAGTCATGGGGACTTCCGGTTGAACTCTGACTGTCCATACCTGATATTCTGTATCCTTCCAAGATGGCAGAAACATGTCTCTCTCTCTCTTTTTGTTTGGTTTTGTTTTTCAAGACAGGGTTTCTCTGTAGCTTTTGGAGCCTGTCCTGGAACTAGCTTTTGTAGACCAGGCTGGCCTCAAACTCAGAGAGATCCGCCTGCCTCTGCCTCCCGAGTGCCGTGATTAAAGGCATGTGCCACCACTGCCCATCCAGAAACATGTCTCTTGATCTGACTAGTGGTCACATAAGTACACACATACGCACATATACACACATACATACATATGCATTGTACAGTCAAGATCTGTGTACTTAATGTATGCTTTAAAAACCGTAGCTGAGTGTAGTGGTGCACGCTTTTAATCCCACACTAGAGAAGCAGAGGCAGGCAGATCTCTGTGAGTTTGAGGTCAGCCTGGTTTACAAAGTAAGTTCCAGGACAGCAAGGGCTACATAGAGAAACAAACAAAACCAAAAATCAAAAAAATAAAGTTGAACATAAGAAAAATACAGTTAAAACATACATAATTTTATTATAAAAGATTACAGTAGAAATGTAATTCCAGGAGCTGGCAAAATGGTCCGTGACTGGAGTTTGATCCCAAGGACCCACGTGGATGAAGGAGAGACCTGATTTCTGAACACTGTCCTCAACCTCTACTGATAATAACGCCACGACAAGCATCTGCCCTTGCTCCCACTAATAAACAGATTTAAAATGGGAGGTGGGGTGGGGATGGAATCCAGTCACGATGGCACATGCCTTTAATCCCAAACTTGGGAGGCTGAGGTAAACAGATCTGAGTTTCAGGATAGCCTTAAACAAGTTCAGGTCAGTCATGGCTGCATAGTGAGACCCTGCCCAAAAATAAATAAGTGGGGTGGGGGAAGAGGTTAAAAGAAAAGAAAAGAAAGGAAAAGAAAAGAAAAGAAAAAGGCAACTCCAGAGCGAGTGTGGTAGTTGCAGCTGTAATACCAGCATGTGGGGGGAAGACTGCCAAAAGTTCAAGGCCAGCCTAGCCTATTGTGAAGAGTTGGATGTGGGAAGACATTGCCTCAGATAAAATCTAAAAACAAACAAAAAATACAATCCCAACTCAAAGAATTTAAAGTAATTCTTTATTGATAAACATTTATGCTAGCATTAGAAATGTCAGTAGAAAAATAAAATTTAAATAAGTTTCTAATGTACAAAGATTTGATCACTTGGACTATAACAGTTAAGTGCAATCACCTAATATAAAAAGTTGAGCTGATTTTGGTCATAACCAGCCTTACATAGTGTACAAGAGAGAAACACGAGGTCAGCACATGGACCACTAACGGCACCAGGGCTTCACATTCCAGGAAACAGTCAGTTCCTTAGGGAAGGTTAGCGTGTCCTGCGGTGTCACAAGAACTTAACAAAAACTAGGGCAGTCAAAGGGCACTGGAATCAAAAGCCAACATACAATTTAAAAACCTAAAGGACACAGGAAGGATGCCTTTATCTGCACGAACTGCTTCTCACTAGTCCCGGCATTTCCGGAGGAGCATCCTGCGCCAGAGGAAGTTAACAGTTCAGAGGTACATCTTGCTCACGTAACAATCAATACACTTTTGTTCATGAACTTAATTTTTAGCCCCAAAAGGTCAGCTTTTTGGTTGGGGGTTGCCTTGCTATCTCAGAGCTGAAAAGGAGAAGGTGAGAAGTGGAAACTTCAATCCAGGAATCAGGGTCCAAGAAAGCCCTTACCGGGAGACAACACCTGAAGAAACTGTACAAGGAGAAGTGTTTAACACAACCATGCAAATAAATCTGCATTTGAGACAAGAGGAAGAAGACAAAAAGGGATCAAAGTGGAAAGCATTCTTTGTTTATCATCCAAACGGTTCTTTCCTGAGAACATTTCAAGCCTTCACAAAGCTCAGTCTATAGTTTATATGCATTTATTCACAAAGAGTGCTTCATACACATTGGGCTAGAGGACACACTCGGTTATTGGAAGATACATTTTACAGCTCAAGTTTTGGTTTTCTTTTTTAGAGAGCAGATAAAATATATACAAGAACCAGATGGAAGCAAAAACACCCTTCAAAACCCCCTAACTTTTGTGTCTTGGCTGTAAATACAAATAACCTAACATTTTAATCATGGGTGAATATGTTCAGAAGTTATTATTTAGGGGGAACAGCTCAGCACTGATTCATCTATGTGCTTAGGGTGTGAAATTATATCCCCAAGAATGTTTAGTGAGGACTCTAAGGCGTCCTTCCGTAGACGATGCTGTCATTTCCCAGAATGCAGGGTACCACGCTCCAGTTTCTCCAACTGAAAGAACGCTTTCCAAATTCACAGCCCCTGAGACCAAAAATGAAAAGCTTTTGTTGGAAGAAAAATTTGCTCTTATTTCTGGGAAATATTAAGAGCCATTTATCTGAACTTTAATTGTCTGCCAAAGCTGATCTGTCACTACAGTTTTAACAAGTGGAAAGAACCGGTTATTTCTTGCGGCCATTCCTGCATCCTTCCCCTTGCCATTCCTGGGTAAACTGACCCTCTTGGCTATTTTATCTCATTTTAAAATGCTGTGCATGTGGGGGACAGGGAGTGTGCACATAAGTGCAGGTACCCACACACGTCCTCTTAGTTATTAAAAAAATTCTTTTAAATTACATGTATCAATTTATGTGTGTGAACAACATATAGAGTTCAGAGGACAACTTGCAGGAGTCGGTTCTCTCCTTCCACCATGTGGGTCCTGAGAATCAAACTTAGGTTAGAGGTAAGTACCTTGACCTGCTGAACCATCTTGCTGGCCTCCTCCTGGCTATTTTTAACCAGAAGCTGAAAGCATATTACTTTAAGATAAATTTATGTCCTCACAGGATGACAGCCTTAATCTCTCAATGAAAATTTGCCTTTAAAAATGTCAGAGTTAAGCCGGGCGATGGTGGCGCACGCCTTTAATCCCAGCACTCGGGAGGCAGAGGCAGGCGGATCTCTGTGAGTTAGAGACCAGCCTGGTCT
>NC_022011.1:16061857-16063675 GCF_000317375.1 Microtus ochrogaster | reverse complement strand
CAAAAAAAAAAAAAAAAAGAAATCTCAATTAGCTAGCTTATTTTGATCAAATGATAAATTCACATCTCTTAAAATATATTAAATAATCAGAGGTCAAAAATAGTTATCCATAAAATGTCACATTCTCAGTGGTCACCTACTTTTGACAGTGGAAGCAAAGCCATTACTTTGAACTGGACTTCAGGTCTTCTTCCTGTTACACTCAGCCAGCTAGTTCCCAGAGCGATTCTCAGCCCAGGAAACTCGGCCTACTGTCATGACGATACGCTTTTAGTACAGTGCAGCCTACACCCTTAAAATTAAACAGCATTGTACACTGTTTCTATGAAACAGCAATGTTGCATATTTGCAAATAATGATGCAAATTCCTGTTCGAAAGATGCAAACTTGAGGCATTGTTGGCTTAGGTAAAGGTGTGCATGTAAAACCTAAACAGCCACAAGAAGAGAAAGCCAAGGAGCTTGGTTTGGCTGAGAAAGAGAGGAGTCCGTCCACAGGGGTCTTCAGTGGCTGGAGCTTCACACTGAGGAAACAGCTGTGGTGTTCTTTACCTTCTGGCGCCTCCAAGTTGCTTCCACTTGAGGAATGAAGAGACCACGACACTGTCTCTGCCTTTGAAGGAGTCTATAAAAGGCAGCTGTGCCATGACAGGGAAAGGCCGTATGCTATAGAGTGGCTAAAACCCGTAAAAAAGAGACCACCACTACACAGAATGTCTGTCCAGTGCCCAGGGTGAGGGCTTCGAAGGGGATCATCTCCTTTCCCGCAGCTCGGTAAACCCCAGCAATTGCTGCACCTGGTTCAAGTGGAATTGTGTTAAAAGAGAAAAAAATTAATTAGTAAAACAAAACCTGAGATTAATGACATCACAAAACTATAACAATTAAAAATTTCACTATTGGGAGACAAACTTTTTACATTTAATTAAGGAAGAAGTTTGTGTTCCCCGTCCTTTCTGGTGAACACACTAACTTTCTTTATGTGGTTTGCAGTCAGCATTTACATTTGTACTTCCTAAGACTGAGGCTCTCATATTTACTGAGTGATTGGAAGTGACAGTCGAGGGAAAGACAAGGCAGCAATTCCCTTGTGGGCCAACATTTCTCTTTATTCCTGTGTCAACTAACCCCATGCCTATCACTGAATGGGCACCAACTATGTTCTTGGCAATAAATAGCAATCTACTGAGACAGATCAAGAAATGTTTCCAGGGCTGGAGAGATGGCTCAGAGGTTAAGAGCATTGTCTGCTCTTCCAAAGGTCCTGAGTTCAATTCCCAGCAACCACATGGTGGCTCACACCCATTTGTAATGAGGTCTGGTGCCCTCCTGGCCTGTAGGCATACACACAAACAGAATATTGTATACATTATAAATAAATAAATAAATAAATAAATAAATAAATATTTTTTTAAAAAAAGAGAAATGTTTCCAGGCCACAGGGAACCCCAGCTCCACTTGCTATTATACTGAGGGTTCCACCATTCAAGGAAGAAAGAAAGGAGAGAGAAAGCAATAGGTCTCTGAGCCATAAAGCTATTCAAAGGACACTAGGGCAGAGACCTCAGGGTCCCTTCTGTCTCCTGGGTCACTGTTTTCCTTATTACAGTCACTACAAGGTCCTGGAGAGTGAGAGCACAGCACAGAAACACCTGTGTAGACCAGACCCCCCCCATCTAACATTCTGCACTGTGGGAATGATTTCTTATTAATAAAGAAACTGCCTAGGCCCCTTGATAGGCCAACCCTTAGGTAGGCGGAGAAAACAGAACAGGATGCTGGGAGAAAGAAGCTGAGTAAGTGAGTCGCCATGGTTCTC
>NC_022011.1:16053289-16054662 GCF_000317375.1 Microtus ochrogaster | reverse complement strand
CAATATGTAAGAGCTAGCCAATAAGAGGCTGGAACTAATGGGTCAGGCAGTGATTAAAAGAATACAGTTTCCGTGTAATTATTTCGGGTCATAAGCTAAGCTAGCCATGTGGGTGGCCGGGCGCCTGGGACTCAGCCCCGCCGCTCCTATTTCAACACTGCACAAACACCTGTGTAGACCCAGAACCCCCACCATCTAACATTCTGCACAAACACGGGTATCGACCCAGCTATCCACCTGAGATTCACAGGAACTCACAGAACACAGCTGACTCAGTCAAGTGTCTACAGGTAGGATGGGGGCGTGGGTCAATGATAAAGCATATGCTTAGCATCCACAAGGCCATGGCTTCTGTTCTCAGCATCCCAAAAAGAAAGGAAGACTATACATTCTTAGACTGTGACATGAGATATTAGAAATGTGTTTTAACAAGCAAATAGGACGAGGTATTTGACTCTGCCTCCAGTGGCAATCAATGCCACTAATGTCTCAGAGCGCAACTTTCATGGGGCCTCTGTTACTGAGCTTCCTTGAAGAGGAAAAGAGAAGCCTGAGGAACTTGATCTGGGTCTTCACAGGAGACATGGATGATGAGGAAGAAAGGAAAAGACTACAGAGGATAGGAAGGAAAAACAAGAAAACTCCCCAAATCCTAAAAAGGGAATTGAGCACATGTTCAGTTACTGTGTGCCAACTACTGTGCCAGGTACTCTATCGACTATGCACGGAGACATCTCATCTAATCAGCATTCAAGGATGTGGGGTGGCGGGCTGGAGAGATGGCTCAGAGGTTAAGAGCACTGCCTGCTCTTCCAAAGGTCCTGAGTTCAATTCCCAGCAACCACATGATGGCTCACAACCATCTGTAATAGAGTCTGGTGCCCTCTTCTGGCCTGCAGGCATAGACACAGACAGAATTTGTATACATAATAAATAAATAAATATTAAAAAAAAAAAAAGGATGTGGGGTGGGGAGTGTATCCCTGCTTTACTGACAGGAGACTAGTCTAGAGACCAGAAATTCGGTGTGGATACTGCAGCATTAAGTGAACAGTTAGAACACAGAGAAACTCGGCTATGGTACCTGAAAGAAAAGGAAGGAAGGAAGGATGGATGGATGGAAGGAAGGAAGGAAGGAAGGAAAAGAAAGAAAGAAAGAAAGAAAGAAAGAAAGAAAGAAAGAAAGAAAGAAAGAAAGAAAGAGACCAACAGGTATTTCTTCTCAAAGCTCAGCGTTTAAATTCACAGGGAAAATAAAATAAGGTGACCAATTAGAAATCTATGTTTTAAGCCGGGCGATGGTGGCGCACGCCTTTAATCCCAGCACTTGGGAGGCAGAGGCAGGCGGATCTCTGTGAGTTCGAGACCAGCCT
>NC_022011.1:16046853-16053169 GCF_000317375.1 Microtus ochrogaster | reverse complement strand
TTCCACACCAAAATACAATTTGTGGCTATTAATATATAATTTTTAGACTCATTATGTTTAATTTATATGTTTCTATGAAAGTATGAATTTAAAAATGATTTAAGCTTATCATTTTGGTCCCTCTAATTGTGTTAGTGACATGAGACAAAACAAAGACAAAAAAAGAAGGTTTAGCAGGGCGGTGGTGGCGCACGCCTTTAATCCCAGCACTTGGGAGGCAGAGGCAGGCGGATCTCTGTGAGTTTGAGGCCAGCCTGGTCTATAAAGGGAGTTCCAGGACAGGCACCAAAGCTACAGAGAAACCCTGCCTCAAAAAACAAAAAAAAAAAGGTTTAAAAATAATTGTAATTTCCATGTTACTCCAGTCTCTAATTAGGAAGTCTGGGGGTAGGGGATAGGGGATGTTGTGGGATAATCCTTTTGTTCACTGTGAAGATATGTCTTTGTCAAGGTGCTTTCTGATTGGTTTAATAAAGAGCTGACTGGCCAATAGCTAGGCAGGAGAGGATAGGTGGGACTTCCAGGGACAGAGAGGAGGTGGAACCTAGGCACACCTGATGACGCCAGTGAGAAGCCAGGAAGACACTGAAGAGGTCAGACATTTGGTACAGAGCAGAGGTAACCAAGCCATGTGGCAGAACGTAGATTAATAAAAGCAGGTTAATTTAAGTTATAAGAGCTAGTGGGACAAGCCTAAGCTAATGGCCAAGCTTTCATAATTAATAATACGCCTATGTGTCGATATTTGGGGGCTGGAAATCCAAAGATAGTCCAGCAAGAAAAGTTTGCCACATGGGGGAGCATGGAGGATTGAAAACCACAAACCAGACCTTCCTTGGTGTGAAGTGCTGGGGTCAAACCCAGGGCCTCAGACACTGAGTCACCTCTGCCACTCAGCTTTGCATCCCTAGCCCTCAACTTATCTTTCTAATCAAGAATTGTTATCAAGGCTGGAGAGATGGCTCAGCGGTTAAGAGCACTGGCTGTTCTTCCAGAGGACCTGAGTTCAATTCCCAGCAACCACATGGTGGCTCACAACCATCTGTAATGAGATCTGGTGCCCTCTGGCCTGCAGGCATCCATGGAGGCAGAATGTTGTATACATAATAAATAAATAAAATCTTAAAAAAATTTAAAAAAAAAAGAATTCTTATCAATAGACTTATTCTCCATCCCTAAAGGAACCACACCCAAAAGAGTATAGCAATTAGGGAACCATTCTGTAAGAGTCAAGTCAAATTGAAACAAAAAGATGCTGAAGCTTCTGCATATTTTGCTTCTGCAGATATTTCTATTTTGCTACTGGCCTGCCTCACAAAGTTTCAAATCTGACCTGAAAAGCCAAAGAGCCAGGTGAGGGGCTTGAGAGTCAAAAAAACAAAACAAAACAAAAAAGAAAGCAAAACCCAAAAAGGAATAATAAGCTAACATAACTCTCTAGAATTCACTGTGTGTGCACACATGCAACACACACTTTTTTCCCTCCCAGTGCTAAAGACCAAACCCAGGGCTTTGTGCTCAGTAGGCACGCATTCTACCACTAAGCTAAATTCTCACCCCCGCCCCGGCCCTTCCCATATTTCTAAAATGAGGTGACCAAACACACTACAAGTTTTTGACTGGTATTTTAATGTCTAACATACTTGTCAAGATTCCAGCAGTAATTGGTCCCACGATGCCCATCAACAGGATGCTTACAGACATGAACCTACCATATTTGTGATGTCTGAGGGTGAAGAGGGCCAGTAATCCAGCGGGGACATGAAAGAAGACAGAAGACACAAGTGCCCACAGGAACACACCATACCACATCTCTGTGAGGGTAAAGAAAGGAGAAGCTGAGTCACCGACTGTCCCAGTGAGGCCCTGCCATGCTGCCGAGCCCTCTGTTCCCATTCTCATCAGCACTTAGCTGTTCTCTAGTGGTTTTGCTGTTGGTGTTTGTTTTTTGTTTTTCAAGACAGGTTTTCTCTGAAGCTTTGGAGCGTGTCCTGGAACTAGCTCTTGTAGACCAGGCTGGCTTCGAACTCACAGAGATCTGCCTGCCTCTGCCTCCGGAGTGCTGGGATTAAAGGTGTGTGCCACCATACGTGTCTGTATGTACACCATGTACATGCTTGTGTCCATGGAGACCACAAGAGGGCATTGTATCTCCTAGAACTGGAGTGGTTGTGAGCCACCATGTAGATGCTGGGAGTTGAACCTAGGTCCTCTGCAAGAGCAACAATTGCTCTTAACCTCTGAGCCACCTCTCCAGTCCCTTGATTTAGTGAGACAGGATTTCAGGCTGGCCTTGAACTCTGAAGCTCCTGCCTCGCTTGAGTGTGAATTTGGGGTATTACAGGCCAGGCTTCACGGATGGGGTTTGAAGGGTTCACAAGCTACACTCGCAGCATCTCCTGTTTCTACTGAGGGCTAGTTTAAACTCATCTGTAGGGCTAATAGACACAGACCTCTTTGAAGCCAAGCTTGCTCACTAAGAGCAGTCAATGAAAGTTCTCCAACAACATGAACAAGGCTGTTATCAGTGGTAGACACCGATAGTCTACAGAGCTTAGAAGACAGAAATCTGGTGCTGGAGAGATGGCTCAGCGGTTAAGAACACTGCCTGTTCTTCCAAAGGTCCTGAGTTCAATTCCCAGCAACCACATGGTGGCTCAAAACCATCTGTAATGAGGTCTGGTGCCCTCTTCTGGCCTTCAGACATTCACGCAGAAAGAATATTGTATACATAATAAATAAATAGATATTTTTTTTTTCGAGACAGGGTTTCTCTGTGGCTTTGGAGCCTGTCCTGGAACTAGCTCTTGTAGACCAGGCTGGTCTCGAACTCACAGAGATCCGCCTGGCTCTGCCTCCCGAGTGCTGGGATTAAAGGCGTGCGCCACCACCGCCCGGCATAAATAGATATTTTTTTATTTTTATTTTTTTATTTATTTTTTTTTTTTTGGTTTTCCGAGACAGGGTTTCTCTGTGGCTTTGGAGCCTGTCCTGGAACTAGCTCTGTAGACCAGGCTGGTCTCGAACTCACAGTGATCCGCCTGTCTCTGCCTCCCGAGTGCTGGGATTAAAGGCGTGCGCCACCATCGCCCGGCTTAGATATTTTTTTAAAAAAAAAAAGAAGACAGAAATCTGTAGGCCCTTCACAGAAAAAGGCGACCAACCCAACAAGCTGCATCTACTCGCAAACTAGAGGGGGAAGAAAGCAAGGCAAGCTAGTCCATTAGGTCCTAAATGATATTTTGACTATGTCAGCACAAGCCAATAAATATCTACAAACTGAAACTGCTTTAAAATAAGTTAATAAATAGCAATTTTACCATGTCCTATTAATTAGGGTATTAAAAACTCAGGTGGGCGGGACTACCTCATGAGGAACTGAGGCCTGCATATGAAGTGCCCCTCTCAGGCTTACACACTGAGGGCTTGGTCCAGGAGATGGTGGAAAGCAGGGGGTAGGTCCTAGGAAGGTCACCAGGGGTGGGTCCTTGACTATCCCTTGCCCTGACTCCTTCCTCCTCCTGCTTCTTGGCTGCCACTGGATGAGCAGCTCTGCTCCATCAGGACATGGTGCCTCACCACAGGCCTCCAAACACTGCATCCAGCATACCACAGACTGTGGTCTCTGAAACCTTGAACCTGCGACTTTAGGGGCTAGGTGATTTTTTAAAATATTTCTTTAATGTGTATGGGTGCTTTGCCTACATGTATGTCTTTGACATGCCTGGTACCCAAGGGGGCCAGAAGTCCTTGGAACAGGAATTACAGATGGTTGTGAACTACCATGTGGATGTTGGGAATTGATCTTGGGTCCTCTGGAAGAGCAGTCAATGTTTTTAACAGCTGAGCCATCTCTCCAGCCCCCTGGATAATTCTTCAGAAAACCTCACAAATGCCCCATCTGGGTTCAGAGCCCGCTGACGATAATTAATAATTGACAGTGTTTGGTCTGGGGACCATCTGCAGCTACAAAGGGTGTCAAAGCTTTTACAGTAACTCATCCCGTAGTCCCCAGCACTTGGGCAGCCGAGGCAGAAAGGATCACTATGAGTCCGAGGTCAGCCTGGGCCACAGATACTGTCCCAAAACAAAGCAGAGCAAAATAAAACAAAAAAAGGTCAAACCATTTTGGGGCTTTTTTTTTCCTGCTAGACTCCCATCACTCTGAAACTATAACCACTGAAACACGGGCCTGCAGGAGGTGGCTGCGGTGGCTGCAGGACAGCTCTGCCCCACGGTGGACAAACGGATGGACATGGATGTGCCTCCAGGAACACACAGCAGGAACCACCCGGGGATAGCCCAACACCAGCAAGGTGAGAATACCCCAAATTCACACTAAACTCTGACTGCACTATGGTTTGCTGTTTGAGACAGGGTCCCACTATGTTGCCCAAGCTGGCATAGAAGCCACAGATCCACCAGTCTCTACCTACTGACTCCTGGGATTAAAGTGTTCATTACCTTTAACTATCTTGTGAGAAGAAGATCAACTTTCCCGCCCCCAGCCCCAAGGCACAGTAACAAGGCAGCTCTCTGAAAGGCAAGAAGGAAGTTCTCACCTTTACCTGACTCTGGTTGGCACCCAGATCTGACCTGCAGCCTCCAGAACCAAGTAAACAACTGGCTGTTTAAATGTCTAGTCTGTGGAACCGTCACAGCCTGAGACTATGTGTTAGCTGCTTCAGGGCCATGTATACTACTACTTAAAACACTCTGAGGAGGAAGGAAGGCTTTATGGCATTAAATGAGAAGTTTATAAAAACACTCTCAGACAGGATGATTACATGATTTTAAAGGCTATAGCAAACTTAGATCTATAAAACACTTAAAAAAAACTAAGTGATTTCTTTTTAATCTACTGCACCTCGATTTACCAACTGTTTAATAGCTATTTATTGATCGATTCTTCTCATTCCCTGGCTCAACACACTGTGAAATGGTGCCCTGTCTTAGAACATCTTCTTCTTCACTTCAAGGCCAGCGCATTATCAGCTGTGTTTTCCTTGGCAGCTCTATTGCTGGCTTTCTGCTGCTGGAACACAAGCTGTTTGGCTCAAGTTCTGTAAGCTGGCGACTCCAGGACTGATGGGTCACATAGGGGAGGGCCTTCTCCTTATATGTTCCTCTGTCTGTGTAGACGTGGGGGCATGTGCGTGTACATGTGTTTGCACATGTGTGGAGGCAGAGATTACCATTGGATGTCTTTGATTGCTCTCCCTCCTTATACTTTGAGGCAGAGTCTCCCACTTGAATGCAAAGCTCACCAATTCCGATAGTCTAGCTAGCCAACTTGTTCTGGAGATCCCCTTCTTCACCTCCCAGATGCCAAGTTTACAAATAGGACACCATGCCCACACCGCATTTACTCTGCTCCTGGTGGTATCAAAGCCCTGGGTTCAATCTTGAGCAAAATACATACACTCATACATAATTACATACATACATACACACAGCACTTTCAGACAATGAAAGAGTAGAGTCTCATGGAGAGCTTTGAATTCAGGATGTAGCTCAGGATGGTTGGCCTCAAATGCACAACAGTCCTACCGAGCCATCCAAGAGCTATGTTTACAGGTGTGTGCCACCATACCAGGCCCTGATCACCTTATGTAAAAAGCACTCCATCCCTTGACACACTTCAGCCACTTACTCTGTCCCTTATCCTGCCTCATCCTCATCACCAGGTATGGTGTCCTTACTTTTCTCTGTCTCTCCACTGGAACCAGTGACCCATACGGGAGGGGCTTTTATCTGTCCAGGCCTTTTCTTACAGATACTCCAGTACAATAGGAAGGCTGGAGATGACTCAGCGGTTATGACCTATAGCTATTCTTGCAGAGAACCACAGTTCACATTCCAAAACCCACACTGGGCAACCAACTACCTGTAACTCCAGCTCCCAGAGATTCAGTGCCCTCTTCTGGCCCCCACAGACTATATATATATATATATATATATATATATCTCCATACACGTATTTTCAATCACATAAGTAAAAGTAAACCTTAAAAATAAAAATAAACAGGTACACAACAATCAGTAAATATTTGTTCAGGGAATGAATAACTGACTTCCAAACTGACTCTACTCTTAACTGTGACAACAGTGTTGCTCCATTTGACATCACTTTAGTGAATTCCCTGTCCTCAGAGAACGAATGTCATTCCTGATTGGAACAAACGACAACTAAAAGCCAGACATGGTGGAGCAGGCCCTCGCCTCAGCTCTAGGAAGGCTGACATGGTGGAGCAGGCCCTCACCTCAGCTCTAGGAAGGCTGACATGGTGGAGCAGGCCCTCACCTCAGCTCTAGG
>NC_022011.1:16045839-16046753 GCF_000317375.1 Microtus ochrogaster | reverse complement strand
CTCTAGGAAGGCTGACATGGTGGAGCAGGCCCTCACCTCAGCTCTAGGAAGGCTGACATGGTGGAGCAGGCCCTCACCTCAGCTCTAGGAAGGCTCAGGTTCTCTTGGCAACCCCAGCTGCATGATGAGACCTTGTCTCAAACAAACAAGCACAAAGAGACAACAAAAGAAATTTAAGCAAGTCAGGATGAGAATTGGGCAGAATCCTAAATGGCTAAGTTGCAAAGGCCGGGTTTTTAAAAAAGAAAAAAATCAATTCAAAGCTTTTTAGTACAGGGAAACCACAGAATATTTTAGGGCATGATCTGCCATGAGTTGGCATAAATGACGAGAAATCTTTTCTTCTGTGTGACCAAAATAGAGGAAAGCAGCCTCGGGACCCTGAGTAAGATTCCTAGTGAGGCCTTTCGAGTCTCAAACTAGGGTTCAGCTTCAAGTGCCCATTATAACCAGAATTCCAGATAAAAATGAGACACCGCAGGGAGCGGATACATTTACTGCTGTGCTCTGGCCAACCTGAGGCCAAGGGCTGCGGGTACTGCATTAGGCCCTGGGATCAGCACATGGTGATCACTGAGGGCTTTATTCTCACACATTTTTATGCCTCCAGCCTGGATCCCACACTGGGCCAGATGGACTCCTGATGCAGGAGTGAGTCTCGGTGGACTTACTCTCCAGTGTCATATCCACTGAAGAACAGAAGGAAATTCAAATACATACTGCAGACTAACATTTTCAGAAGGGAGTCTGGAGGGACGGCTCAGCAGTAAAGAGCAGTTGTGGCTATTCCAGATGGTGGTTGCAGCACACGCCTTGAATCCCAGCACAGGCAGAGGAGTTTAAGGCCAGCCTGGTCTACAGAGCGAGTTCTAGAACAGCCAGGGCTGTTACACAGAGAAACCCTGTCTCGAAAA
>NC_022011.1:16041226-16045104 GCF_000317375.1 Microtus ochrogaster | reverse complement strand
GTTTGAGACCAGCCTGGTCTACAGAGCTAGTTCCAGGACAGGCTCCAAAGCCACAGAGAAACCCTGTCTCGAAAATCAAAAAAAAAAAAAAAAAAAAAGAACACACGTCTGCTTCGGAAGTTCTGAGCTGATGAGTCCTAAAGTGTCATGACTTCTGCAGTTCAGGAAGTTAAAATGTGATGTGTATACACATGGACATAGGCATGACAGAGGAAGAGCAAGAACCAAAATAGTCATGCTTTGCATAATGAAATTTTCATCAACACAAGCCAACTATTCAACTGT
Source organism: Microtus ochrogaster (assembly GCF_000317375.1). Taxonomy (NCBI): domain Eukaryota; kingdom Metazoa; phylum Chordata; class Mammalia; order Rodentia; family Cricetidae; genus Microtus; species Microtus ochrogaster. The sequence goes on along the minus strand of NC_022011.1, from coordinate 16,044,819 downwards.
GGCCCCATAATCTACAGTAGCCTGCCACGTAGGTTTGCCCAACTACATGGGTCTCACAACTGCCTAATGAGCAATGTGTGACTTTTACCAATGAACATAAACTTATGGGTATTTGTTATACTGTGTTCCAATTTCTCAGGTTTGGAAAATTCCCAAATAGTTGAAGAGAAATAAGAAAATGAATAAAAAACAGACTGATTTAATCCTCAGGGAGTATGAACTCTATATCTTTTGGAAAGCGTCTCCAGAAAGGGATTCGTGTGCATTTTTGTTTATTTATTTTTAATCACTGTCAGGTGTGATATTAATACTTTTGGAAACAATCTGAGCTTCCAGACTCTCATTTTAGGCAGGATCACAAGCTAACATCTTCAACTGTCGTGAAAACAGATAACCACTCTGTCAGTTACTACACAGGCAGGTCCCAGGTGTCCTCCGAGAGGCGCCTGGCAGTCGCTGCCCAGTGGATGAGAAATCACAGGTGCCTGGCTTGCCATACAATCCCGCCCGTCTTCCTTTACGATGTCTCTGGCCCAGCTTCACGGTTTACAAAACCCAAGTTTCAGCTTTGCTGGGGCGCCCAAATCCCCCCTCTGTCGTACCCCCGAAAAAAAATCCGAAGCAAATAATCATACCGTCCCCTGAAGGCCTTTATTATTGATCCTACAACTTCCTGAACTCTGGCAGTTCCACCGTGTAAAAGTAACTTTGACAGCTCTCCTGTCAGGAGGCGGCGAAGCGGGAGGTAAGAGCAATTCAGAAGGTGTGTCTAAGTTGTTCAAGATGTGGGTGGGAGAACCCGCAACAGGTTTGAGCAAGTGATTCCTGCAAAGACAAGCAGGAGCGGAGATGGGGGTAGGACAGAGTCAAAGGACAGGGTTAGCAGACAGGCTCGCGAAGGCAGTTTAGGGGTAGTCCCTAGAACAGGAGAGGCGTCGCCCCAAGGGACCCGGGTGGCTTGTTCCGAGTTCCGAGGCTGCCTCGGCCTCGCCCAGAGGACGGCCGGCGACAGGTGCGCAATGCGCAGGCGCGGGGCGGGGCGTACCTGGGAAGGAGCAGAGCGAAGTGGAGTTGGGGCACAGGGTCCCATTGCCCACTCGTGGCACGAGCTTCAGGCTGAGGATCTGCTGCATGAGCCCGGCCGATCCGCCGCCGCCGCTCCCCTCGGGCTCCATCCCACTGCCATCCACTGCCCGGAGTGCCGCGGAGCCCCGCACCTAAGCCAACACCGCGTCACCTTCGGCCGGCCCTCTTCTCCCGCCCACCCCAACGGCGCAACTAAATAATGGCTTCCTCTTCCAATCACAGGGCACCGCAGACGGAGGGGCGGGGCTTCGATTGTCCCCGCCCCCTGCGCCGCGTTCGATTGAAGGCCCCTGGCGTGCTGCGCCCCCTAGCGGTCAAGTCGCTCCTACTCTGTCTGTGTGCGTTAGGTTCTGCCCTTGGCTTTAGTGTTGTCTAAAAAGTCTATAAAGTCCCTGAGATTGCTCAGCCTATAAAAGCTCTTACCTCCAAGAGTGAAGAATCTGAATTCCACCCCTAGGACTCACACGGTGGAAGGTGAGGGCCACCTCCCATGTTGGACTGGAGGGATGATTAAGTGGTTAAGCGCACTGGCAACTTTCAGAGGACCTGGGTTCAATTCCCAACACCCACATGGCAGCCTACATTAACTACCTGTAATTACCTCCAGGGATCCCATACCTTCACACAGATACTTGCAGGCAAAACACCATTGCACATAAAATAAAAATAAATCATTTTTAAAAATACAGAACCAAAAATAAATACATAGATGAAAATAAATGAAATGACCGATAGTGTCCTCAGATTTCTGTGTAGGGCTGGGTCTGTATTGGCCGAGAACCAGCCTAGCTACACAATATCCTGGATCCAACCCCAGTTGCTTAGCATGTAAAAGGCTGTAGGTTCAATTCCCAAACCACCAATAAATGAAAATAAGATGTTAGCAGGGCCGGGCGGTGGTGGCGCACGCCTTTAATCCCAGCACTTGGGAGGCAGAGGCAGGCGGATCTCTGTGAGTTCGAGACCAGCCTGGTCTATAGAGCTAGTTCCAGGACAGGCTCCAAAACCACAGAGAAACCTTGTCTCGAAAAACCAAAAAAAAAAAAAAAAGATGTTAGCAGGGCAAAGGTGGTGCAGTCAGATCTCTGTGAGTTCGAGGCTCTGTGGTTTACAGAGCAAGTCCCAGGACAGGCAGGAATACACAAGAAACTCTGCCTTGAACCTCCCACACCAATAAAGAGAAATGTGTTTTGGATTTTGAGTGTGAACTGGCCTTTGTGTGTCAACTCAACACAAGTTAGAGTCACCCGAAAGGAAGTAGTCTCATTTGAGGAAATGCCTCTGTGAAATGCAGCCGTAAGGAGTTTTCCCAATTGGTGATCAATGGGTAGGACCCATGATGGTTGGCACCATCCCTGGGCTAAAGGTGAACTGAGCAAGCCTGAGGAAGCAAGCCAGGAAGCACCTCCCCTCCATGGCTTCTGCATCAGCTCCTGCTTCCAGGTTCCAGACCTGCTTCAGTTCCTTGTTGTGACTTCCTCCAGTGATGGATTATGATCTGGAAGTGTAAGCCAAATAAACCCTTTCCTCCCCAACTTGCTTTTTTTGTTGTTGTTGCTGTTTTTTTTTTTTTTTTTCGAGATAGGGTTTCTCTGTGGTTTTGGAGCCTGTCCTGGAACTAGCTCTTGTAGACCAGGCTGGTCTCGAACTTCGAACTCACAGAGATCCACCTGCCTCTGCCTCCAAAGTGCTGGGATTAAAGGCGTGCGCCACCACCGCCTGGCCCCAACTTGCTTTTTGATCATGGTGTTTCGTACAGAGTGTATGCCTTTTCCCACCATCTGTCTCCTTCCTCATTTTTAATAAATTGCCTCCATTTCTACTACCATTTTTTTCTTTCTCTCTTTCTTTCTTTCTTTCTTTCTTTCTTTCTTTCTTTCTTTCTTTCTTTGTTTTTGAGACAAGGTCTTGCTATATTGTCTTGGATGACTTGGAACTCATTCACTGTATAGAATATGTCTAGCTATTACTTTTTTTTTTCTTTCCGAGACAGGGTTCTCTGTAGCTTTGGAGCCTGTCCTGGAACTCCCTTTGTAGACCAGTCTGGCCTTGAACTCACAGAGATCCACCTGCCTCTGCCTCCCAAGTACTGGGATTAAAGATGTGTGCCACCACTGCCTGGTCATATTTTTATAAGCATGAAAAAGAGTTTAAAGGAAGACAAACTGCTCTCTGAAAGCATAAGAGGGCCAGGTACGGTAACACATGCCTGCGATTCCAGGTATGGTAGCACATGCTGTAATTCCAGGTCTTGGAAGAGACGAGAAGATTACTGTAAGTGCAAAGCCAGCCTGGACTACATAGACTTTGTCTCAAGAGGTGGGAGTGTGCAGAGGCCTGGAGAGATGGCATGGCGGTTAAGAGTGCTTCCTGCTCTTACAGAAGACCCCCCAGGGGGTACACAATAGCCTGTAACTCCTGTTCCAGCAGACCCAGCGCCCTCTCCTGGCCTCTGAGAGTACCTGTGAGCCTGTGCCACACACACAAGTAGATTTTTTTTTTTTTTT
>NC_022011.1:16038817-16040351 GCF_000317375.1 Microtus ochrogaster | reverse complement strand
GAGTTCAAGACCAGCCTGGTCTACAGAGCTAGTTCCAGGACAGGCTCCAAAGCCACAGAGAAACCCTGTCTCAAAAAACCAAAAAAAAAATACTAAATGTGTTAAAAGTCATGAAATATTTACTAGAATCGTCTTTTCAGTGTGTTGTCAAAATTGCCAGAGTCCATTTCAAGTGGAAGAACCCATTATTTTGTGGTTATATGACAGTCGACTGTATCAAATCAGAAAAAGCCATTTTGAATTTAGAATCCTATCACCAAATTATGACTGGAAACTTACTTTTAAGATTAACACACACACACACACACACACGGATATGTATGCATATGTCTGTGTGTGTAAGACTACTACTATGTCAAATTCCCTGGAACTAGAGGTACAAGTGATTGTGAGCTGCTTGGAACTGCACTGGGGTCCTTTGGAAGAGCAACAAATGCTCTTAACTGCTGAGCCATCTCTCCAGTCCCTGAACTGAGAGATTCAAAGAAAGATATTAGATCCAAAGGATTCAGCAAATGCACACACTTTTAATCTCAGCACTTGGGAGGTGTTGACAGGTGGATCTCTCTGAGTTCAAGGCCAGCTTGGTCTACAAAGTGAGTTCCAGGACGTCTGGGTCTTTTACACAGAGAAACCTTATCTTGAACTTAAAAATAGAAAGTGTGTATTCTTATGGTTTTTTTTTTAATAAGTGTTGTGTGAACTAGGGCAAAGGTAAAGAGTAGTGAGCAGAGAAGAGAGGGGTACAATGCAAGAAATGGGGGAATCGGCCAGAATGTCACCGCCCCCTCTGTGTCAAAGTCCCAGCAGCCACTTGTCTAGATTCAGCCAGAAAGAAGTGTCCTTGGGAAGAATCACGAAGTCAGTTTCCATCCGCCTGCAACATGAGTACTAAAACTCTAATGACCGGGAAAGTAAGGAAGGGAAGAGAAAGAAAGGGAATGTGTGGGAGCTGATTGTTGGTGTTCACTTCTGTAAGCACATAGAACTTAGGAGGCTGAGGCAGGGAGGCCAGTCAAGAGGTCTAGGTCAGCCTGGGCTCCGCAGGGAGTTCCAGGCTAGCCTGGTCTACATCAGTGAGCCACTGTCTCAAAAATTAAAGAGAAGTGCCGGTGAGATGTGTCCGTGGATAAAGACTCTTACCACATAAGCCTGGTCAACTGGGTTTGATTTCTAGGACCCATGCAAAGGTGGGAGATGAGGGCAACTCCACAAAGTTACCCTGTGGCCTGGGATTACAGGCGCGAGTCTCCACCACCTGGCTAATAATAGTTTTATTTAATGTATATGAATATTTTGCTTGTATGTCTGTATATCTGATGCCCTGGAAGCCAGAAGAGGATGTCAGATCCCTTGGAACTGGAGTTACAGACAGCTATGAGCTGATATCTGGGTGCTGGGTATCAAACTTCATTCTTCTGGAAGAGCAGCCTGCTCTTAACCACTGAGTTATCTCTCCATCCTACAAATAAAGCTGAGGGAAGGAAGAGAGGAAGGAGAGAGAGAGAGAGAGAGAGAGAGAGAGAGAGAGAGA
>NC_022011.1:16034342-16038292 GCF_000317375.1 Microtus ochrogaster | reverse complement strand
CTCCTCCTCCTCCTCCTCCTCCTCTTCCTCCTCTTGCCTTTAATCCTAGCACTTGGGAGGTCAAGGAAGGAAGATCTTTGTGAGTTCAAAATTAACTTGGTCTACATGGTGAGTTCCAGAATAGCCAGTGATAATACAGTGAGACTCTGTATTAATTTATTTTTAGTTTTTTGCCTTCAAATTGTCCTGTTAATCCACTTCAATGGAGTAAATGTGCAGGCTAGGAAGATCCCAGTTCAAGTCAAGTGTAAGGAATGGATTGGTCAGTAGAGGGCAGTGTGACAAAGGCCTTCCTGAAAAAGTTAATGTAAGTCACCCTGCCTCACACTTCCTTATAACTGATTGCTGCTGATGGAAAATGCTAAATTTAAAACTACTGGAAGAAGGTATAAATACATGCTTGCAATCTTGAACAGGATAAAGATTTCAGAGAAAAACATAAAATTCAGAAGCCATAAGGCTGTCCTGGAACTCACACTATAAACCAGGCTGGCCTCAAACTCACAGAGATCTACCTGCCTCTTCCTCCTGAGTGCTGGGATTAAAGGTGTCTATCACCAGCTCCTGGCAATTTACTTATTTACTGTTTGTAGCGTGTGTGCACACACCACACACACACACACACACACACACACACACACACGCTACAAGCATTAGGGCAAAGGTCAGAGGACAACTTTCAGTGATTGGTTTTCCCCTTCCACAAGGTGAGGGCTAAAAAGTAAACTCAGGTCATCCAGCCTGAAAGCAAGTAATTTTATCCACTGAGCCATCTGACCTGTGGTTTTTGGTTTTTTTTTTTTCCTGAAGATGTACTTATTTTTACTCTACCTGTGTGTGTTTTGCTTGTATAGTGTACCATGTGTATGCAGTCACTGTGGAGGCCAGAGGGCATCGGATCCCCTGAAACTGGAGTGACAGACGGTTGTGAGCTGCCGTGGGGCTGCTGGGAACTGAACCCAGGTCCTTGGCTACAGCAGCCAGTGCTCTCTCTAGCCCCCTATTAGGTAATTTAAAGCCTTCCACTAGTCAAACTCTTAGACACATGCTACAGAATAAGTACCAAATTAGCATGGCCTCAGCTGAAGCAAGGCAGCCTTTGGACATGGGACTCTGGGAGCAGAGTGAAGCTCGTTGATTTGGGGACATTAGCAATTGTAACCCGTCTGCAAATTGGTCTACCGTAAAATGTGGTTTGAATAAATGGATTTTCCACACCAGGCACACAGGTGATACACACACATGCACATAAAATACAATTAACACATTTCTTATGTAAAAATCAAATTTGAGCTGAAGGCAAATAAGAAATAGCAGACACTACCAGATGTGGGGCACAGGCCTGTAATTCGGAATTTAGGAGGTAAAGGCAGATGAATCTCTGTGAGTTCAAGGCCACCTTCTTGGTCTGCTTAGGGAGTTCCAGAATATCCAGGGCTACATGGTAAGACCCTGCTTCAAACAAACAAATGAATCAACAATGAAAAGAAATGGTAATTGCCACTGGGCCAGTGAGATGGCTCAGTGGATAAAGATGCCCGTTTGTGCAAGTGTGACAACCTGAGTTCAATCCTGAGCCTGGGATCCACACGGTGAAAGGAGAGGACGGACCCCACGAACTGTCTACTCAACACTCTCTGCCCCAGAAATGCATACACACATACACATACATACATACATACACACATACATACATACATGTGGTAATAAAAAAATTAGTAAATGTCAGAAAAATTTTCCTTACCCTCTCCCTTTTCTGCCTCTAGACAAGGTCTCACTCAAGAGCTCAGGCTGGCCTACACCTCATTAGGTCTTGAACTTGTAGCAATCCTCCAGCCTCAGCTTTGAGCATCCTGGGATTACAGGCACAAGCCACGATGGAACCATGGGACTCTGCAGGCAAGTCCTACCCCGTGAATTTCCTCTCAAGTTTGTCTTCCACAGATCCTCACCCTTGTAAGCCACAACTGTTTCTCTTCGTTCTGTCCTTTCTCTACAAATGCCTTTGTTGTTTCTAATTTCTATTTTATTTATCACTAGTGGCAGTGTGTATGCGTGAAGGTGTCCACATGCCACAGGGAGCGTGTGGAGGTCAGAGGACAACCTTCCAGAGTTGGTTTTCCCCTTCCACTGTAGGATCCAGGGATGGGACTTAGGTCATCAGGCTCTTACCTGCTGAGCCCACCTTGCTGGCCCTACAAATGTATTCCTTTGGGGAAGGTAGGAAATTGGGGAGGAGATGCTGGGCAGAGACCCTAGGACCTTGTGCAGACTATGAAAGTGTTCCACCACTAAGCCACCTTCCAGCCCTAGCTATTCTTTTTAAACGAGCTAGGGGTTACAAGTCAAGAAACTGGCTCCTTTTCTCTTGTGTGGCTTTTCCAGGCAATTGTCAACAAACTTTTTCCTTCATGTTAATCTGTCTTTTTGTTTCTTTGCTAGACAGGTCTTGCTATGTAGCCCAGGCTAGATTTAAACTCACTGTGAAGTCCAGACTGGCATCGAACTTGAGCAACCCTCTTATCTCACCTCCCAAGTGCTGGAATTGCAGGCATGCATCACCACACTGCACTTAATCTATCTTCTTACTACAGAGTCCCCAACTGAAAACCGGGGATACCTTGTCTAAAAGGGCTAGCCTGGGAACTGGCATGCTTACCCTTATGCTATACTATACCAGCCAAAGCAAGCCGAAGCAATAGCCCAGATTTGGGGTATGAGTGGAGAGGCAGGGTGGGGTAGAGGGAGAAAGCCAAGTCTGCTTTGTAGCAAGAGCTATAGTTGTGCTACAGTGTGGCTAGAGTCAATGATGATTCTTGCTTATGGTATCCTTAACCATCTCACAGGGCACAGCCAATCAAGGCTGGCAGTCTTCAGTGATGATTGCACTTTGGCAGAGCGACAAGACATATGTACCCAGCAACACAAATCTCTCTTCTGGGTCTCCAGACTTGTTTTTATCTGTCCCCAGTCAGCCAGGCCACCCCCTGTCTTTGTCCTGAACCCCATCTGGGTTGATTCTGAGGCTTGTTTGGAACCTGCTGTGCCAGGAGACTCACTCTGAGTGCCCACTGTGCACTCAGTCTAGGATTCACCCCAAGGCTTCCTATGGTGCTCTATGTGCAGAAGGCTAAGCCACTGTTGGGCGTGTGTGGCAGGGTGCCCCGACACCTCCAGAATCTGAGAAAAAAAAATGAATGAGTCATATAGCAAAGCATAGAATGCAGATGCTATTCATCATGCCGACACCAAAACCTGTGACTTGAGGCATAGCAAAGGAAACTCATGGGTTGCTGTTTCAGTGCTGAACCCATACACCAGAATCTTTTTGTTCTTAGCTCTGGCATCCTAAACAGATGCTTCATCTTACTATGCCTGCACATGCCGTAATAACTGGGCTGGGCTGTTCCTAGACTGACTCTCTCATTTGACAATGGACTTCTTTTTTTTCTTTTTTCTTTTTGATTTTTCGAGATAGGATTTCCCTGTTTAACAGTCCTATCTGTCCTGGAACTAGCTCTTGTAGACCAGGTGGCCTTGAACTCACAGAGAGCTGCCTGTCTCTGCTTCCCGAGTGCTGAGATTTGGGATTAAAGGCATGTGCCACCACCGCCTGGCTGAAAAAGTCCACCACAGTGGACTTCTTTAGGAAAGGTTGCAGCTGGTTATTTTATCCGCAGAGACCAGCATAAAGCTGGAAGGCCGGTTGGGGAAGAATATGCAGGCTGGAAAGAGATCAGGCAGAGGGACCGCAACTGCCCACCATACTGCTCAGTAGTTTTGGTTTTTGAGATATTTTTAGAAAAGTGCTTGGAGCCGGGCGATGGTGGCGCACGCCTTTAATCCCAGCACTTGGGAGGCAAAGGCAGGCGGATCTCTGTGAGTTCAAGACCAGCCTGGTCTACAGAGCTAGTTCCAGGACAGGCTCCAAAGCCACAGAGAAACCCTGT
>NC_022011.1:16024347-16034242 GCF_000317375.1 Microtus ochrogaster | reverse complement strand
AAAAAAAAAAAGAAAAGAAAAGTGCTTGGGTGACTTTCTAACTTCAAGGGACCATGTCATAGTCAAGGTCAAATTATATCGCTTTCTGAGTCTGGGGTGTGGTCCTTTGCTGTGGTCTGCTTTTATCCCTAGTGTGGTTTACTAGCTGGCTGTTGCAGGGAGAGGCTTCTTGTTTGTCCCGGCCGCCCGGCTAGCTTATCCCTGAAATAACCACACAGAAATTGTATTAATTAAATCACTGCTTGACCCATTTGCTCTAGCCTCTTATTGGCTAACTCTCACATCTTGATTTAACCCATTTCTGTTCATCTGTATATTGCCAGGTGGCAGTGGCCTACTGGGAAAGAGTCAGCATGTCTGACTCTGGTGGCTCCATGGCAGCTCTCTCTCACTCTGCTTTCTTTCTCTCAGCATTCAGTTCTGTCTCTCTCCCCACCCCCGCCTACCTAAGTTCTGCCCCATCAAAAGTCCAAGGCAGTTTCTTTATTCATTAACCAATAAAAACAACACATAAACAGAAGGACCTCCTACACCGGCTGGGATCATTAATGTTGAAGTCAAACCTGTGAGGTTTTGTTGTTGTTATTGTTCTTTGGGATTTTTGGGGTGGAGGTGGGGGGTTGAGACAGGGTTTCTCTATGAGCCCTGGCTGTCCTGTCCTGGAACTCACTCTGTAGACCAGGCTGGCCTTGAACTCAGAGAACCTCTTGAGAACCTCTTGCCTCTGCCTCTTGAGTGCTGGGATTAAAACCATGCAACACCTCCACCTGGCAAAGTGGTGAATTTGAATCCCAGCTCATATACTGAGCTATATGGGCCGAGTCTTTCTGCTGTGGACCCCCAAATGCGTATCTTGCAATTGTACTTGTATTGGGTGTGGTGGCATGCACCTCTAATCCCAGAGCTCAGGGAGTGGCTGCAGGAGGATCGAGTTTGAGGACAGCTCAGACAACACAGTGAGCTACTGGAGAAGGAAAGAGAGCTGGAAAGAATGAACCCTAACTTCCCAGGTGCTGGCGGTAGGAGGTGCACCGTGTGTCATGACTGGATAGACTCAAAGGCTGAAAGCTTCACAATGGGATGTGTCCCCTTCCAAAGCAAGCCTGAGGCTGGGACGGTGGTGCAGGCTTGTAGTACCAGCAATTGGGAGACACGTGTCTCAAGCTTGAGGCCAACCTGGGCTACTTAACATAGTGAATTCCAGGCTACCTTGGGTGTTATTCTAATACATAACAAGCCCCGGTCTGAAAAAACAAATAGGCCCGAGAGAGCTGCCCTGTTCTTTTCCGTGGTGTGATCACAGAACTAGAGGTGCTTTTTATGGAAGAGCTAGTCTTTAGACTATGCCAACACCTCACCTATGGTTTATAAATTACACAATGTGTGCTGATGGACCTTCATGGTCAACTTGACTGGACTGAGAATTACCTAAGGGATTAGTAAAGCACACCTCTGGGTGTGTCTGTGGGCTTTATCTGAGGCCATTAGACCACGACAGTTCTAGCCGAATGAATGGGTGAATGACTTGAACGATGCCCAACATGATGGAATTATTGGAAGGCGGTCAAAAGTAGGAGCTAGCTGGAAGAAGCCTATCGCCGGGGGCACGCCCTGGGACTGTTTCTTGCTCTGGCCCATTCGTGTGGCCCTCTTCTGTTTGTTTCCGAGCCACCATGATGTGAATTGCTCTTCTCTGCCGTGGTCTGTCAAAATGAAATGACACCACTGAAATCCGGCCATCTCTGCAGCCCTGGTTCCTTCCCTGCTAAGTTGCTCTCTCTCAACAGCTAGAAGAGTGGCACACAGAGGCTAAGGCATTTTTGTTACATTAGTCACTTTCTGAGCTGCCCGTCAATAAAATTAGGCTTTAGCCTGTCTGTAATCCCGGCGCTCAGGAAGCAAAGGCAGGCAGATCTCTCTGAGTTTGAAGCCAACCTGGTCTATGTAGACAGCCAGAGAGATGCAATCTCGAAAACAAATAAGTAAATAAATAAAATTAGGGCTTTAAGTATCATGCTCACATTGCCAGCAGGGGGAGAAACAGGTTTTTAACATAGCTTGAAGCTACTAAAGCTTGAAAGATGAAGGGGAATGTAGACCTCCATTGGTAGCATGCTTGCCCAGAATGTCTGAAACCCTAGGTTCAATCCCAGTATGATATAAAACACATGCGGAGGGATAAAGTCTTTAATCCCAGCATTCAGGAGGTGGAAACAGTGTAGCAGAACAAAGGTTTCTCCATCTTATCTCAGCTGAAGCCATTTTTGGTTTCTGCCCCCTTCCTTGAAGAGTCCCGTGGGAAAATATCGAACCCTGTTCTAGAACTTGGTGGTCAGAATGCCCCCAGCTAACTGCATATTCTCTTGGCTGTTGTTAAATTACCTGTGGTAGTCTTCAGGCATCTGTACTGGCTTGACCTTGGGGTCCTGACAGGATCCCGACCTCAGCTGCAGCCACTAAGAACACCTCCTGTTGCTATGTTCCCTTTTAAGGGGCCCTGCCCACCTCCCATCTCTCTCTCTCTCCCTTTTCCTCTCTCTCTGCTTCTCCACCTGTTTCTCCCTCCCTCCCTTCCTTTCTCTCTCTCCTTTTCTACTCCTGTCCCCAGAAGCCAGTCTCTCCCTCCCCTTCCCCCTTTTTCCATTCCCTTTTCCCCAATTAAAAAAAACAAAAAAAACAAAAAAAAAACAAAAACTCTTCACATGAGCCCCGTCGCATGGTGTCTATTTCTCATGCTGCTTTTTAAAATTACAACAGCTTGCTTACTCCCCCTCCCCTCCCCGCAACTGCCAACCAGGATGTAGCTTTTCTGCCTGTGGCTGGGTTTGTGTTTGTTTGTTTGTTTTTGGGTCATTAAAATTTCCCTGTAACATGCATTCAGGGCTGCTCTGTGGGAAGTGTCCTCTCTAGGCAGGGACTGCCGGCTTTAATACAGACTCTCAATTCGAACTTTGGTCGTGCTGAGTGGTCTTGGGTCTCTACCCCATAACAGCAGGAGGATCATTACGTTCTCCTTTGGTCATACTTTGGAGATGGCTCAGTGGGTGAAACACTTGCTGTTCTGAGAACCTGAGTTCAAATATCCAGAACCCACATAAAAGTTGGTGTGTGTGTGTGTGTGTGTGTGTGTGTGTGTGTGTGTGTGTGTGTGTGATCTCAGGGCTCCTACAGTAAAACAGGAGAATCCCAGAAGCTCATAGACTACCTAGTCTGGTGTGCTTAGTGGAGAAAACAAGAGACCCTGTTTCAAAGAAGATAGAGAGATGGCTCTGAGGTTAAAAGCACTTACTTCTCTTCCAGAGGTTCAATTACCAGTACCTACATGTTGGTTCACAACACACATACATAGCTACATTAGCAAGTACACATACACATTCTCTCTTTCTCTCTCCCTCTCTCTCTGGAGCTGAAGATAATACTGAAAACTCATGAAGTAAAAGCACTTGACACAAAAGGCTTATGATCCGGGTTTGATCCCTGGAACCCACAAAGTTGACCTCTGACCTCCACATGTGAGCTCCCACACACACACAATGTATACAGTGACAAGAAAGTTAAAAATTTTGTAAAAAGTGGAAAGAGAAGACCCCCAAGGTTGTCCTCTGATCTCTGATTGCATGCAGGCTGTGGTATACACGTGCCCACATTCAATACATGTGAATTGTGGTTTGAATGAGAATGCCCCACAGGCTCATATCTGTGAATACTTGGAGCTGTTTGGGAAGGAGGACTTGAAGCCTTGTTGGAGGAGGGTTGGGCCTTGAGGTTTCAAAAGCCCAAGCCATTTCCCAGTTAGCTTAGTCCCCCTCCCGTTCCCTCTCTCTCCCCCTCCCTTCCTCCCTCCTCTCCTCCTCCTCCTCCTCCCTCTCTCTCTCTCTCTCTCTCTCTCTCTCTCTCTCTCTTCCTCCCCCCCCCCCTCTCATTGTGTCTCAAGAAGTGAGCTCTCAGCCACTGCTCTAGGGCTATGCCTGCTGCCATGCTCCCTACCATTACGGTCTTGGACCTTAATGGAATTATAAGCCCCAAATTAAATGCTTTCTTTTGTAAGTTGCCTTGGTCATGGCGCCTTATCATGGCAATAGTAAAGTAACTAAGACACAAATGTATGCACACACGCATACACATGTCTCCCAGGTCATTCTGAGCTACACAATGAGTTTGAAGAAAGCCTGGGCAACATGAGCCCCTTCCTGTCCCCCCCCCCCCCAAAGCCTAAAGTCTTCAAATCTTGTATCCTGCCCTTTGTCCTAAATTCCACCAGTTGTCAAAGGCCACACCTGTGCTGAGAATCAGGAACCAGTAACCATGACGAGGACCATGTTGTGGTAACAATGACGTGTTCTTGTATCAGTGTGTGTCCCTACGTGACTTGCAGGGCTTAGTGTGGACTCAAATCCACTTTTTGTTCTCACTTGAGGAAGGAAGCCTGCCCTTCTTTTAAATATTTACTGTTCACTTACTGGCTCTTGTTTCAGGACTAAGCTTTCTGCATGCCCAGCACCCCCTGAATGAGCCCTTTGCTAGCAGAGCAGGTGTGGTTTGCAGGAAATATTCTTTCTCTGTCTAGAAGGACCAAGGCAAGGCAGAACCACCCTTTATGACATTTTTTTTTCTTCTAAGCTCCTGGCAAGCCTGAGTTCCAGGCACCCCATGACCTGCCCCGACCCACCTACCTCCCAGGCGCTGATCCTGCCAGTCTTCTCACCCTGCCACTGGTTATGCTTGGCTCGCTGCCCAACTCGCTCCCTCCTCTTCTTTGTCTTCTAGGCTCCTCTAGGTTACACTTAGGATTCTCTGTTCTGAACCCAGAATTTTACCATTTCCTGTTTGCCCTAGTTATATTTTATAAGGGACAAATATGTCTAGGTATTACCTGGTAACTGAGCCCCCAGTGGTAAGAGCATCTCTCTCCTTTCTTCACCCTTCTTAAGATGTGACCTGGGCAGTGGGAGCTGGGGAGATGGCTCAGAGGTTAAAAGCACTGACTGTTCTTCCAGAGGTCCAGAGTTCAATTCCCAGCAATCACATGGTGGCTCAACAACCATCTGTAATCTGGAGATCTGGCACCCTCTTCTGGCCCGCAGACATACATGCAGACAGAACACTATATACATAATAAATACATTACAAAAAAAAAGATGTGATCTCAGACAAGACCTGTTACTTCTTGGGATGATTTTCAAACTTGGTAAGTTGTAAACTCTAGTCTGGATCATGCAGCTCATTTATTTTATTTTATTTTGGTTTTTCGAAACAGGGTTTCTCTGTGGCTTTGGAGCCTGTCCTGGAACTAGCTCTGTAGACCAGGCTGGTCTCGAACTCACAGAGATCCGCCTGCCTCTGCCTCCCGAGTGCTGGGATTAAAGGCGTGTGCCACCACCGCCCGGCCATGCAGCTCATTTATGATGTTTATTTCCAGAACTAGGATTTTTCACTTCAGGACGAATCAAAGACTCATTAAAAATCCATCACCCTCAGGCACGGGGTGTGTGCCTGGGCTCCTTCCTAGAAGGTCAGGCAAAGAATCTAAGAGGAAACCACAAAAGGCATCCTCTCGGATTCCTTCTTGACAGCACATAACTGTCCAAGTCTTTGCTGGCCCCTGAGACTAGTGCACAGGGGTGAGCAGAGGTCGGGGTGGGCAAAAGAGAGGCAGGTGCACAAATTTTAGGAGCTGGCCAGCAGCAGTAGCCTTCCACTCCTGACCGGGTCTGGGACACCGCTCTCTGCTATCACATGGTATTACCAAAGAGAAGAGAAAGTAAAAAGGAAAGGAAGTCTGGGTCTGGCTGCTCTGTGACTAGAGGAAGAGGGCAGGGGTTTCACTTTTCACAAGAATGCATGATGGCGACCCAGATCCTAGAGGGCTCAAAGGAAAATCATGATCTGGGGAGGAAAAAAAAATGTGGAATTTGTACTCAGTCCTTTCCTAGTACAGGAAAAGACCACCCCACTCTCAGCAGCTGGTTCTTTCTACTGGGTTCTCCAAGCCCTTTCTTTATCATACTCCGCTAGGCCCTAAGGTCAAAACCGGGACTCTCCACTAAAACTCTTAAGATTCTGGCTGCTCATCGGTGGAAGAAGCCCACTTGAAACTGTCCATGCCTCTCGGCAGCAGGAGGTCCAGAGAGAGGTCCTGCTGCTCACGCTCGGAGTGCACAGGTCGGTAGCCCAGCAGCTGCAGTGCGCCAGCGCACAGTTCCTGGACCCGCTGAATCTTTGCAAAGGGCAGCGTGTTACGCCAGGCTTGGGACACACTGAGCGCATCCCTGGATGAGGTCTTGAAGGCCTCATGGCGTGTTCCTGGCCCTGAGCCGTGCGTGATGTTGTGGATCCAAGTCTGGAGCTGCGGCGTGAGGCTAAGGCCGGTGAAGGCATAGAGTTCACGGATCTCGGTGAGAGGGTCCCGGGCCAGATCCTCGAAGCGCACTAGGCGGTAGCGACCTTGCAGGAAGGGCGGTGGCTTGTACAATGCGGCCTCTGCGATGCGCACGTGGCTGCGACATACCTCACTGACCACGAGAAGCCGGGGGTCCGCCTCCACCTGAGTACCGTTGGTACCCAAGACGATGCCATTGTCCCTCGCCAGCGCCTTAGCTGTCTGCTCTCGGGAACGCAGCACCGCCCGCGGGTCGCGCACCAGGTGCACGATGCGCAGGTTGAGCGCGGGGTCATTGAGCAGCGGGTAGAGAACTTGCAGGTTAAAGAAGCGCACTTCCTTGAGCACTATGTGGCTATAAGAGCTGCAGGCTTCCTGGACCAGGCCGAAGGGCCGCGCTGGGCACAGAGACTTGCACACCTCCTCGCTGCTGATGTTGCCGGGACCGAAGGCATTGCAGACTGGAGGCGAGCACAACGCGCGACTCACCGCCCACTGGAAGAGATCTGAGACGTTGCGGCGCCAGGGCAGGTAGGCATCAAATACGTCCATGTCGCATAGGAATACTGAACGGACCAGGTCGCGCACGGCCATGTGAAGCACAGGGGCACTGCCCTGCGACAGGGCATTCCACACGTGCCAGGCCGGCTCCATCAGGTAGAAGACATCTGGGTGTTGGCTGAAGAGCTGGCCCACGAAAGACGAGCCCGAGCGCCACGAGGACAGCACGAGCACATGCACATGCCCCTTACTGCCGGCTGGAGATAAGGGCATTTGCCGGGAGACCAGGAAGACCAGGATGCAGGTCTGTGTTATTAAGAGTGAAAGCACACAAGTGCTGGAGAAGCGGGGCAGCCGCATGCCTCTGGTTAGGACCTATAAAAGGGAGGCACAGAGTTAGGGCCCATGGCCTGAGCTCACACACCAGGCCCAACTTCAGTCCCGTGCCAGCTGCACACTATATGTAGCTGTAGAAGGACGCTGAATTTCTACTTCTGCCTCCATCTCCTAAATGCTGGGATTACGGATATGTGCTACCACACCTGTTTTAGCAAATACTATTTTTCATACAAGACCCCTTAAGAATCGCTCTTATGGAGTTACTTTTAGGCGATTGGCCATATCTAAGTACTGCCAGGCTTTTCAGGTCGTCTCCTGCCTCTTTACTTCCTGCTCTGTGATCTTAGCACCAGGCAATCTCTCTGTGATTCTATTTACCCATCTTTAAAGGGGGATAATACAGGCATCTGGCTTCAAGAATTTGTGGGCGTTGACTGAAAAAAGTGTAGAAAAAGGAGAGTGTAGTAACTCCCATGATTGAAGACGAGACCTTTCTACAGTACAGTGTGCTTCCATGTGGTATGATTTTTTTTAAATTAACAAGTAGCATCGTTTTTGTTATTAAAAATGAACAGTGTTGTAGAATACTATTTTATGATGTGTTACATTTGTTTATGCTGTGGAACATTTGTTTAATGATGCAAAAATGTGTCGTTGCATTCTTTTTTTGTTTTTGTTTTTGTTGTTGTGGTGGTGGTTTTTTTGAGACAAGGTTTCTCTCTGTAACAGCCCTAGAGATGGCAGAACTCACAGAGATCCCCCTGCCTCTGCCTCCTGAGTGCTGGGATTAAAGACACGGCACCACCACCCAGCCTATTGAATTCTTTTAATGTTGCATTTGTTTAATTCTGTGAAGCTGTGTTACTCTGCCCGTCTAAAACATCTGATTGGTCAAATAAAGAGCTGAATGGCCAATAACAAGAAAGGAGAAAGGGCCGGGCGATATCCCAGCACTCGGGAGGCAGAGGCAGGCGGATCTCTGTGAGTTCGAGACCAGCCTGGGCTACAGAGCTAGTTCCAGGACAGGCTCCAAAGCCACAGCGGAAACCCTGTCTCGAAAAACCAAAAAAAAAAAAAGAAAGGAGAAAGGATAGGCGGGATTGGCAGGCAGAGAGAATCGATGGGAGGAGAAGCCCTAGGAGCAAATGAAGGAGAAGGACACCAGGGGCTGTCACCCAGCTACACAACAGGTCAAGGGGTAAGAAGCAAAGAAAGGTATACAGAAGCATAGGTAGATGAGATGATTTATTTATTTATTTATTTTGGTTTTTCGAGACAGGGTTTCTCTGTAGCTTTGGAGCCTGTCCTGGAACTCCCTTGGTAGACCAGGCTGGCCTCGAACTCACAGAGATCCGCCTGCCTCTGCCTCCCGAGTGCTGGGATTAAAGGCTTGCGCCACCACCGCCCGGCTTTTTTTTTTTATATTTATTTATTTATTATGTATACAACATTCTGCCTCCATGTATGCCCGCACACCAGAAGAGGGCACCAGATCTCATTACAGATGGTTGTGAGCTACCATGTGGTTGCTGGGAATTGAACCTGGGACCTCTGGAAGAGCAGCTAGTGCTCTTAACCACTGAGCCATCTCTCCAGTCCCCGAGATGATTTAAATAGAAAAAAAAAGCTGGCTAGAAATAAGGCAAGCAAAAGCCAGGTAAGAATAAGTCTCCATGTGATTTATTTGGGAGCTGAGTGGTGCCCCCCCCCCCAAAAGAGCCCAAAAAGAGCAAAGAAATAACCAATAATCAACAGCAGAACAAGGCATGGTAAGATGGTTCCGCAGGTAAGGCCTTGCTGCCAAGCCTGATGAGTTGGTTTTAAATTCCTGGAATGCACATGTAAAAGGCCAGCACTGACTCCCCAAAATTGTCCTTGTCCTTTGACCTCTACATATGCACACCCTCCCCCTACACCATGGAATGGGGGTGTGTAGCTTAGTAGTCAATCTCTGGCACAGCATAAGCCAGGTACGGCAGTGCACACCAGTGACTCTAGCACTTGGTAAACAAGGGAGGAGGACCAGAAGAAGTTCACAGTCGTCCTCAGCTACACAGCAAGTCTAATGCAATTCCATGCTACCCGAGATTCGCTCTCAATCAAGAAAAGAAGCAAGAGCAAAGGGCAGGAGAGAGATCTCAATCAATAAATGGGACCTCCTGAAACTGAAAAACTTCTGTAAAGCAAAGGACACGGTCAACAAGACAAAACGACAGCCTACAGAATAGGAAAAGATCTTCACTAACCCTACATCAGGCAGAGGTCTGATCTCCAAAATATACAAAGAACTCAAGAAATTAGACACCAGGGGGCTGGAGAGATGGCTCAGAGGTTAAGAGCACCGACTGCTCTTCCAGAGGTCCTGAGCTCTATTCCTAGCAACCACATGGTGGCTCACAACCATATGTAATGAGATCTGGTGCCCTCTTCTGGCGTGTGGGCATACATGGAGGCTGAACAATGTGTACATAATAAATAAATAAATCTTTAAAAAAAAGAAATTAGACACCAAAAGAACACATAATCTAATAAAAAAATGGAGGGGGGGCTGGAGAGATGGCTCAGTGCTTAAGAGCATTGCCTACTCTTCCAAAGGTCCTGAGTTCAATTCCCAGCAACCACATGGTGGCTCACAACCATCTGTAATGAGGTCTGGTGCCCTCTTCTGGCCTGCAG
>NC_022011.1:16023574-16024169 GCF_000317375.1 Microtus ochrogaster | reverse complement strand
TCTTACACCTGTAAGAATGGCCAAAATCAAAAACACTGATGACAACTTGGAGAGGTTGTGGGGAAAAGGGAACACTCCTGCATTACTGGTGGGAATGCAAGCTGGTACAGCCCCTTTGGATGTCAGTGTGGTGATTTCTCAGAAAATTATGAAACACCCTTCCTTAAGACCCAGTAATACCACTTTTGGGTATATATCCAAAGGATGCTCAATCGTGCCACAAGGACATATGCTCAACTAAGTTCAAAACAGCTTTGTTTGTCATAGCTAGAACCTGGAAACAACCTAAATGCCCCTCAACCGAAGAATGGATAAGGAAAATGTGGTACATTTACACAATGGAGTACTTACTACACAGCAGAAAAAGATAATGACAGCTTGAATTTTGCAGGAAAATGGATGAAACTAGAAAACATTATTTTTGAGTGAGGTAACCCAGACACAGAAAGACAATTATCACATGTACTCACTCATATGTGTTTTTTAAACATAAAGCAAAGAAAGCCAGCCTATAAATCACAATCCCAGAGTACCTACACAACAGTGAGAACCCTAAGAGAGACAAACATGGATCTAATCTACATGGGAAGTAGAA
>NC_022011.1:16021676-16023144 GCF_000317375.1 Microtus ochrogaster | reverse complement strand
AGAGAGAGAGAGAGAGAGAGAAAGCCAGAACTCTTAAGGGACTCATGTGCCGGAGGGAGTGTTATCTCACCCTGTTACTGGAACTCAAGAACTAGGAAGAACTTCAGGTAGCTTTAACTGTCTCTTGGAGCCCAAGTCCTTCCTGAGATTATCTCATAGGAAAGCCAGAGTTCTCACACAGGTTAATTACCAGAGGATTGGCATTTTTATCTTCATGGCTAAGTTTTACCTTCTCAACCTTCCTAGAAGGTTGAGACAGTTATCCCTGTTTTTTTTTTTTAATATTTATTTATTATTTATTATGTATACAATATTCTGTCTGTGTGTATGCTTGCAGGTCAGAAGAGGGCACCAGACTTCATTACAGATGGTTGTGAGCCACCATGTGGTGGCTGGGAATTGAACTCAGAACCTTTGGAAGAGCAGGCAATGCTCTTAACCACTGAGCCATCTCTCCAGCCCCAGTTATCCCTGTTTTCACAGGGGCAACTAGAGTTCAGCCACAGGAATACCCAGTCAGCAAAGGATTGGAGCTTAGTAGTAGAGTGTTAGACTGGTGGTGATGGTGGCTGGTGGAATGTGTGGGTTCAATCCCCAGTAGCCCTTCCTATGCTGGAATAAATAAAAAAACAAGGCCAGGGACTGGGGACAGCTCAGTGAGTAAAATGCTTGCTGAGCAAGCTGAGGACCTGAGTTCAGATCCCCAGAACAGGAATAAAGGTCGGTGCAGTGATCTTTTCCGTAACCACAACAATGCTGGGTGGACAGACCCCAGGGGCTTGCTGGCCAGTCACCCTACCCAAATGGAAGCTCTAGGTTCTCAAAAACTAAGGTGGGGTCCTGGTTTGATTCCCTGCCCCTACAAACCAAGTAAGGCAGGGCCAATGCCTGGAAACCTAGTCCTGGAGCGCTGAAAGCAAAAAGAGTATAAATCCAAGGTCATCCTCTCCCACAGAGAGTTCAAGGCCAGCCTGGTAGGCTTTCAACCCTGTGTCAAGCAACAAACAAGCAGCAGGGGGCCATCAGACGGCTCAGAGTTTGGTGTTGAGCTCAGGGGACAACCAGTAAGAGTCTGTTCTGATCTTTCATCATTAGGGTTCCAGGGATTCACCTGAGGTTGTTGGGCTTCATGGCAAGTGCCTTTGCCTTTCTTTGCCAGGCGAGAGCCACCTCAGTAGCACATTTTCCTTCCTTCCTTTCTTGTTTTTTGTTTGCTTGTTTTGTTCGTTTTTTGAGATAGGGTTTCTTTGGAAGTAACTCTAGCTATCCTGAAACTCACTTTGTAGACCAGGCTGGCCTTGAATTCAGAGATCTGCCTGCCTCTGCCTCTGCGAGTGCTGGGACTAAAGGTGTGCACAACCACTGCCTGGCAGCAGCCCACTTTCTTATTTCTTTAAAAAACAAACAACACTCGCCGGGCGATGTTGGCGCACGCCTTTAATCCCAGCACTCGGGAGGCAGAGGCAGG
>NC_022011.1:16011596-16021576 GCF_000317375.1 Microtus ochrogaster | reverse complement strand
CCTGGTCTACAGAGCTAGTTCCAGGACAGGCTCCAAAGCCACAGAGAAACCCTGTCTTGAAAAAAACCAAAAAAAAAAAAAAAAAAAAAACAACAACAACAACAACAAAACAACCTGGGGCTGGAGAGATGGCTCAATGGTTAAGAGCACTGGTTGTTCTTCCAGAGGACCCAGGCTCAATTCCCAGCACCCACATGGCAGCTCACAACTGTAACTTCAGTTCCCCAGGATCTGACACCTTTACACCAATGCACATAAAATAAAGTTAAAATAAATTATTAAAAAAACTCTTCAGGGGCTGGAGAGATGGCTCAGTGGTTAAGAGCATTGCCTGCTCTTCCAAAGGTCCTGAGTTCAATTCCCGGCAACCATATGGTGGCTCACAGCCATCTGGAATGAGGTCTGGTGCCCTCTCCTGGCCTGCAGACATACACACAGACAGAATATTGTATACATAATAAATAAATATTTAAAAAAAAAACTCCTCAGTGTCAGTGTTACAATTTAGTAGTTTTTCTAGTGGCTTACTACAGTGTAATATATAAATTTACATTTTATGCATATATATCTCTCTTAGATGCCTCCTATTATACTTTTGGTTAAATAAATATTAAAAGTGTGCAAGATATGATTTAAAAATGCAGTTGACAGCTAAAACACACATGTAGTTGTAAAGAGGACATTTCCTTTGAAAGAAAAGCTTACTATTTTTGATAGTAGAACTAATAAATGCTGCACCTATTAACTCATGCCTGTAATCTTAGCACTTGGATGAGGCAGGAGGTTTATTGAGCTACATGAGACCCTGTCTCAAAAAAAGCAAACCAAATAAAACCGAATTTAAAACAAGCAAATAAAAATCATAATAAAACTGATTTCCTTGGAATCAGATCCCCCTGGCTATAAAATTGTAGCAGGGAGTGAAAGATAAAAAGGAAGGGATGTGGGAAGCAGAATAAAAAGACATCCCATGGAAAATAAACAAAGAAAACAAGAGCTTCAGTACAGGGGGTCTAAAGCAGAAGAGTTTCTGTCCTGGAGGAGCTGACAATCCAGCTGGGAACATCAAGACTCGCCCACGGGGTCTGGAGAGATGGTTCAGCAGTTAAGAGCACTTGCTGCTCTTGCAGAGGACAGGGTTTGGTTCCTAGTACCCACATTCACAGTTCACAACTGTCTGTAATTCTAGCTCCAGGGTATCTGGCTCCCTCTTCAGGCCTCCATGGGTACCCGACATGCACACAGCGCACATACATATATTCAGGAAAAGCACCCCTACACATAAAGTAAAAATAAAACAATCTAAAAAGGGGATGGGATGACCCATTCATGGATGCTCAAAAGATCAGAAAGTTGGTAGTCCAAGTGCCTACTTTTCTCCTGGATTCTGTTCTAATTCACCCATCTCCTTCTTTCAGTTCATCTGCACAGTGCCTGCAGATTTATCTAAATCTGATTGGGTCCATCTACTTGGTTTTCCAAATGTACCGCTAATTCCCATCCAGAATCCTCTAGATCAGAGTTCATCAAAAGAGTATCAAGGCCCCATATGCCCAAACCCTCTGCTGTGTAGTGAGTACCTACCCCTGTCTCCACCTGGGATAATCTCAACTTTCTCTGATGTAACTACTGCCAGTGTCTCTCAAGGCATGCCACTCTGCCCTCTGCCATACTCGATTTCTCCTTCCTGTCTGCAGGCAGCACTAAGTTGGGATTGTGGTTTTGGATTTTTTTTAAGTACCTGTCAATTTTCAGAGATCTGGCACTATACAAGCACATGGGTATCTACTAGGCATGCGTTCTTTGCAAGACAGCCTCTAAGCTGGGCATAGTATACATGCCTGTAACCCTATTTGAGAAGTGGAGGCAGGAGGATCAGGAGTTCAAGGATAGCCTGAGCTAAATGAACCTGTCTAAAATCAATGTAAAAAAAATACAAAAAACCTAACAACAAAACCCAATTGTGCTGGTTTGAATAGAAATGGCTCCCATAGACTCATGTATTTGAATGCTCAGCCATAGGGAGAGGCACTATATTAGGAGATGTGGCCTTGTTGGAGGTGGGTGTGTCACTGTGGAGGTGGACTATGAGGTCTCATATATGCTCAGGCGACACCCAGTGTGGCATACAGTCTCCTTCTGCTACCTGCTGATCAAGATGCAGAACTCTCAGCTCCTTCTCCAGCATGTCTGCCTGCCTGCTGCCATGCTCCCATCACGATGATAATGGACTGAACCTCTAAAACTGTGCCACCTGCCTCAATTATGTGTTTTCCTTTTCAGAGTTGCTGTGGTTACGGTGTCTCTTCACAGCAACAGAAACCCTAACTATGACTTGTTCAAAGACTGGCTTATTACATACTAACCCCTTCTAATTCCTGGCCTCACCTAGAAGTAGTTTAAGAATAGGACTTCTGGCCGGGCGGTGGTGGCGCACGCCTTTAATCCCAGCACTCGGGAGGCAGAGGCAGGCGGATCTCTGTGAGTTCGAGACCAGCCTGGTCTACAAGAGCTAGTTCCAGGACAGGCTCCAAAACCACAGAGAAACCCTGTCTCGAAAAACCAAAAAAAAAAAAAAAAAAGAATAGGACTCCTGAGCTGTAGAGATGGTTTGCTTTGCAGAGGACCTGGGTTCAATTCCCAGCATCCACATGGAGGCTCACAACTATCCATAACTACAGTTCAAAGTGATCTGACCTCCTCGCCCCCCGAGCTTGCCAGCACTAGGCACGCATGTGGTGCACAGACATACATGCAGGCAAAACATTCACAGACATAAAATAAAGTAAGTAAACCTAAAATAGAAAATGGGAAAAAGAAAAGAACACTTGCCAATCCCCAAGGGAGAGGGAAACTGTCAACATAGAAGAACACTAAACAGAGAAATGACTAAGTTCTCAAGCAAGCTGACAGCATCATCTGAACATCTGGATCCAAGGGTACAGCTTCTCCTCACTCCTGCTTAAACCAATGAAAGATGAGTTTCTGTGAAAACCAGGAGTTCTGGTTTAATAGTGGATACTGGTCGGTGCACAGAGCTTCTGGCTTCGGATTATGCTATTTCTCCATGTGGGAGCTAAATACATTAATGTATCAATGACAGTTAGTTGGGGAATATTATTATAAGGTGTGTTACATTTGCTTATGCTGTGGAACATTTGTTTTAGCGATACATCCATTTATGCTGCATTTTTTAACTCTATGAAGCTGTGATTCGTTGCCTGTCTCAAACACCTGATGGTCTAATAAACATCTGAATCGCCAATAGCGAGGCAGGAGAAAGGACAGGCAGGGCTGGCAGTCAGAAAGAATAAGTAGAAGGAGAAATCTGAGAAGAGGAAGGAGCAAGACAGAACAAGGCGAGGAGAACGTCAGGGGCCAGCCACCCAGCCACCCAGCCACCCAGCCACCCTGCCACCCGGCCACCCAGCCACCCAGCCACCCAGCCACCCGGCCACCCAGCCACCCGGCCACCCGGCCACCCGGCCAGCCACAGAGTAAGAGTGAAAGTAAGATTACAGAAGAAAAGGAAAACACCCAGAGGCAAAAGGTAGTCAGGATAATTTAAGAAAAGTTGGCAAGAAACAAGCCAAACTAAGGCTGGGCATTTATAAGAAGAATGAGACACCTTGTGTGATTTATTTGGGAGTTGAGTGGCAGGCCTCCCTTCCCAAAAGCCAAAAAAGAGCAAGAGCAAAGAATAGAAAAAGCCAACAACAATTCGTGAGTCCAGTGTGGTGGCACACACCTGTAATCCCAGGGGTTGGGAGGTAAAGGCGGGAAGGTCAGTTTAGTGGCAGCCTGGGCTCTGTAGAGGGTTTCAGGCCAGCATGGGCTAAATGAGACCGTGTCTCAAACAAAACAAAAACCACTAGGCCAGTTTGGTAGTATAAGCCTATAATCCCAGAATTTGGGAAGCAGAGGCAGGAGGATCACTAGAAGTTTGAAGCCAACCCTATATCTAGTTGAAAGCTTATCTCAAAGAGAGAGAGAGAGAGAGAGAGAGAGAGAGAGAGAGAGAGAGAGAGAGATCTCTGAGTTCAAGAGCAGCCTGTTCTATAAAGCAAGTTCCAGGACAGCCAGGGCTACACAGTAAAAGCTTATCTCAAAGAGAGAGAGAGAGAGAGAGAGAGAGAGAGAGAGAGAGAGAGAGAGAGAGAGAATGCATGTCCATCAAGATACTTTTTGTTGTTGTTTGTTTGTGGGTTTTATTTTTTCATTTTTGTTTTTTATTTTTGAGGTTTCTCTTTGTAGCCCTGGCTGTTCTAGAACTTGCTCTGTAGACCAGGCCTGCCTTTGCCTCCCAAGTGCTGGGATTAAAGGTGTGAGCCACCACTGCCCAGCAAGGACACTTTTATGCTCTGTGCTCTTTTCTGAGGTGCTATACTTCAACAAAAACATTTGAATAAAACTCTGAGTATCATAAAAGGAAGAAGTTGAAAGGCCACATGAAGCCAGGTGTGGTCACTCGTTCTCATAATCTCATCACTCTAGAAGTAAGAGTATGCTGCAAATGTGAAGCCAGCCTGGCTAAATGATGAGTTTCGGGCAGCCTGGATTGTAGGGAGAGACCAAAGAGTACATGGCATAAATAAATGCACAGTGAATTGAAATCAGACACCCCGCCATCCAAGTCTGAAAGCCTCTTGCCCCGCATTTCTTTCTGCAGTGTTCCTTAAACATCCCTTACCATTTCATGGCCTGGGAGACAGGGGGAGCGCTGTTTTCTGTCTGGTTTGCAGATGGGAAGACTGAGATAGGAGGCAAGGGATGTCAAGATGCCATCCCAGGTGCTGAGCTGAAGTCCAGGAACTTCCAGTCAAGCTCCACTAGACAGCTCTTCCTGCCGTCAGTCTGCCCAGCCCTGGCATGGAATCTAAGAGTGAAACATCACACTGGCAAGCTCAGATTGCTCAGTTTGATGTCAGCTGGAGGCCATCCCTGCTCAGGAATCCCAATGGCTAGTCACATTGGATTCTAGGAGAGGAAATGGGTAAACGTCACACCTCAAGGATGACCAGTGAAGTAAAACTGCAGGGATGGAGCCCAGGATGTTCCTTATGTGTAAAAGAGAGAACAGAGGGGAAGAAAAGGAAATTGAAAGAAAAAATCAAGGGTGGTGGATCAAGAGGCAGGGCATGGTGGCCCTTGCCTTTAATCCCTGCAGAGGCAGGATGATCTCTGAAAGTTGGAGGCCAGCCTGGTCTACATAGCGTGCTCCAAGACAGCCAGGAGCATGTAGAGACCTTGCCTCAAAAATAAATAAGTAAAATTTTAAAAGAGGCAGCATAATAAATGCACCTGCTTCGTGATCCCTACAGCCCACACCCTGCGTGTTTGCTGATATGATCCTTGAAATGAGGAAATGTGTTCATTTTACAGAAGAGGGAGCTGTAGCTTGGGGAGATTAAGACTCACCTTAAGCACCCTCACACCGACTGAGTCAGAATGGGAACTCTAGCAGCCTACCTGCAGCGGCTCAGAGGGGACTTGCCACCTGCTCAGCCCACATTTCTTTCTGCTGTACCTTGAAGTTACTCCAGGCAGTATCGATTATGTCAAAGATGCATACATTCCGAAGTGCAGCAACAGATGGGAGAAGGTAGCTACAAACAACTATCTGGAAAGGGATTTACACCTAGGATATTAAAGAGTTCCTGTGAGTGGGTAAAGGATTTAAGAAGACTTTCTTTTTTCCAGAGAAGATACACAAATGAGTGATAAATACATTCTTAGTAACCAGGCAAATTACCCAGTAGGGAAGCTGTTGAGGACAAAGCAGTGGAGGGGCTAGGAGGCTCATGGGTAAAGGGCATTTGCTGCCATGTCTGACAGCCTGAATTTGATCTCTAGGATCAGATAGTAGAAGAAAAGAACCACCCTTTAATGGCTGTGCTCTGACTTCCATGGTGTGCATGTCTGGCCATAAATGTATATTTTTTGAAGGAGGGCTTGGCATGGTGGTGCTCTGTGAATTTGAGGCCAACCTGATATACATGCCTTGTTCCAGGCTAGCCAAGGCTACATCGTGAGACTGTGTCTCATAAAAAGCAAATTTTATAAAGAGATAGCACAAGCTAGGGATGTGGCAGAGTGATTAAGTAGCATGTAGTACTAAGCCAGTTGGGGAGAGGGAGGGAGGGAGGGAAGGAGGGAGGGAGGGAGGGAGGGAGGGAGGGAGGGAAGGAAGGAAGGAGGAAAGGAGAACATTCAGGATGTTTTCAGACAGGGTTTCATGTTACCAGGCTAGCCTAGAAACTTGCTGTGTAGCACGACTAACTTTGAACCCCTGGTCCATTTCCCTACTTCTGCTATTACAAGCATGAGCCAGGATTTTTAAAATTACAGTGTCAGTGGAAGTAAGAGGAATCAGAACCCTCATCAGGACTGCCGAGAATGGAAAACGGTGCTATGGAAAATAGTCTGCCAGTCTGGCAGTTCCTCAGAGAGCTGAACAGCCAGCGCCTGATGCAATAATTCCATCCCAGGCTGTAGACCCAATAATAGTGAAAACATATGTCCACTTAAAACTTGCTCAAGAGTTTTCATAGGAGCATTACTTATGCTAACACCAAAGCAGAAACATTCCAAATAGCTATCAATTGATAAGCAAGATTATTGTATATCTCACAGTAGAAAAGTCTCTGCCGAGGGCCAAGGAATTGGCTCAGCAGGTAAAGATACGTGCTGTGTATGCCTATAACCCGAGTTTGATCCCCAGAAGGATAGAAGGATAGATGTGTCTCCCCAAAATTGTCCTCTGACCTCCATATGTGGATTGTGGCATGCATGTGCCTACATTCAAATACATTACACACACACACACACACACACACACATACTAATAATAACAAAAACAATGATGATGGTGATGATAAGTGAAGAGAATTCTCTGGCAATAAATACTAATAAATTGTGGATACATATAAAATTCAACATGGCTTCACCTGAGGCTGACTCACAATACTGAATACATTATACATTATAAACAGTGAGCTGTACATTTAAAAAGAACAAACTTTAAGGTATGTGAATTATATCTTGAGAAGGCTGTTAAAGAACACATAAGAAAATGAAGAAAGAAGTGTGGAAGGGATGGCATCAAATAGCAAGTAGTGTTTCCCTTCCTATGGGCAAGCTACAGGTGTTGATTTTATTTTTGAGATAGTCTCGTGTATCTCAGGCTGGCTTTAAAATACATAGCTAAGTATGACTTGAACTCCGGTTTCTCCCATTGTCTCTTCCCAGTGCCGGGATTACAGGCATATGCCACTGTGTGCAGTTCTAATGGTTTTCTTTGGTAACTTTAGATTATTTTTTAGTAGGTTAATGAGGGTGTGACTGGAGTTTGCTGGCTTCCAGCCTTTATTGCTGGAAGACATGCCTGCAAGTCCATCTATCAGCTTACCTGAGCACCCACCAGACCAGGGAAGACCAGGGGGTGGGTTGGATGATCTCCTATTCAGTGAAAGGTATTTACAAGCCCATCTTCAAGTTCAAGACCGTTTGCCGGGCCAGGCTGTGACAGAAGATATGTCTGCTCTGAGGTCCTGGCCAATCAGTC
Source organism: Microtus ochrogaster (assembly GCF_000317375.1). NCBI lineage: Eukaryota > Metazoa > Chordata > Mammalia > Rodentia > Cricetidae > Microtus > Microtus ochrogaster. The sequence goes on along the minus strand of NC_022011.1, from coordinate 16,014,012 downwards.
CTTCCTGCTAGTTCTGATCATGTAGCTGCATGATGGCTGCGAGGGGCGAGAAGCTTGGAGTTGTACAGTTCAGATGCAGCAGGAGGAAAGACACCTGCCTTCTGGAATCTGTCCAGTAGATAGGGGTTGATAGCATGCTTGTCTAGCAAGAACGAAGTTCAGGGGTTAGTACCAAGCATGCCATAAAACTGTACATGCTGGCATATGTTTGTAATCCCAGCACTTGAGAGGTAGAGGCAAGGCTAGCCTGTACTACCTGACACCCTATCCAAAATCATCATCATTCATTAGGGAATCAATTTAAATCAGTCTGGAAAGCCAAGCCTGGTGGCATAGGCCATCTTCCCAGCTGCTTGGGGGGCCTAGGCAAGAGGATCACAAATTAGAATATGGAAGCTTAGGGTATGGCTGGAGATCGAACTCAGGGGTAGAAGGCTTACATGTAAGCACTCCTAGGTTCAACCCCAATTACTGGAAAGATCCTCAAGATTCCATGGCTCACAGCCACTCGGAGGCATTTCCGAGCCGATACCAAGACATAAACCCCCCTTTCCTTAGGCCTGAGCTTTGGAAGTTGTGTTGTGGAGAAAGATTTCTCTGGAGCTGGGCATGCAGCTCAGTGAGGTAGAGCATTTGACTAGCAAGCATGAGGCTCTAGGTTTCATTCCCAGCACTGAGAAAAGGGAGGGGTTACGGAGGAAAATGTTTTGAGTTTTGACTTTTTTTTTTTCCTATTCTCACATTGCAATCCCACTGAAGACCTGTGGGATCCCCAGAATCATGGGGAATTCTGCTAGCACACAAGTGATCGAGTCCAGAGCATCTGTGTATCTTTTAGTTCAATTCAATCCTGAGCCAAGGTTATTTGATTGGCTCAGCTAGAAATTGGGGTTCCCACAATTCCTCTCCGGAGTACGATCAGTTTACTTGACTGGCTCGCAGAACTCAGGGGATCACTTGTGTCCATCATTTCATTCCCAGGGATACAGATTAAGAGACACACAGGGTGGGGAAGGACAACTCCGTGGTCCCTCTCCAGGAGCATGGTCCTAAAGGAATCTCTGAACTCTGTCCTTTTGGGTTTTTATAAACACTACCCTGTGTGTCTAATGCTACACCGAGTGTGGAAACCCAGCAAGGCCTGTTAGTCTAGATTCCTCTTGACTTCTCTGGGTAGGATTTCTTCCTCCAGGGTATGGGGTATGGGGCAAGACCACTCACAACACCGTCTACTTTAGGCAGGGAATTTCTGAACAACCAACAGCTCCAAGGTAGGGGTGGGGAGGGGTGATTTGAGTTTCTGTGACCTGAGTTGGGAGGGAAAAAAAGAAATCCTAGTTTATATGCTCTGCCTTGGAGTTCTGAGCCAGGAACTGTCAAAGAAAACAAAGCACATCAGCCGGGCAATGGTGGTGCACGCCTTTAATCTCAGCACTCCGGAGGCAGAGACGGGGATTTCTGAGTTTGAGGCCAGCCTGGGGTACAGAGTGAGTTCCAGGACAGCCAGGGCTACATAAGGAAACTCTGTCTCAAAAAAAAATGAAAAAAAAAAAAAAGTCATAGAATCTTGTAGACAGTGGGACCCTTGGTTGACTGGCTAGTTGTTGTTGTTTTGCTTTGTTTTGATCCTAAACTACGAAGGCTCCTTCCCCACAGCGACACATGCAGTGCAGCAGGTAGGGATTGCATGCTTAGCATGTTCCTGGGTTTTCCTGCAGAGCACTCATGGAGAACATCTAGAATGTTCTTGGATTTTATTAATATTTATTTATTTACTGATTTTTGAGACAGGGTTGTACTCTGTAGCCCTGATTGGCCTGGAACTTGCTGTGTAAGTGGGCTGGCTTTAAACTCGGGAGACCATCTTACTTTTGTCTCTGGGATTAAAGGTGTGTGCCGCCGTGCCCAGCCATGACTTTATATTCAAAAAAGGAAATTACTCTCCCAAGTCAATGACATAACAACAACAACAACAACAAAAGGATTAGTTGAGAAGAAAGGAACTCAACACACACAATAGTCAAATGCTACCTTACCTTAGGACATATTCTGATTTGAAAACAACAGTTGCAAGAAGCTATCTTAGAGATAATGTGGGAAATAAGACCAGGCATAGAGTAGACCTAGAGCATTCAAGAATCTTCCAAAATCTGGGTCATAAACATAGTCTACGCACCTAAGAAACATTCTGTCCATAAGAAAAACCCAAGCACGGCAGCCATAAGGGATCTTGATGACCCTCTGACTCTCACCAAGATAGCAAGCACAGGAAGAGACAGCACACGTGTGCACAGCACAGAAGACTACAAGAAATAATGGCTGGCTGGGCGGTGGTGCGCATGCCTTTAATCCCAGCACTCGGGAGGCAGAGACAGGCGGATCTCTGTGAGTTCGAGACCAGCCTGGTCTACAGAGC
>NC_022011.1:16007125-16011335 GCF_000317375.1 Microtus ochrogaster | reverse complement strand
CTGGGATTAAAGGCGTGCACCACCACCGCCCGGCTATTTAACTTTATTTTATGTGCATTGGTGTGAAGGTGTCAGATCCCCTGGAACTGGATCTTCAGACAGTTGTGAGCTGCCATGTGGGTGCTGGGAATTGAACCCAGGTCCTCGGGAAGAACAGTCAGTTCTCTTAACCGCTGAGCCACCTCTCCAGCCCGAAGCCTAGCTTTTGAAGCCAGACAGGGTTCATATCCTGTGTCAAGCCAGTCACCAAGGCACTCGGGGCCAGATTCCTTGGTAAAATGAGGCTTTGAACAAGCCACCCCACCCAAGGGGCCTTTACACAGCTCTCTCAGGTGCTCTAGGGCTGGCCTATACTCACTCATAGCTTCCAGTCAGCCAGTCGCCATTTCCTCATCTCTAAAAACGATGACTTTTTATTTTGTTTAGCTAAGAGCACGGCAGCACATCCTGTAACCCCAGCATTTAGGAACCTGAGACAAGAAGATGGAGTTTGAGGTCAGAACTACACAGAGTACTCAGGCCTCGAAACTCAAAAACCTTAACCGCTCCTTCTGAAGCGTGGGGGAATCGAGTTTGTTCTGCTTAAGTGAGACTCAACTTTCTTGTTTCCTGTTTAAGAGGGAAGAGAAAGTAGAGTTGGGATGTGTGTGGGGGCACACATAATGAGGGCCAAGAGAGCCCACTGCTGTGTCCAAGACTGCAGCCAGAAGCAAGCCAGTCAACCCAAATTATTTTTTTTCTTACGCATTCTGTGACAAAGCTCCTGAGCTTTTATTTATTTATTTTTTTAAAAAAACCATGTCTTTCGAAAGCACGTTTAAATCAATGTGATGCTCCAGTAGATGGGGGAGGGAAAGGAGGACTGAAGCCCATGAGGTCCAACAGAAACAACGTGCTCTCTGTGACCAATACACAACACACACCTTCTGCTTTCCCCACCAACCCTGACTAAGCTGCCAGACCCACAAGCCCCGCCAGTTGCACCTCTTCAGCCCCAATCCATCCTTGGGGTGGCACACTCCACCTGGAGACCTGATTACTCATCTATCCTAAAGCCTGGCGTTCTCCCCCAAACTGGCCCTGGCGCCCCGAGCAGGAACGCTCTCTTCCCAGGCTCAACAAAGGCTCCTAGGACTAGTCCCTTCTGAATTCCACCCCAGAGGCAGTCCTTCCCTTGGAATCCGCGGGGGCTGACTCAGTTCTTGCGATCCCACAGCGAGGAAGGGACATCATCCAGGGACGCTAGAAGTCACCGATGGGAGCCAGGGGTTTCTAACTAAAATGTTAGAAACACCTGAAGACCCCCTGGCAGTGAGAGTCTGGAAACTAAATAGAAGTCCCAGCTGGAGATGGAAACAGAAGAGCACTAAGTAGATGTTGGGGTGCAGGGGCCCTAGGGTTACCGCACAGACTCGGATCCCCGGTCCTGGAGCAGCCCACCCCTCCCCGCTGCCCAACCCGGCCGGCGCCCCGCTCTACCTGCGCTGCTGGCGGCGCTGCTCCGCGCTGCCCGCCCGCGGCGCGTACAATTGAGCGGGCTCAGTCAGTGGCTGTTCTTCGCCCCGTACTGCCAGGGCGGGAGCGCAGCGAGGAAGCAGCCAGTTGGCCCCGGGCTCCTCAATCCTCTCCAGACAGGACCGTCGGACCACGCCTGGGGATGGGGAGGGGGGGGCGGTGTGTTGTGTGGAGAGGCCAGAAAGAGGAAGGACACAGGTGGGCTCCAGGAACCACACTGACCGCCCCCTGGGGGGTGTGGATGATCAAGCCTGATGGCGGAATCACCGCTGGGTTCACTAATGGACCGAAAAAATCTGTCCCTCAGGGAAGAAGCTTCTGGGAGGACAAAAGGCCCTTGTGCAGGAAATTTAATCTTTATCTTGCCCCCTCCTCTGCGGGTGGCATCTTTGCAACTATCCAAACAGACACCTTGATGCCAGGGCGACTTGGCTGTCTTCTGAGCATCACAGGAGTGGGGAGGGGCCGAGAGGACAGGTGGCTTCTGGAGCAGGAGCCTCTATGCAGAAGTGCAAGCTTCATAAAAGGTCCAGATAAACACGGAACACGTTTCAGCAAATAAAGCAGATTTTGCCTCTTACAAACAACAGGGCAGAGCCCAAGTAAACGCTGAAACTAGGGCTCTGTGGGAGACCTGCGAATCTGGTGGGGGTCCAAGTGCCTGCTGGGGAGAGTGTATCTGTGCAGTCCTTCCTGGGTGCGGTTTGGCAAGATGAAATTAGGATCCTTAACCATGGCCACAAGCTTTCTGAACTAGTAACTCCTTTCCAAAGCCATCTTAAGGAAATAAACCAACAACGAAGACTTATATATAACTTTCAAAGAAGCAGTATTTACAGGAAAAAAGTTGCAACCCTCCCAACAAACAAACAAACGAAACAAAGCAAAAAATAAAACAAACCTAAACAAAACCCCCAACTGTAGTCTAAGAGAAAGCCAGTCATTAGCTTCTGGGTAAAGGATTTAGATGACTGTTATTTTCTTTAAAAATGTAAAGTTTGAGCCTGATGGTGGTGACACATGTCTTTGATCCCAGTAATCAGGAAGCAGAGGCAGGTGGATCTCTGTGAGTTTGAGGCCAGCCTGGTCTACAGAGTGAGACCAGGACAGCCAGGGCTACAAAGAAACCCTGTCTTGAAAACCAAAAAAGAAAAATAAGGGGGGGGGGAACAAACAAAAAACGAAAACCAACCAAACAAAAACCCAGATTTTAATGTCAGGCTTGGTGGGTCATTCCTGTAATTCCAGCACTTGAGAAACTGAGGCAGAAGGATTGCCTGAAGTGTAAGGCCACCCTGGGTTACATAACAAGACCCAGTTAAAATAAAAATAAATAAACTAAGGTTTGTGTAATTTACACATTTTCTCCAGTAGACAGGATTTACTTGGTCAAAAATATACAGAACTTACTTTGAAATGCGTGGATATGAAGAAGTGGAAGGGAGGAGACGATGAACAAAAGTTGAAGAGAGCTTTGTTAACCTAGGCCTCCCCTAATTCAAACAGAAGCTGCACCGAGCATCCGGCAAAATCAGAGCCCTGTTCTTCCCACGGTGAGTGGTTAGCTCAAGCTGGCTGAGGTATAGCCCAATTGTGATCCTGTATATTTTCCACGATTTTTCCTCTGTGTGACTCAGGCCCAGAACTACCCCACCAGCATCTGATCTGGAAATAACCTGATACTTACCAAACAGCTGTAATTTTCCAGCCTGTGTCTTTCATTTGCCCTGTGGACACCAAAGAAAACCGTTCTTTACTTGGGGTTGGCCGAGCAGGCTTTTGCCAAATACCTAACAAAAGCTCCAGGGTCTTCAGGCAGAACATTGTCAGTGCACGGCTGTGGAAAAATCAATCGTGTGCAGCCTGTCCCTCCCTGTTTCCCCGCCCATCAGAAGCCACAGGAAACTTCTTTTCCAGACATTTTAATCAGAAACTTACAAAACATCAATGAGTTCTTGATACAAATTTTGCACAGAATAGTTTAGTATAATGCAGAGTAGTCTATATCTTTGGTCATCTTTCTGAATCTTATCTTTTCTTCCATACAATATATTCTGATCACACACCTCCTCCATCTCCTTATTTTATTGAGACGAGGTCTCAAGAATCCCAGGCTGGGTTCTAACTCAAGGATGGTCTTGAATTTCTGATCCTTCTGCCTCTGCCTCCCGGGTGCTGGGATTAGACTTGTGCCACCATGACGTTTTTATATGATGCTGGGGATGGCACCCAGGGCTCTGTGCATGCCAGGCAAGCACTCTTCCAACTGAGCTCCATCCTAACCCTCTCATAACCTTTGTGAGATTGAAATCAGAGACCATTTTCCATTACATCTCCAGGAAAAAAAAAAACAACAAAAAAACCCAGGCACATAAACAGCTGCACAGGTGAAGTGAGAAACCAGTGCTAGGGAATTTTTCTGCTTGAAAACTTCAGAATAGCTTTGTTTTCAAAACTCTTATTTTGCTCAGTCTTCCAGAATGCTGCTCTGGAAATCAAAACTGAGACTCCAAGGTAAACTAAGACATAAACCTAGGAGCGTGTTTGGGGTGAGACATGAGACCAGGGCGGTAGGGTAGTTATGACCTTTCAGGGCTAATGGCATGGTGGAGTCATAAACAGACCCGCCTGTCCTTTTTTTTTTTTTTTTTTTTTTTTTTGGTTTTTTCGAGACAGGGTTTCTCTGTGGTTTTGG
>NC_022011.1:16000947-16007025 GCF_000317375.1 Microtus ochrogaster | reverse complement strand
AGTGCTGGGATTAAAGGCGTGCGCCACCATCGCCCGGCCCACTTTAAGATGCTCACTTGCTCAGCCCAAGAATGAGGCCAAATAACAACTTTCTATGCAAAGTAGAAGCTTGTTCTGGCCATGTTCCTTTTAGATACACCTTTAGATGAGAGGGCTGCCTGGCTGGGCTGCTAGTTCCTCTGTCAGATGCTCGCTTAGCCTCTTCTTTACTTGCTGCTCCTCCCGCTTCCCCAAAGCCTCCCCTCTGCTGAGTACCCTGCTCCTTAGTCAACAGAACTGCAAGCAACTGAGTTTTCAGCTCAGCCTTCAAATAAACCCTGCGGTTGTCAGGCAATGGAAGCCAAGACCACCAACTACCCCTCTGCCACCCATATCCTTTCAGAAAGGGGGAAGGCCATCAAAGAGGAGTGGCAAGTGGCCAGACTGTTGGGTGAAGGCCAGAGAGAAAGAACCTGTTGTTAGAAGCCTGACGTCCTTCCCTGCTGCTGGGGGTAGGGGAGGACAGACAGAATGAAACAGCACTTCTGACTTCAGCCGCCATCCCGGGGGCACAGACAGAGGGCAAGAAACAGGGCATAGAGCCAGCCACTGTAGGGCAGGAACAGAGGGCTGTTGAGCTGAGCTGATGACAGACCCCATCTATTAGCCCGAAGGCAGGTGTCTGGTCCTCCTGCCCTTAAGTTACCCAACTGCACGTGTCTGTTTCTGGGACTCTTGTATTTAGGCTCTGCCCTGCCCCCTTCAGTTCTCCAGTCAAAGGCTTCAGTTCTGGAAATCAAAGTTCTGAATGGGCATTGTGTAGATATTAGGAGTGGAAAGTACTAGAGACTTGCATATTTCTCGTGAAAGCCACAAAGAAGCTAAAAAGTAGCTTATACTGGGGGACAAGTGCGCCCGGCATTCCAGTTCAAAAGAGGTAAAGTCTTTGACCAGATTCCTTCAAAGATGCATGAGCTGACTGCAATTTTCTCTTGAAATCCAAGACCAAAGCATAAACAAAAAACAAAACCAAACAAAAATCATAGCCTCTTGTAACCCTGTAATCCTTTCCACAAACTTGGCCTTGTGGATTTCCTAGGTGCTTTGAAGGCACAGGGCTTGTGGAGTGTAAGGTCAGGAGAATGGGTCTTTGTCTCTGAGGGGAAACCATGCAAGCCTCCAAGTGTCCAGCAGGCTCTTTGCAGAAAGGTTATAAAATGACAGTTCCCAGAAGACAGGGATGTCCTGGTCCCTTAGAGTCTCCTGGTGGGGTCTTCTCAGGATAAGTGCTCTTTACCCAACTCTCCCTGGGGCACGGCTACAGGAATGGAGGTCACTACTTGGTTCTGAAACACGAAGATTTTGATTCTTTCAAATACCCAGATGAAGATGAGCAGGATGCTGACATACTGAACCCAGGCAAACTTAATCATTTCCCAGAAGCCTGGCTGGTAAGTACAAAACGTTAAGGAGGCAACGGCCACACATAAGAAACAGTTACCCCCAAAGTTCAGGTCAGATGGGAAATATAATATTTCAAATACTCTTAAGATAAAATGGATAAGCAGAGATTATTAACCTATAAATATGGATAATCCTGACCCAGAAGAATTGCTAAGAAAGAAGCAGGGACAGGAAATGGATTTTCCCTCCTGTGGGACTGCAGTCATTGTGTGGGAGCTACAGCGCAGCAGCAATTTCCTGTCTTGTGAACCCCACATCTGCTCCTACTTGGGAGAGCGAAGGAACCCTTCCTTTCTTAGTGGGGCAGAGCCAGCACTGGCTGGCGAGCATAAAGGATATGAAATGACTTCCACAGGATACCGGATGACAGCGTCGATTATAAAGGGCGCTTCGGCAGCCCTGCCCACCAGCCAGATGGGGTTGGGGTCACTCAGGACAGTGGTAACTGCAACACAAGCATTAATCCTTAATCCAAAATATAAGTAGTCTTTGAATACAGGGGGATATTCTGCATTCCAAAATGCAAAGAAATAAAAAGAGCAATTGAATTTGCAAAGTTCTTACACATTATTTAAAATACTTGTCAAAATACTTCTGCTACGCTATGTCAAAACCTAGCAAAGGATTGCTGTGGTCTGCCATTGCTGAAGAGCTAACTGAGGAAATTCTGTTTCTAGAAAAAGTAGCAGTTGGAGTGTTATAGCGTGTAGGGGAAATATTTTTATTACATAGTTAATAAGAATTTGTATCCCAAAGTGTTCCTCTTCTGTTTCTAAGACTTATTTGTGGGCGTGTGTTTGTGTGTACACTTGTGTGTAATCTGTAGAGGCCAGATGTGTTGGATCCCCTGGAGTTGGTGTTACAGGCAGTTGTACAGTTGTGAGCTGCCTAACATGGCTACTGGGAACCCCAGTAATGTGGAAAAGTAGCAGAATTTTTTTCTTTTCTTTTCTTTTTTTTTTTTTTTTGACATGGTTTCTCTGTGTAGCCCTGGCTGTCCTGAAACTCTGTCCTGAAACTCTGTCCCAGGCTGGCCTCAAACTCAGAGATCCACCTGCCTCTGCCTCCCAAGTGTTGGGATTAAAGGCATGCGCCACTACTATCCTGCCAGTGGCAAGCACCCTTAACTGCTGATCCATTTCACCAGTCACGTCCTCTTTAAATATGTTTATTTTTTTAATGTGTGTGCGTAGCTGTAGCAGCTCTCTCCCTCCACCATGTGAGTCCTAGGTATAGAACCTGGGTCACCAGGCTTAACTGAAAATGCTCTTACCCACCGAGCATCCCACTGGCTTCTTTATCTTTTCTTTTTCTTTTTGACAGAGCCTCTGTAACTCAAGCTGGCCTCCTACTGGCTACATTGCCAAGGATGACCTTGAACTTCTGATACTTCTGTCCAGCCTGCTGAGGGCTGGGGCTGCAAGTGTGTGTGCTACTGTGCTTTAGGCTTTATGTGGTACTGGCGACTGAACCCAGGGTATTGTACACACTAGGCAGGAGCTCTCAGCCTCCAAAAATGATAGTTGTATGAAACTATTTATATATGGACAAAGAGTGAATGAAATAAAGAGGAAAAGAGTTGATTTTCAGGCCAGTGGTTGTCAGATTTATTCAGAAATGCTGGAGTTGCAAGCCTTCCACATGGGCAATATCTGTGGTGTCCTCTATAATGTCTTGCTGCCAAGAAACAGTTTGATGCCTTTAAGTGAAAATGCTAGGCCACCAACCAGCCTGGTGTGCTCCATCAAGCATGGGGATGCTCCTCCAGGGAACAAACACTATCTGTAGTCAAGCTACAGATGTGGACTGCCTGACACATGTCATCAGCAGCTGTCTGGAAACTGAGGACAGTAAATTGTCACTGGGTTTGTTTTTTTTTTTTAAATAGGTATGCTATAAGGGATAAATCAATTAGGCTTAAATACACACTAATAAGAGAAAACCAGCCAGGCCAGTGATGGGATACATAAGGAGAGTGATTGATCACTAGCCTGCTGGGCTTCAGGAGAGGCGGCACGTGGGAAGGGATGTGGCTTTGAAGACAGGACACAGAGGACAAGTTCTGGCAAGCCCATCTACCTCCCATCACAGAGCCGCCACTGGGTCTGTGATTGTCATCATGAAAACCATTCCAGTTGTCTGTTTTCATGGACCCCACAACCTGGGAAGTCTGAGGGCAGTGGCCCAGTGGCCTCTACTGGTAACTCACCGTTCCTCTCCTGATAGGCGGCAACAATGCGAGTGAGGTCGTAGTCATGGGCAAAAGGACTAGTGCCATTGATCACAGATACCTGGGGCAAGGCAAGAGGACAAACTATGAGCACCCCCATCCCCCTCTTCTTTCCACCCTGCTGCACACTCAGGCTCAATCCTGGAGACCACCCGAAGCCCAGACACCACACGCTTATTCTGGGGACCCACTGTTTCGGTTTTTTCTTATTTATAGTTGTGTGTGTGTGTGTGTGTGTGTGTGTGTGTGTGTGTGTGTGTGTGTGAGGGGTACAGGTGCCCATGGAGCCAGGGGCATTGGATCCCCCTGGAGTTAGAGTTACAGGTGGTTATAAGCAACCGGATGCAGGTGCTGGGAACTGAAATTCTCTCCAGCTCTCTTTCGGTGAGCTTTTTTTTTTCAGGGATGAACAAATTCTTTTACGGTGACAGAAATAAGGGCTGATGTCCACCTCCCACAGGTTTCATCACACACACAGATACACACAGACACACACACACACACAGCAAAAGGCAGGGGCCTTTTGTGGGTTCAAGGAAGAGCAGAAGGGCCCATGCGTGTGGCCGGATGCAGCAAGGGGAATGAGGGAATGACAAGAGGCCACAGAGCTGGGAGACGGCTAAAGGTTTTTTCCACGGGTCTAGGTTGTTTTTTATATAAATATAACACTTTTCCTTCCCTTTTTGTTCTAGGAAAACAGATATGCTAACTGTGTAGCTTTAAGTTTGCCCCCTCCACCCCTGGTTCTGTTGGCATGTGCCATGGCCATAAGGCTCTTGAATAGACACTGTTCAGGGCTGGCCAGTCAGGAAGCCACTATGGTGACTGAAAAACATGACTTAAATAAACCTCTTTTTTATTTCTGTTTGAGATGAGGCGTTGCTCATTTACACTATGGAGATTTAAAACGTGACATACAAGCCTCTCTCTCTCTCTCTCTCTCTCTCTCTCTCTCTCTCTCTCTCTCTCTCTCTTTTTATTTCTGTTTGAGATGGGGTGTTGCTCAGTTACCCAGGCTAGTCTTTTTAATTCCTGGCTTCAAGTGATACTTCCACCTCAGTGTTCCAAGCAGGGGACAACTAGGCCAGGCATGCCACCACACCCAATCTGTAAATGTTCTCACCCTGGGCTGGCATATGTCACCTGCTCAGTAAGTGGTGACTCGTATTTTTTAAAAATGTACTTACATAGGCATTTTACAAGATCATTTGGAAGATGTGACTGTCAGTCTTGATGGTCAAATTGCTTGGCCTGAGCAACACTTGGGAGTTTAGTAGAGCACACCTCTGGGTGTAAGGCATTTCCAGAGATGTCTAAGACATGAGGGCTCAGACATGATCAACGGTTTGGCCCACCACTAGAGTCAATTGTGTCCAAAGGAATGGAGCTCCTGAAGGTGGGGCCTGAAGGTTGGGGCCTGGTTGTCTTCAGGGGCTGCATCTTGCTCTGGCCCCTGTCTGCTCTACTCTGCTTCCTGCTGATCATAGAGTAAGCTCTTTTGTCTCCTTTCCCACCAGACTGGACTAAAACCTCTGAAACTGTGAGCAAAATCAATCTCTCCTGCTTTAGGTTGCTTTTTCAGGTGTTTGGTCACAGAAAATGATAAACTAACACAGATACATTTGGAATATATGTACCTGAAAACGGCAGTTTAGTTCCTCAATAAGAACATTCCCGCCGGGCGGTGGTGGCACACACCTTTAATCCCAGCACTCGGGAGGCAGAGGCAGGCGGATCTCTGTGAGTTCGAGACCAGCCTGGTCTACAAAAGCTAGTTCCAGGACGGGCTCCAAAGCCAGAGAAACACCGTGTCGAAAAAAAAAAAAAAAAAAAAAAAAAAAAAAAATTCCCCCTCTTTTAAGGGTATAAACCAAGGTGTGTCTTTTATATATATTTTTAAAATTATTATTTTTTATATGCGTGTGTGTTTTGCCTGCGTGTGTTTCTGTGTGCTTTGTGTGTGAAGCACTAAGAAGGCCAGAAGAGAGTGTTGGATCCACTAGAGATGGAAATACAAGTAATCGTAAGCTTCCACCTGGGTGCTGGAAATCAATCTTGGGTCCTCTGGAAGAACAATGCTCCTAACACTGAGCCAGCTCTCCAATTTCCCTTCTACATTTTGAAAGAATCCATGATGGGGCTGGAGAGAAGAAAGTTCAGCAGTTAAGAGCACTGTTTGCTCTTCCAGAGAACCTGGGCTGGGATCCAACACTGCACATCTGTGGTGCACATACACACATTCTTCAAAGATCTAAATGCTATTTCTAAGCTTGAATTTCTCTTCCTCCAAATGATATGGCAAACATGGAAATGAAGGAGCTAGACCACAAGAAGCATGGTTACATTGTATCTGATATCCAGAGCTAGACCACAAGAAGCATCCTTACATTGTATCTGATATCCAG
>NC_022011.1:15993617-16000847 GCF_000317375.1 Microtus ochrogaster | reverse complement strand
TTACATTGTATCTGATATCCAGAGCTAGACCACAAGAAGCATCCTTACATTGTATCTGATATCCAGGCCTCGGTAGCTCAGTGGCTGCTTCTGCTGTAGCCTTAGATCGCCATTGACATACAACTGTGACCCAGGAACAGCAAAGGAGGACTGAAGAAACGCCATGCTCTGCATCACGAATGTTGACATCCTCTGAAACCATAGAAAGAGAGATGTTACTGTCCAGTCTGAGGAGCCTGGGGATTTCACCAGCCACCTGTCTGCATCTAAAGCTGACAGGCCTGGCATACCTGGGCTAGTCCACCCAGGAACCTTTCTACCCAGAACCCTCTGACATATTAACAGTTAATCAGATGATGTTAGGAATCTCTGCTCCGGTCTCATTCCCCCATTCCAAAACACACCCTTCTTAGAAAGCCCACCAAGGGCTGGCTCCTCCCCCAGAGCTACTCAAGACCGCGCCTACAGGGTGTTTAAGACCTGGCACCTAGATCCCTGGCATAATTTCTCTCCTGCTTTCTTCCCCCAAGAACCACCCATGGGTGCTTTGCTCATTAAACCTGGACTTTTAATTCTGCCTGATCTGACTTACTGCATCAACAGAGAGATTTAATATCGGGGTACTGAAACCTTTCAAAATAGTTTAATATTCAATTTGCCTATGTTAAATCCCCAACAATATTCCATAAGAGCCATCTGTGGTGTGGTTGTCCCCAGAAAGGAGGAAAAGGAAAGGACTCAGAGAGGATTGACTCACATGCAGTTGGTAGGAGAAGGTCAGCATAAGCTGCACCCCGAAAACATGCTCCGTGGCTTGCAGGGGAAGTTCAAGTTTAAAATGTAGCACATCCATTTTCCCATCCTGGTTCCTGTCTTCTTCTCTGGTCTACAGAGGCCAAAGAAAGATTTACTTTTTAAAGAATTGTTATATGTTGGCAGGTGGTGGTGCACACCTTTAATCCCAGCATTCAGGAGGCAGAGGCAGGCAGATCTCTGAGTTCGAGGCCAGTCTGGGCTACAGAATGAGTTCCAGGACAGTCAGGGCTACACAGAGAAATCCTGTCTCAAAAAACAAACAAACAAGCATTTTTATTTATTTATGTATATGTGTGTCTGTGAATATGAATATGATGAATATGCACATGTGTGTGTGTGTCGCTGGATGTCCTAGAGGCTGAGTTAAAGGTAACTGTGAGCTTCCTGATGAAGGTGCTGGAACTTAACTCAGGTCCTCTGCAAGAACAGTCTGTACTCTTAATCGTGGAGTCATGTCTCCAGCCCTCAGAGAGATATTTATTTTTCCTCCCCCTCCTTCCCTCCCTCCCATTCCTTTTGTTCTTCCTCTAGAGTGCTAAAGATTGAACCTAGGACCTGCTAAATGTTAGGCAAGTGCTTTACCACTAAGTCAGCTTGTTTACATGGAAAAGCAAAATCTAATTCTCACCCCCATGCATTTAGCAAGCAAACTCTATAGAAATCCACCTAGCTCTATTTATACACTCCTTTAAGATTTATCTTTATTTTATGGTTATAAATGTTTGCCTGCACATATGTTTTGCACTAAGTGTATGCCTAGTACACACAATGGCCAGAAGGGAACTTCGGAAAGATGCCCTGAAAGTGTTATTACAGATGGTCGTGAGCCGCCATGAGGGTGCTGGGAACTGAACCCAGGTCCTCTGCAAGAGCAGCCAATGCTCTTCACCTCCGAGCCATCGCTCCAGCTCTTATTTGTACATCCTCAAACCACAAGGACCTTTGCTTCAGATCCTCAAGGTTCAGCTATCTAACTCATTATTCACATCAAGGCTCTACACCTCGTGCGTCTTTTAGCATCAATCAATAAAATCAAAAGGGAGCAGAGTAAGATCAATAAGATACTGAGACCACAAATATTTGACAAAACTCAGGAGAGCATAAGAAAAGTCACTAGAAGTCCCCACGGCAGTTAAAAATAAGACTAGCCGATCCTGCCACTCTCAGCGGCATCACAGCGGCCAGCAGAAAGGGCAGCACTGAAATGTAGCTCCTCTGCCAGGGGTTCTTGACACGCTTCTAGCTTTGAAGCTAAGCTCATTCATTTTGTTTTCCACCAATACCACTCTGTGTGTTGTTTCTCCAGTAAGCAGGGTTGGGGTCAAGATTGCTGCTTTCCAAGCCCTGCAGTGATTTCTTTCCCTCAGGGCAGCAACGTCCTTTTCTTAGGCAAGCTACTGTCCTTGTCCTAGTTCAGCAGCTTTTCCAGGGAAGAAGGCAACTGTGCTACCAGGGCTGCTGAGAGAGTCACGGAGGCACTTAGATACCAGTCAAAGTGCATGGGATGGGAGAGCGGCTGCCAGGGCTTCTGCGAGTAACTTCTGCCGCGATAAGGAAGACAGCCGCGCTAATTCAGGTTTCTATTGCTGTGAAGAGACACCTTGACCATGGCTACTCTTATAAAGGAAAACGTTAATTGGGTCTGACTTACAGTTCATAGGTTTAGTCCATTGTCATCATGGGGGCAAGCACGGTAGCATGCAGGCAGACAAGGTGCTAGAGAAGGAGCTGAGAGGTCTCCATCCAGATCTGCAGGCAGCAGGAAGTGAACTGCCACACTGGGCATGGTGTCAGCATGTGAGACCTCAAACCTGCCCCCAGTGACCACTTCTTCCAACAAAGCCATACCTACTCCAACAAGGCCACATCCTATGGGCCTATGGGGACCAATTTATCTAAACCACTACATACAATAAGAGCATATACCTATGATCCTAGCACTTGGAAGGTGGAGAGAGAAGGTTATCCTCAGCTACATAGGAAGTTTGAGGCCAGCCTAAGCTACAATACCCCATTTGCATTAAGCCTGAGGACTTCAAAGAGGAAAAACAAGTCGACTGCCTGATTAAAGTAAGCATGATTTTGGGCTGGGTGCCCCTGGGACTAGCCGGTCTACCTGCTTCTCCCTAAGGTGAGATATTAGAGAGCAGCCCCTGTTAGCCTCTTAAGGTCCCTTTTATGGGAGAGATAAAGTGTTACAGGGATGACTAAGTTGGCTGTTAATACATTGTTAGAGAAACTGCAAGGACCTGGGTGGTGGTAGCACACACCTTTACTTCCAGCACTCAGGAAGCAGAGGCAGGCAGATCTCTGTGAGTTTAATGTCAGGTTGGTGTACAAAGTACGTTTCAGGACAGCCAGGGCTGTTATACAGAGAAACCCTACCTTGAAGAAACAAAACAAAACAGAACAACAACAACAAAATGAGCTGGAGAGATGGCTCAGCGGTTAGGAGCACTGGCTGCTCTTCCAGAGGTCCTGAGTTCAAGTCCCAGCAACCACATAGTAGTTCACAGCCATCTATAGTGGGATCTGATGCACTATTTTGGCATAAAGATGTACAGGTAAATAGAGCACTCATATACATAAAAAATGAATGAAATTTATACCCTGGCAATGCTGAAGCATGCATGGATAGCCCATATATGCAGTTCTGTTGAGCTTATCCATATTGGGTTTCATGGTCTAAATTGATGAGGATGACTGACAGGTCTCTTCCTCAAAGGGGCACCACATCTCATTAAAGATGGTTGTGAGCCACCACGTGGCTGCTGGGAACTGAACTCAGGACCTTCAGAAGAGCAGACAGTGCTCTTAACCGCTGAGCAATTTTCCAGAGCCTTATACATTAAATAGATCTTTATAAAAGAGAAAAAGTCCAAAGATACAGAAAAACCCTGTTTCAAAAAACCAAAAAAAAAAAAAAAAGCAAGAAAAGAAAAGAAAAAGAAAAAAAAGAAGAAAAAAGAAAAGGAAAGAAGAAACCTTAGTTTGGGCAAACAGCAACTTGTTTAACTATTTAATTACAAACCGAAATCTTAACCTGTACAGGAACTTTTTTTTTTTCCTTCTAGACAGGGTTTCTCTGTGTAACAGCCTTGCCTGTCCTGGAACTTGCTCAGTAGACCACGTTGGTCTTGAATTCACAGAGATCTGCCTGCCTCTGCCTCTTGAATGCTGGGATTAAAGGGTGTGCACCACCACCACCCAGAGGAATTTATTCTTAACTGTCTTAACTGCAAATGGAAACCTGTTTTGGTCTCACAGGAGGTGGAGAGTTAATTCATCAATTAAAAGCACCGTGTGCTGCTCTTCCAGAGGACCAGAGTTTGGTTCCCGGCACTCGCACTAGGGGCCTCACAACCACCTGTAACTCTAGGTCCAGGGAATCCAATGCCCTCTTGTCTCCATAGGTACTTACACTCATGTGCATGTATCCACATAGGTGTACACACACACACACACACACACAGAGAGAGAGAGAGAGAGAGAGAGAGAGAGAGAGAGAGAGAGAGAACAAAATCAAAACAAAAACATCCCCAAAAAACAAAACCCCAAAGATGCTGGGCAGGAAACATCATTTCATATGAAGGTAGCGTCCTACTGGGAAGACCAAATAAATAAAAGCCAAATGAATACATAACAGCACCAGGTAATTGCCCAGTGACATACACACACACACAAAAAAAATGAAGTAGGTTAAAATGGGAGAATTGAGAGGGTAATAATTAACAAAAATGGGAAGTTGTGGTGACATCTTGTTTGTGCTTTAACAAATAAAGCTTGCCTGAAGATCAGAGTGTGGAGTTCGCCACACTGGTTAGCCATAGAGATCAGGCAGTGGTGGCACACACCTTTAACCCCAGCACTGGAGAAACAGAGGCAGATGGATCTCACAAGAGGAGACAAGAGCTTAAGGTATTCAGTCTGAGGATTCATAGAAACAGGATCTTGCTCCCTTTGGTTTAAGGATTCAATAGAGGTTAAAAAAAAAAGTCTCTCTAGTGCCTGGCTCCTTTACTTCTCTGATCTTTCATCCTTTACCCTGACATCTGACCCAGGTTTTTATTTTTAAGACCAATTAGAATTCGTGTGCAGGAAGTGTTTGGGATGATCTACCTTGCTGGTGCCCGGGCAGTAGAAGCTCTAGGACATCAGGGCATGGATGGAAGGTGACCCAGGCTAACCAAGGGTCTGTGTACTGACTGTAGGTGGCATCAGGGCACCTGGACAGTGAGGAAGGCTGAGGAAGAAGAGGTTCCTTGCATATGGATGAGTCAAAGTTGACTTCCAAAGACATACTTCTGTCAGCAAGGCTTCACCTTTTAAAGGCTCTACAACCTTCCCAAACAACGCCAACAACTGGGCACTGTTGGGGACTATTATTTTAAGGTGTGTTACTTTTGTTTATGCTGCATTTGTTTAACTCTGTTAAGCTGTGAGTCCTTGCCTGTCTAAAACACCTGATGATATCTAATAAAGAGTTGAAAGGCCAATAGCGAGGAAGGAGAAGGCTAGGTGGGGCAGGCAGGCAGAGGATAAATGGAGGGAGAAATCTGGGAAGAAGGAGGAGCAAGAGAACAAGGAGAGGAGGACTTCAGGAGCCAGTCAGCCACAGATTGAGAGTGAAAGAAAGATATACAGAAGTACGAAAAGGAAAAGCTCAGAGGAAAAAGATAGTCAGGATAATTTAAGAAAACCTGGCAAGAAACAAGTTTTTAAAAAAAAAAAAAAAAAGCTGGGAATTTAAAAGAAAGAATAAGCCTCCATGTGTGTGACTTACTTGGGAGCTGGGTGGTGCCCCCCCCCCCAAGAAAAGAGTCAAAATGAGTTAAAAGTAGGGGCTGGAGAGATGGCTCAGTGGTTAAGAGCTTTGCCTGCTCTTCCAAAGGTCCTGAGTTCAATTCTCAGCAATCACATGTGTTCACAACCATCTGTAATGAGATTTAGTGCCCTCTTCTGGCCTGCAGGGATACATGCAGGCAGAACACTGAATACATAATAAATAAATCTTTAAAAAAAAAAAAGAGTTAAGAGTAAAGAATCAAAAAAGTAAACCAACAACTACCATGCACCAAGTGTTCAAACATGAGCCTAAGGAGGACATACCATGTTCAAACCCTGACAGTGACTGATACAATGACAAAAGTAGTCATCCAGGAGGGCTGGAGAGACGGCTCAGCTGTTAAAGCACTGGCTGCTCTTCCAGAGGACCCAAGTTCAGTTCTCAGCATCTACATGGAGGCTCACAACCATCTGTAACTCCAGCCCCAGGGGATCCATTGCGGGCTCCTGAGGACATGGCATATACACGGTACAGACATACATGTGGGCAAAACATCCACACACATAAACTAAGTATATTTTTAATTTTTTTAAAGAGTAGGCATGAATGAGTTAATACCTCAACAATAATTTTAGTTCAGTTCCTAAAATCTGATTGGTATCTAGTTAAGAAAATTCATAAATCACACCATTCTTTTATGAAACATATGTAAAATTTGGAACTTTAAAAATTATATTTATGGGGATGGATGGCTCAGAGGTTAAGAGCACTGGCTGTTCTTCCAGAGGTTCTGCATTTAATTCCTAGCATCCACATGACATGGCAGCTCACAGTAACTCCAGTTCCAGAGGATCTGGCATCCTCACACTGACATACATGCACATAAAATAAAAATAAATAAAGTTTAAAGATTACATTGTGTGCGTGTGAGGCACATGAGCAGAAGTCAGAGGATGCTTACACAACAGTTCTCTCCTTCTACCGTGCGGGTGCCAGGGAGGAAACACGAGTTATCAGGCTTGGTGGTGAGCACCTTTCCCTGCTTGGCCAGTTAACTGGCTCAGTGTGTGTGTGTGTGTGTGTGTGTGTGTGTGTGTGTGTGATAAGATCTTATTCATTCATTCATTCATTCATTCATTTATTTATTTATTTATTATCGTGTTCTGCCTGCATGTAGCCCTGCAGGCCAGAAGAGGGCACCAGATCTCATTACAGATGGTAGTGGGCTACAGTGTGGTTGCTGGGAATTGAACTCAGGACCTCTTGGAAGAGCAGCCAGTGCTCTTAATCACTGAGCCATCTCTCCAGCCCCCAGTTTTTGTGGTTTTTAAGAGCACTCATATACATAAAATAAATCTAAAATTAAGGGGAAAAAAAGGCTGGGTGGTGAAAGCACACACATTTAATCCCAGCACTCGGGATGTAGAGGCAGGTGGATCTCTGTGAGTTAGAGGCCATACAGTTCTACAAAGCAAGTTGCAGGATAGCCAGGACTACATAGAGAATCCCTGTGTTGAAAAACCAAAACAAAACCCCAAGCCAGGCAGTGGTGGCGCCCGCCTTTAATCCCAGCACTTGGGAGGCAGAGGCAGGCGGATCTCTGTGAGTTCGAGACCAGCCTGGTCTAC
>NC_022011.1:15992412-15993464 GCF_000317375.1 Microtus ochrogaster | reverse complement strand
AAAAAAAAACAGGGGGATTTGAGACCCTGGAATCAAGGCTGTGACTGCTGAACACTTTCCCAAATTAGCAACTACAAAGCCAACTCCCAATGTTGGTCAAACCTTGCCCTAAAAATCAGGGCTTCCAATTGGGAGGTGGTGGCTCAGTCCTTTAATCCCAAGACTCAGGATCCACAACCCAGAGGCAGCTGGATCTCTGTGCATTTGAGGCCAGCCTGGTTTAAAGAGTTCCAGGACAGCCAGAGCTGTTACACAGAAAACTCTGTCTCAAAAAAACCAAAAGCAACTATACTATGGCTTCCTTGACTCCTTGGACAGTTTTTCAGACATGGTGAAGGGTGAACCCAGCCTAGGTCTATGTTCAGAGCAAAAGTATTTCGCTGAATAGGATTAAGCATTTAAAATGTGGATTTTTTTTTTTGGATTGTATCCTGCTATGTATTGATACCCAGACTTGCTGATTGAACTTGTGATCCTCCTGTCCAGCCTTGTGAGTAGTGGACAGTACAGCCATGCACCATTAGGCTCAGCTGGACACTGGTCAAACGAAGCCCAGGGCAAATGACCCTTCCTGTGTCTACGTCTTCATATGGAGAATGACAGCATGGCCTCTACCTCCCAGAATTACTGTGAGAATAAAGGTTATATATATTGTTTTCACACAGAGAAACCTTGTCTCGAAAAAAAAATTAATTATATATTGTTTTCAAACTTAGTAGTTAACATTTACTGTTCATTACAAGCCAAACACCGTAGAAAGGATGTTAGATATGCTATCTAACAATAAAGTGCTTATCCTGTGTACAGGTTCATAGGGTAGGAAGATAAGCCTTAGTAAGTCAACAGGGAATTTTACCACCATCACTTGTGTCCACGTCGCTAGGCTACTGTCTGTCTGCCTTTTTTTTTTTTTGAAACATTTAACAGCTTTTTAAAAGTTTTATACATTTTTTATTTATTTATTTATTTTTTGTTTTGTTTTTCGAGACAGGATTTCTCTGTGGTTTTGGAGCCTGTCCTGGAACTAGCTCTTGTAGACCAGGCTGGTCTCA
>NC_022011.1:15988482-15992227 GCF_000317375.1 Microtus ochrogaster | reverse complement strand
CCTGGAACTAGCTCTGTAGACCAGGCTGGTCTCAAACTCACAGAGATCCGCCTGCCTCTGCCTCCCGAGTGCTGGGATTAAAGGCGTGCGCCCTCATCGCCCGGCTCTGGCCACATTTTTTATTGATATTTATTGAGCTCTACATTTTTCTCTGCTCTCCTCCCTGTCTCTCCCCTCCCCTCTTCAGTACTCCCGCAAGGTCCCCATGCTCCCAATTTACTCAGGAGATCTTGTCTTATTCTACTTTCTAGTTCCCACATAGATTAGATCTATGTAAGTCTCTCTTAGCGTCTGAGTTCTCTTTGATTGCGGTTTGTAGGCTGGCTTTCTTTGCTTTATGTTTAAAAACACCTATGAGTGAGTATGTTTGATAATTGTCTTTCTGTGTCTGGGTTACCTCACTCAAAATAATGTTTTCTAGGTCTATCCATTTTCCTGCAAAATTCAAGCTGTTGTCATTTTTTTTCTGCCATTCTTCAGTCGAGGGGCCTGCTTTATGAACACTGGAGACACAATTCACAACCTATAAAACCTACTCTTTTTTCTTTTAAATATTTATTTATTTATTATGTATACAATATTCTGTCTGTGTATATGCCTTAGACCAGAAGAGGGCACCAGACCTCATTATAGATGGTTGTGAGCCACCATGTGGTTGCTGGGAAATGAACTCTGGATCTTTAGGAAGAGCACACAATGCTCTTAACTGCTAAGCCATCTCTCCAGCCCAAAACCTACTCTTTAAAAAATAAAAAAAGGGGGCTGGAGAGGTGGCTTGGCAGTTAAGAGTTCTTACTGCTTTCAGAGGACATGGGTTCAATTCTAGCACCCACAGGGCAGCTCACAACCATCTGTAATTTTAAGATCTTGCCATCCTCACACAGACATACACATGACATGTATGACATATACAGACATGTATGCAAAACACCAATGCACATAAAATAAAAGAAAATAGATTATAAAAAGTAACCAAAGGTGGGCTGAAGATTTAGTTAGTTGAGTTTTGGTTGAGCATGCATGAAACTCTGGGCTCAGTTCTCAGCACCATATAAGGCAGGTGTGGTGAGGTGCTTGTAATCCCAGAATACAGGAGGTAGACACAGGAGGATCAGAAGTTCCAAGCTGATCTGGGCTATATGAGGCCTTGTCTCAAAATAATAATGATAAAAATATATATACTGTGTGAGCAGTATCCAGCTGGGCACGGCAGGGCATGCCTGTATCATCAGCTATTAATGACGCTGTGTCAGGAGGACCATAAGTTCAGCAAACCAGCCTGGATAGAAATACACACAGAGCAAGACATCTCAAAAAATTCATGTCTGTGTTTTATATACTTAATCCTACCCAGTGAAACGCATGTCATTACATATCACATGTATGCACATATACATGTATGGCTGGGAGATGGTGCAGTGGCTGTGAAAGCATGCGGAACTGAGTTTGGAAAACAGCATCCATGTAGAAAGCTGTGTGTGTGCCTGTACACCCATCGCTGAAGGAAGAGAAGACCAGAAGCTCTTGGGGCTTACTGACCACCCAGCCTATGTCCAGGTTCGGAATTAAACCCCGTCTCAAGGGAATAACATAGAGAGTGATTAAGTGGAACACCCACATCTTCCTCAGGTCTCTGTATGTGTGCATGGGTGTGCACACCTGATTACATATATGTGAATATACCCTATATAGACCACGTAACTCCCATGCATGCACACGCATGCGCACACACACACACAAGCACAAACACATGCACACATACGCACAAACACACACACATGCACACATACACACACACAAAATATGTAACAGTGAGATTCGCCTGCCTCTGGCTCTTGAGGGCTGGGATTAAAGGCGTGCACCACAACTGCCAGGTGGATTTTTTTTTAATTGACATTTTCTGGATTTGTTTGTTGTTTTTTATTGACATTTCCTCGATTTTTTACTTTAAAACTATTTTGTACAGTGTCCGCTAATTTCTTCTTTGGTACTTAGAGTCTTTAATTCATTTAAAAATATTTATTTTATTTTTCTTTATGTGTATGTGAATGTGTGTGTGTGTGTGTGTGTGTGTGTGTGTGTGTGTGTGTGCAAGGCATTGAACCCAGAGGCTTGCACTTGTGCTCTACCACTGAACAACATCTGCAGTCTAAGGCCTCTGTTTTACAGCTGTGAAAAATATCCAGGCTGGGGCTGTAGCTCAGTGGTAAAATGCTTGCCTAGCACCGTAAGGCCTTAGGGTAGAGCCCATCTTTCCAAACAAACAAAACAAAATGAACGCAGTACATCTCTCCAGCACTAAAGAGAACTGGTCTTGGCTCCTTCAATTTGAAACTAGACTCCAGGACCAGAAGTGGAGGAAGATGAGGAGTGGCGCTCTCAAGGAAAGGCTTCTGGTTCTAGAGATAAGATGCCAACTCCAGCCTAGAGAGCTACCAGCCAGTTGTAGTGAATGAGTTAGGAAAAAGAGAGAAAGCGCCGGGCGATGGTGGCGCACGCCTTTAATCCCAGCACTTGGGAGGCAGAGGCAGGCGGATCTCTGTGAGTTCGAGACCAGCCTGGTCTACAGAGCTAGTTCCAGGACAGGCTCCAAAGCCACAGCGAAACCCTGTCTCGAAAAACCAAAAAAAAAAAAAAAAAAAAAAAAAAGAGAGAGAGAGAAAGCACGAAGCCCAATATTTATCCTGCTTTGGTGATCACTTTAACTTTCCACCGGTTTTTAGACTCAAGTATCAAGAAGTACATAAGAGAACAATGGAAACGTAAAGAGAAGAAAAAACCTTCCCCCAAAAATTTAAGACATAAACACACTATGTTTGCCAGGTGTGGTGGTACTTGCCTGAAAGCCCAGCACTTGAAGATCATCATTCTGAGGACAGCCTAGGCCTACATAGTGAGTTAGTTTGATCCTGTCTCAAAAACAGACTAACAGGCGGCTGGAGAGATGGCTCAGAGGTAAAGAACACTGGCTGCTCTTCCAGAGGTCCTGAGTTCAATTCCCAGCATCCACACGGTGGCTCACAACCATCTGTAATAAGATCTGGTGCCCTCTTCTGTACTGTAGGTAGGATACATCCAGGAAGAACCCTGTATACATAAAAATAAAAATCTTTAAAAAAAAAAAAAAAAGACTAACAGCAACTGATAAGCAAAATATCACTGTTAGAGTAAACCTAGGATGAATTTTGTTTAAAGTTATATATAAGCTTGAATTGACTCCAGGGCCTCACACATAGGCAGGCATTCTCCAGTGAGCTACTCTTACAGTCTGGAGAGAAAAACTGTTTTTGCTGGGCTGTGGTGGTGAACGCTTTTAATCCCAGTGCTTGAAAGGCAGAGGTAGGCGGATCTTTGTGAGTTTGAGACCAGCTTGGTCTACAGAGTGAGTTTCAGGACAGGCCCCAAAGTTACACAGAGAAACCCTGTTTCAAAAAAAAAAAAAAATCAGTTTCCACTTTTTTTTTTTTCTCTTAAGCGTGGAACTGAATCCATCCAGTGAATGCACAGGAAATGCATCAGAGGACAGGTTCTCAACCTGTGGGTCGTGACCCCCTTGGGGTCACATCAGATATCTACAGTACCGCTCATAATAGTAGCTAAGTTAGTTATGAAGTAGCAACAAAAATAATTTTATGTTTGCTGGGCAGTGGTGGCGCACGCCTTTAATCCCGGCACTTGGGAGGCAGAGGCAGGCGGATCTCTGTGAGTTCGAGACCAGCCTGGTCTACAAGAGCTAGTTCCAGGA
>NC_022011.1:15981942-15987912 GCF_000317375.1 Microtus ochrogaster | reverse complement strand
TTAAGGTCATCCTCAGCTACAAACCCAGTTCCAAGTCTTTAAGGTCATCCTCAGCTACAAACCCAGTTCCAAGTCTTTAAGGTCATCCTCAGCTAAAAACTCAGTTCCAAGCCACCTTGGGCTACAAGTCACACAGTCTCAAAAAAACCCCAAAAACCCAAACAAACAAAACAAAACAAAACAACCAAAGGGGGTGGTGCTGGTGGCGTGAGACTTAATGATTTAAAGAATAAAGGAGGGGGGTGGAGAGATGGCTCAGAGGTTAAGAGCACTGGCTGCTCTTCCAAAGGTCCTGAGTTCAATTCCCAGCAAACACATGGTGGCTCACAGCCATCTGTAATGAGATCTGGTGCCCTCTTCTGGTGTGCAGACATCCATGCAGACAGGAAAAAAAAAAGAATAAAGGAGTTCAGTGGTGTTACAAAAAAATCCACATGATGTCTCGAAAAACCAAAAAAAAAAAAAAAAATCCACATGATTTCCAAAGCAAAAACTTTTACCCATTACCTGATAAGTGCACTTAGAGACGCTGGTTAAATAGCATTTGTTTGGGTGCATCTCCATTTCTCTTCCGAGTGTTCTCTACTGACTCCCCGAGGAAAGCTGGAGCCTGAGCCCCCCTCTTCCCAGCAGCCCCTGTCACACACACTCCTCTCTCTTCCCTTCAGCTGGGCTAGACCCATACTTTGGTCAGTCACTATTCCAGGTGGGAACCAGGACCATGCAAGTCCTGTTCACAATGCTGACTGCATGTCCTTCCTCGCTTTTTCTTATGCTTTATTTCCCTGCAATTAACAATTATTTTATTGCTTGCCTCATTTTCTTTGTGTGCATAAAATTTCAACAGAAAGCTTCTGTTGACATTGAAAGGTGTATGACTTAAGTCTGGTCATGCCACGTAGTCCAGCTTCTTGGGGGGCTGAAGTGGACTTATTGCTGCAGGCAACGTAACAATAACCCATCTTGAAAAGAACACAAAAGGTATAAGATTTAGTCAAAATTTTGTTATTCAAATATTCTTTTTGTTGTTGTTGTTTTTCGAGACAGTGTTTCTCTGTAGCTTTGGTGCCTGTCCTGGAACTAGCTCTGTAGACCAGGCTGGCCTCGAACTCCTAGAGATCTGCCTGCCTCTGCCTCCCGAATGCTGGGATTAAAGGTGTGCGCCACTACAGCCCGGATTTCAAATATTAATTCTAAGAGTGAAAAAACTGGGGCAAATTAAAAAAAAAAAAAAAAACAAGGAGTAAGGGTGGGTAGTGAGATAGCTCAGTAGTGGAAGACCCTTGCAGCCAACCCTGAAAAATCTGAGCTGGATCACTGAGATAGTGGAAAAAGAAAGCTGACTCCTCCTGACTTCACATGCCAGGGTCATCGTTTTTTTTTGAGATAGAATGGGCTTGTGTTTGCTGCATAGCCCAGGGAAGGGGGCAATCCTCCTGCCTCAGCTGGGATGATAAGTGCAGGTTAGAAACAGACAAAATTTTACCAACAAATAAGATTAAGTTTATCATTTGCCCATGTCATTAAATAATCTATAGACCTTAAAACTAATAAGGTTGGTTAACAAGTAGATGCCTTACCAACCACAGTGAAGCTTTCTGAATTAGAGTTTGTGTATGGCTATTCTCGTGACCAACAAGACTTTAATATTTTAAAGTTCTTATTTAGCTGTTGGTGGAAAAGTGAATCCCCCCCCCCCCCATCAGCTACACAAGTTAGCCTTATAGAGTTAATAACAGTGTCGGAAAGGGAAAGGATCCACGTCTGAAAGCAGGAAAGCCAGATGTCCCATGCGTCTAAAGGAAAGTATTTTCGGGATACGAACGGAAAGGGATGACTGTAAGGAAGCATTTGACTTATGCGAAAGTAAACATTAACCGGCAGACAGTAAAATGCTTGCTTCAGTTTCACGGAAGACAGCTGCACTATGGAGCTGAGGAGCTGAGCCCAACCCTGACAGGCGTGGCTTCCCCACAGCATGAGCCGAGCCGAGAACTCAACCAACCAGCGCTTGCCCCGCCCCTACCACCCACGTCCAGTCTGCATAAAAATGTTGGCACTTTCTGTACTTGATGGAGTTTACAGAACTCGGCCTTCAAGTCCCTAAAGGGGCTTTCACTGCCACCTTCCCATTCAGAAGAGAGCAGCACCAGAGACAGGCTGCGCCCTGGCATCTGCGCTCTTGTCAGACAAACACACCGACTGCATGACTGACTTTTCTGGGAATACCTGGATCAGCTAAGTAAAACACAAGTATTATCTAGAAAGTTAAACATGCGAAGGCCAAAGTGACTGTTTCCAACCGCTGTGGCTCCTTGAGATCCAAGCTGTGAGGCTGGGAATGTGGCTCAGTGGTAAAGTGCTCTCATGGAGACGCACAATCCTGGGTTTGATTCCCAGCACCTCATAAACTCGAGCACAGTGTAGCATAATTGAAATCCCAACACTGGGAAGGTGATGGCCAGAGGATCAGATGCTGAAGGTCGCTTTTGGCTATATAGTTTAAGACCAGACTGGGATACATGAGCCCTCCCTCCACCCCCCCAAAAAGACCCAACCTGGGATCGCTGGAGCTCTCCCCCAGGGCCCCCGGCGGGAACCACGCACCGACACGAGCGGGATGCGCAAGTGAACTCCCTGTAGCCGGTTGAAGGTGGGGAACGTGCTCCAGGAGAGAAAGGCTCCGGGTTCGGGTCCCAGCAGGGCTACGAGCAGCACTTGGTGCTGGAAGCGCACGCTCGGCTGCTCCTCGTAGCTGCTCCGCTTCAGCCAAAACCCTGCGAGAGACAAGGCGGGTTGGGGAGCCAGGTCTAGAGAGCCGGCCTGGGCCAGCGGGCCGCGCCGATGCATGTGTCTCTCCAAGCCCGGGCAGGCTCACCGTGGGTCCGGAAGGCAACCAGCAGAGGGGGGATGTAGGTGAGCGCGGTGGCCAGTAGCAGGAAGAGAGCGGCCTTGGAGCAGAGCCCAGCGCGGTAGCCACGCTCGGCCGGATGGGAGAAGAGCTGGTACAGCGCCATGAGCACAGGGCCTCAGTGCCGAGTCTCCACGGCAACCGATGGCGGGCAGAGGAACCAATCACAAGCACGCAGGACTTTAGGAGAGGTGGGGCTAGCGGGAGGTTGTACTGGATTAGATAGTAGATGCATTTTGTGCGGTGCCTGCGGTCTCTTCAAGAAAACAACAAAACCAATATTTCCACTCACTGAAGTCTGTGTCAACAATTATATGAAACCAGAAGTGCATAGAAGTTAACTTGGTAAACTTCTCCCCACGGACAGAGCTAGTTCCAGGACAGGCTCCAAAGCCACAGAGAAACCCTGTCTCAAAAAAAAAAACCAAAAAAAAAAAAAAAAAAAACTTCTCCCCACGGGTCATCTGTTAAGGCACAACATGTGGACGGTGGATGTTGCTTAGTTGGCAGAGGGCTAGCCTACCTGCAGGAAGCCCTGAAGTTCATCCCCAACACTTCATTAAACCCGGCACAGTGGTCCACATCTGTAATACCTGCACCCCGTAAGATGGAGGCTGGAGGAACAGAAGTCCGAGATCATCTTTGGCTACATTGTGAGTTGGAGGCCAGCCTGGGATACACCAGACTTTGTCTTAATACAAAAGCTCCAATGTTCATACTGAAGTCCAGTCATTCACATAACAAGGCGAAAGCCCTGTAGCCAGCCAGGTACTTTTGCCTTCAAATTGAGTTCTGTTTCTACCATACCACACAGCAGGAAAGTCGGAAAACAGACACGAATCCTATGGTTGTTCAAATGTTAGAGGTAATTAACTACATGGCTTCTTCTGATGTGCTTAATTAGGTATAATAAGTGTTGGTAGCATATTCCTCAAAGTTAGCATTTGCTGATCGATCATGTGAATACTTACTAATTTCTTTCTTATAAATGCGCTTTGGTGTTTTGCCTGCATGTGTGTCTGTGTGAGGGTGTCAGATCTTCGAGTCACAGACATTTGTGAACTGACATGTGGGTGCTGGGAATTGAACCCAGGTCCTTTGGAAAAACAGTGCTCTTAACCACTGAGTCACCTCGCCAGCTTCCACCAATATTTAAACGTGGAAGAAAGTTGGTTTTTTGTTTTGTTTTGTTTGGTTTTGGTTTTGGTTTTTCGAAACAGGGTTTCTCTGTGGTTTTGGAGCCTGTCCTGGAACTAGCTCTTGTAGACCAGGCTGGTCTCGAACTCACAGAGATCCGCCTGCCTCTGCCTCCCAAGTGTTGGGATTAGAGGCATGCGCCACCAACGCCCGGCTCTGTTTTGGTTTTTTGAGACAGGGTTTCTCTGTGGCTTTGGAGCCTATCCTGGAACTAGCTCTTGTAGACCAGGCCTGCCTCTGCCCAGCTTATTTATTTATTTTTTCCATTTTTCAAGACCCGGTTTTTCTGTGTAGCCCTGACTATCCTGGACCTCTCTCTGTAGAACAGGTTGGCCTGGAACTCACAGAGAACCAACCGAATGTCTTTGCCTCCCAAGTGCTGGGATTAAAGGTTTGCACCGACTCTTGCACCTTGCACCCCAACTCCGTCAGAGTTTTGTTTGTTTTGAAGAAGGGTCTTACTGCATAGCCTGGGCTGGCCTTCAATTCTCCTTCCTCCAGGTTCTATCCATGAGCAGTCAGTGCACTTGGCCACTGGGTCATCTCTCATCCCCACCAATAATATATCTTCATTTGGAAAGGCTGTCCTCTGACCTCCATATGTGTGTCATGGTGCTCATCTGCATACATACACAAATAAATATCCAAATAAACGGAATAAAATGAAATAAGGAGCTGGAGATAATGGCTGCCCTTCCAAAGTTTCTAGGTTTGATTATCAGCACCCACATGGTGACTTATCTGTAACTCCTGTCACAGGAGATCCAACAACCTCTGTGGGCACTGCATACATATGGTACATGGACATACATGCAGTCAAACACCCATATACATAAAATTAAAAGGGGGTCAGCAGTGGTGGCACATGATTTTTTTTTAAAAAAATTATTTATTTATTTATTTATTTATTTATTTATTTTTGAGACAGGGATTCTCTGTAGCTTTTGGGGCCTGTCCTGGAACTAGCTCTTGTAGACCAGTCTGGCCTTGAACTACAGAGATCTGCCTGCCTCTGCCTCCAAAGGCCTGTGCCACCACCTTCCAGCAGGTACTTGTTTTTAATAGCAGCTTTTGGGAGGCAGAGGCAGGCAGATCTCTGAATTAAAGGCCAATCTCTTCTACAGAGAGAGTTCGAGGACAGTCAGGGCTACACAGAGAAAACCTGCCCTGAATAAAAACAGAAGATTAATTAAATAAATAATAAAAATAAAAGATATGGAGGCATCACAATCCCTGACTTCAAACTCTACTACAGAGCTACAGTACTGAAAACAGCCTGGTAATGGCATAAGAACAGACAGGAGGACCAATGGAACTGAATAGAAGACCCAGATATCAATCCACACATCTTCGAACACTTGATCTTTGATAAAGAAGCAAAAAATATCAAATGGAAAAGTGGTGCTGGAATAACTACATATCAACATGTAGAAAAATGAAAATAGACCCATATCTATCACCATGTACAAAACTCAAGTCCAAATTGATCAAAGACCTCAACATAAAGACAGCCATACTAAACCTTATAGAAGAGAAAGTGGGAAGTACACTTGAACACATTGGCACAGGGAACCACTTCCTAAATATAACCCCAGCAGCACAGACACTGAGAGAAACAATTAATAAATGGGACCTCCTAAAACTGAAAAGCTTCTGTAAAGCAATGGAAATGGTCAACAAAATGGCAGCCTACAGAATGGGAAAAATCTTCACTAACCCTACATCAGGCAGAGGTCTGATCTCCAAAATATTCAAGGAACTCAAGAAATTGGACACCAAGCCGGGCGATGGTGGCGCACGCCTTTAATCCCAGCACTCGGGAGGCAGAGGCAGGCGGATCTCTGTGAGTTCGAGACCAGCCT
>NC_022011.1:15981119-15981622 GCF_000317375.1 Microtus ochrogaster | reverse complement strand
CAACGGATGCTCAATCGTGCCACAAAGACATGTGCTCAACTATGTTCATACCAGATTTGTTTGTCATAGCCAGAACCTGGAAACAACCTAAATGCCCCTCGATCAAAAAATGGATAAGGAAAATATGGTACATTTACACAATGGAATACCACATAACAGAAAAAAGAAATAATGACAGCTTGAATTTTGCAGGAAAATGGATGAAACTAGAAAAACATTATTTTGAGTGAGGTAACCCAGACACAGAAAGACAATTATCATGTATATTCACTCGTAGGCGGTTTTTAAACATAAAGCAAAGAAAGCCAGTCTACAAACCACAATCCCAGAGAACTTAGATAGCAATGAGGACACTAAGAGAGACTTACATAGATCTAATAATCTATGTCGGAAGTAGAAAGTACAAAAAGACAAGATCTCCTGAATAAATTGGGAGCGTGGGATCTTGGGAGAGGATTGAAGGGGGGAGGGGAACAGAGAAAAATGTAGAGCTCCATAAATAT
>NC_022011.1:15979202-15980804 GCF_000317375.1 Microtus ochrogaster | reverse complement strand
GCCTGCCTCTGCCTCCCGAGTGCTGGGATTAAAGGCGTGTGCCACCACCGCCCGGCCATAAATATCAATTTTTAAAAAAAGAAAACGTAGAGCTAAATAGCGGGATGGTGGTGACACACATCTTTAATTCCAGCACACGAGGCAGAGGTAGGCAGATCTCAGTGGGTTGGAGATCAGCCTGGTCTACAGAGTGAGTTCCAGGACAGCCAGAGCTACACAGAGACAGGCAATGTGTCTCGAAAATGGCCAATAGCTAGGCAGGAAGAAGTTAGGTGGCACTAGCAGGCAGGGAGAGAATACTGGAATGAAGAAGGGCAGCGTCACCAGCCAGAAGCAGAGGAAGCAGGATGTGTACCAGATAGATGAGGTAACAAGCCATGAGCCATGTGGCAGCAAGTAAATTAATAAAAATTAGTTAATTTAAATTATAAGAGTTATTTTGAAACAAGCCTAAGTTATCAGCCAAGCATTTATAATTAATAATAAGTCTGTGTGTGGTTATTTGGGACTCGTTCTCAGGACAGAAAATTATGCTTAAAGATCAAGCTGGCCTCGAACTCACAGAGATCTACTACCTGCCTCTGCCTCCTGAGCGCTGGGATTGAAGGTGTGCATTAACATGCTTGGCTCAAATATTATGTGCTATAGTTTTGTGTATGCCATGGTATTTTCACATTTTCATGATTGAACACTGGCTTTTCAGTGTCTGTTACCAGAATGTCCCCCTGTTCCTGCAGTTTGTCTCAAAAGACAATGAAGTCAAACTGCATATTTTAGATGGGACTAGCGGCTCATGCCAGGCTCACTCCTAGTGATGTCTGGAAACCTAGTGCTTGGAAGGCTAAAACAATATCAGTTTAAGGCCAATCAATCTTGGTTACACAGCAAGCTTTTGGTTGGGTCATAGCACAAACATGAGGAGGACCCCAGTTCTTTTTTTTTTTTTTCTTGGTTTTTCAAGACAGGGTTTCTCTGTAGCTTTGGGGGTCTCTCCTGGACCTATCTCTTATAGATCAGACTGGTCTTAAACTCAAAGAGATCTGCCTGCCTCTGCCTCCTGAGTACTGGGATTAAAGGCGTGCAGTTCTAAACCCAGCACCTACATAAAGACCCAGGTCAGGATATGTGTGCCTGTAACCTCAGGGTGGCTGGGGCTTGATGGCTGCTAGCTTAACTCCAGATTCAATGAGAAAACCTGTCAAAGGGAACAAAGTGAAGGGAAGGATCCCTAATATTGTTATACCTAAGCGGGGCGGTGGTGGCGCACGCCCTTAATCCCAGCACTCGGGAGGCAGAGGCAGGCGGATCTCTATGAGTTCGAGACCAGCCTGGTCTACAGAGCTAGTTCCAGGACAGGCTCCAAAGCCACAGAGAAACCCTGTCTCAAAAAACAAAAAACAAACAAAAAGAAATTTTGTTATACCTAGTCTGTTGTGCACTGCAAGAAAGGAGAGAGACTCCAGGTAGTGGTGGCACATGCCTTTAAACCCAGCACTCAGGAGGCAGAGACAGGTAGATCTCTGTGAGTTCGAGGCCAGCCTGGTCTACAAGAACTAGTTCCAGGACAGGCTCCAAAGCTACAGAGAAACCCTGTCTCAAAAA
>NC_022011.1:15977720-15978940 GCF_000317375.1 Microtus ochrogaster | reverse complement strand
AAGAGAGATAATGCTTATGGGTTATGAGTGATTTTAACAAATCACTACTTATGTGGAGTTGCTGATCAATCAGGGCTGAAGGACAAAGATTCGGGAGCCTTGCTTTTCCTGACAGTCCCAAGCAGGGGCAGAAGTGGGATTTATAAGCACAAACATTTGTGGTCAAGTTAACATTACAATTTTCACCAATCAGGAGTCAGGGATTAGGGGCTTTCTTTGTGTGTTCCATCATGTCAACAGATATCGAAAGTTTTTCAGTCCAACCACTCAGATTCATTTGTTCTTTCGGTTGTTAGGAACAGTCATAATGTTTTGGAGAACTAAGGGTCATAATAGATTATTTCTATTGTTTAAGGATTCAGTAGGTCAGCTATTGGAAAGTTCCCAACTCCCCTAGGGCTTGGAAACTTGAACTTTGTTTCACCCTACAGGTAAAAGGAGTCTGAAGTCAAAGGACAGCACTTAGGACAAGGGGCCTTTTCCTGCTGCCTTCAGTGTCCTACTCTGACCATCCCATGGGCATGTGCACCCACATGCGTGTGAGTATATACTACATACTTAGGAATTCGAGGCCAGTCTTGGTTACATGCTGAGTTCAAGGTTTTCCTGGGCTACAGGAGACATCCTTGCCTGTCTTGTGGGTCTACTGATGTGTGCCTGCATCTGTTATTTTCCTACAACTCCTCCCACCTCTCCTCCTCAATTCTCCACCCCTCTCCAGAAGGTATCTAGTGCCCTTGTAATGTTCAAGAAAGCTAAACACCCTGACCAACCCAGGGATGCGTACCATGGCAGATTAGAGAAGCCAATTAGAAGGGTGAACTGAAAAACAGATATCAAGTGAGCAAATAAGACAAAGACATCGATGGTCATCATAACTGTTGGGACATGCCTATGGGTTGAAGAACACTGACTCTTCCTCCCTGAGAAGTGTACATAGCTCCACAACCTTTTAAGTGTATATAGCTCCACAACCTTTTAAGTAATACATATGTGTGTGTGTGGTGTGTGTGTGTGTGTATCTTGGACTAGGACAGAGTGACCCGATTTATAAAGAGAAGCGGAAGGTTTAAGTCTGATTTCTTTTCTATTCCTCGCTTACTCCCTTTCTGTAGTGTTGAAGATTTGAACTAGGGACTTTGTATATGGTAGGAAAGTACAGTTACTACTGAACTAAATTCCAGCCCCTTAAGCCCTGTTAGTTTTGGTTTTTTTTTTTT
>NC_022011.1:15970180-15977595 GCF_000317375.1 Microtus ochrogaster | reverse complement strand
CCGGCTTGTTTTTTTTTTTTTTTAAATCTATTTGTTTATTTACTGGTTTTCCAGACAGGGTTTCTCTGTGTAGTTCTGACTGTCCTGGAATTCACTGTGCACACCAGTCTGGCCTATAACTCACAGAGATCCGCCCACCTCTGCCAGAACAGTTCTTTTCCTTCACCGCGTGGGTCCTAGAACCAAACGCAGGTACTTAGTCTCGGCAGCAAATCTTTTTACTGCTGAGTCATCTCACCTGCCCTTCTCTAGCCCAGACTGGTTTCCAAAGCAGCTTGTGGCTGAGGATGACCTTGGATTTCTGACTCTCCTACCCCGAACTCCTCGGTACTGAGATTAGAGGTGAACAGGGTGTGGAGGTGCACACCTTTAATTCCTAGGAGGAAAGTAGGCAAATCTCTGTGAGTTCAAGACCAACGTGATCAATAAAGGGAGTTCTAAGAATGGTCAGGACTGTTGCCCAGAGAAACCCTGCCTCAAAAAACAAACAAAACACAAACAAGACAACAAAGCCAAACAAACTAAAAGAGAGAGATTACAGATGTGCACCGCTACACAGGTCTTGGGATTAAACTCAAGGCTTCAATTCAAAGTTCTGTACCAACTGAGCGAAATCCCCAGCCCAATGATTTTTTTTGTCTCTTTTTCTTTCTTGTGCTGGAGATTAAATCCAGGCATGCACATGCTCCGTTACTGAACTACATCCCTAGGTTAGGCTGATCATTTAAAAAAGTCTGAATGAACCAGGCGTGGTAGCAACTGTCTTTAGTTCAGGTACTCAGGAGGTAGAGGCAGGAGGATCTCTGAGTTTGAGGCCACAGGCCACCTTGGTCTTCAGAGCAAGTTCCAGGACAGCAAGGACTACAAAGAGAAAAAAAACTTATCTTGGGGGGGAAAAAAACTGGGCAGTGGTGGTGCACGCCTTTAGTCCCAACACTTGAAAGGCAGAGGCAGGCAGGTCTACAGAGTTAGCGCTAGAACAGGTAGGGCTGTTGCATAGAGACACCCTTCACCACGTGGGTCCTAGGAACCAAACTCAGGTACTCAGTCTAGGCAGCAAATCTTTTTAACCTGCTGAGTCATCTCGAAAAACCAAAAAAAAAAAAAAAAAAAAAAAAAAAAAAAAAAAGATAAAAAAAGAAAAAGAAAGAAGAAAGAAGAAGAAAAAACTGTGGATATATTATAGATCTTCCTAAAAAACCTCACTTCTCATCACATTATGGTAAAAGCCAAAGCTGTCTGCATGCAATTCAAGGCACCACGCAATTTGTTCCAGGTCTTTCTGATCTGCCTCCCAGCAGATTATTTAATTCTAGCCACAGGGGGCCCTTTGTGTTACTAGCGTATGGCAATTTGTCTAATAATCATTCCATCCCACCAGTGCACCATGCTCTAGTCATCCGCTGCTTTATTTTTCTAAATATCACCTGTCATTTAGTTTTTCGTCTTTTCCCATGAGAACACAAACTTTGCCACAGCATGGGTGGGGGCTCATGGATTTCTCCCGGTTTCCAGAACAGAATTCCCGTGTGCCACATCGATGCCCAAGTGTAATATTGAGAATTTTCAAATTATATTTATATATTTATTTTAAAAATATATATTTTTTCATGCATTTGGGTGTGTGTATGTACAGAGGCATGCCACGGTGCACACATTGAGGCCAGAGGATAGCCTTTGGAAGTAGCCGCTCTTCTTCCACCACTTGCGTTCAAGGGTTTGAACTCATGTTCTCAGGCTTGGCAGCAAGCACCTTTTCCTGTTGGGCTGTCTCACCCCCGACTCCAATGTAAAGCAACAAAATACTTTCAGAATGAAGCTGCAGTCACAGCATCCGTCAGGAATTTCAACTGTAGGAAATGACGGATGACAGCATCAGACACAGGCTTGACAGATGCAGCAGAATCACAAGCACGTGTTCAGGTGCCCAATTAACTGCATATTCGTGTTACATGGTCACCGGCGCATAAGCAGATGGTGACCCAGAGCGGGCCGCTCCGATGACTCCACTGTCACTCAGCTAAGGGTGAACCTCAAGGCTTAAGGCTAAGCAGGTGACACCAGCGGCTCAGGCTGTGATTGCCGAGCCACTCCCACGGCCCGCTCCACTGCCTCGGTTGTCTCACGACCAGGGGAATACTCCGCTCGCCAGGCACACTTAGCCTCTGACAGCTTCCGATAAAGATCTCTTTGGTCGGGGATATTCCGTTGACTAAATGCGTATCTGTGATACTTGGTCATAAATGGTTATGAATGTTTAAGTATGTAGTCACGAGTCGAGGGACATGAAATTTGTTTAAATCAAATTTTAGGTGCGGAAACGCCTAAGCTAGAACTCTAGGTTGTCACCAGTACGCATCGCCACACAGTGCTTAGAACTGGTTATCCCTCGATACTCAGCTTCTCGCCTTGTCACCAGACCAAACATTAATAATCATATCTTTCCAAAGCTTCAGATTTCTCCTACCAGCGCCTTTATAAGCGTTCTAAGCTATGTGCCATAACCCGTCCGTCACGCACAATCCCCAGACCCCATTCCAGTCGCTCACAGACTGCTCAGCCACCTACGTCAGCCGCCATTCACAGGAGAGCCCCTTGGGAAGTCTCCTTCTAGGCTCCGCCCCTCACGTAAGTTCATGCCCCTGGTGTATTTACATGGCGCGCCGGAAGCTCCGCCCCGGGTGGTTGCCAGGCTCCGACGGCCGGAAGTCCCGCCTGCCGAGTAGTCGTCGCTGCCGTCGCCGCCTCTGTTGTTGTTGTGGTCTCTTCTCCGACGTCCGCGGCTCAGAGAGCCGGCCCCGTCGCCTCCCGCCGCCATGAAGTGGATGTTTAAGGAGGACCACTCTCTGGGTAAGCGCGGTCGGCCTGGCCGGGCTCCGGGTCGCGGCCCCTCCCCCACTCGCGCCACCCTGCCGGTCAGCTGGGTCGCCAAGGCCCCGCCAGCCTGGGCGCCTCCCTCGGACCCCTGTAGCCCTCCGCGGATCTTGCTGGAAATCCGTGAGGGGGGCCGCGGCCAGGGACCCGGGGGCGAGGATCGGGGCGTCCGCGCACAGGCTGCGGGCGGCGAAGGGCGGACAGGAAGATGGGGTTCCGGGAACTGGGGACGGCAGGCGGGCAGGCGCTACAATCAGTCCGGTGTACTTCTCTTGCAGAACACAGATGCGTGGAATCCGCGAAAATCAGAGCAAAGTACCCCGACCGGGTTCCGGTGAGTGTGGACTCCCCGTCCTCGCACCCTTCTGTCACCCTTAAAGTCTTGGAGTGGTGTCGGGCGGGTGCACTGGGCCATGCAACAGTTGATAAGTTAAGGTCTCAAAGTGGAGCCAGAGATTGGACCGGCTGAGCAGGGGCCGGCCCAAGCCTGGGGCGCAAGAAGCTGGTGCTGTTCAGGGGCATCAGTGCTGAATCTTCCGATCTAGGGCAGCAAGCTGCTTGCAGCCTCTAGGCTCCCTCGCCAATTATGTAAGGAACCGTGTTCTAGGACAGGGCAACAGGTCACTTCCACTTTGGGGAATGGTGGGGGACGGAGACTGTCACTTGGTCTTGGATAGGGTACCATAGTCTCAGGGCATTCGTCTTTAACTTTGAGCCATTAACTTGTAGTTTCTTTTCACCCTGGTTGTGCCATCCTTGCTTGACCAATAAATCTGAAATGCCACCTTTGTCTTTAGTCAATAATAAGTATATGCTATATTGCTGCCATAGTTGGGGAGATGGTTTCTGATGTCATTATTGATTTTTGAAGTACATAAAGTCTTATTGCTGTAGCTCTTTGCTTGTAAACAGTTCCTTTGAGGAAAGAATTAGGAGGGCAGATGTTAGCCTGTTTAAAGAGAAGCAACAGACCTGAAGAAAACCTTGGCTCCTGGGTGGCTGGGTATGTAGAGCATTGCCATTAGTTTGTCCATTCTTCTTTCCACTGTTGCTTGGGATCTTAATTCTTTAGGAGTGTGGATCTGTTCAGGGATTCTGGCTTAAGAGACTACAGGTGAAACTCTGGCCAGATACTATTTCATCTGCCTAGATAAAATGTTAGAAAGTTAGATGGTGGAGGTGGTGGTGTGCACTTTTAATCCCAGCGCTTGGGGGGCAGAGACAGGAGTATCTCTTAGTTGGTCAGTTAGAAAGTTTTGTAGCTGTGTTTTTCTTATAGATGCTGAGATCAGAGATGAGAGATGCAACTGACCCTTTATTTTTTTATTTTTTTATTTTTTTGGTTTTTTCGAGACAGGGTTTCTCTGTGGCTTTGGAGCCTGTCCTGGCACTAGCTCTGTAGACCAGGCTGATCTCGAACTCACAGAGATCCGCCTGCCTCTGCCTCCCGAGTGCTGGGATTAAAGGCGTGCGCCACCATCGCCCGGCCTGCAACTGACCCTTTAAAGATAATATTTTGATCAGTTCTGGACCTCCAGAGTGTGGCTTCCTAAGACACAGGTGCATCTACTCGTGCTGTGCATTTTCCCACACTGTGTTCATCATACTGTGAGGGCAGAGCCGTATGTTAGGTAATTCAGTCCTGTGCTTATGTGTACTTCTGTGCCTTTTCCCACCCCCTCCTTCTCCTCTCATCTGTTTACAGTGCTGGGAATCAAGTCAGGCCTATGTGCATGGCAGGCATGCGCTCCTCTTTTGCTGAAGTACAACCTCCACTGCTGACATCTCTTGACTTTTCCAGGTGATCGTGGAAAAAGTCT
Source organism: Microtus ochrogaster (assembly GCF_000317375.1). Classification (NCBI taxonomy): domain Eukaryota; kingdom Metazoa; phylum Chordata; class Mammalia; order Rodentia; family Cricetidae; genus Microtus; species Microtus ochrogaster. The sequence goes on along the minus strand of NC_022011.1, from coordinate 15,972,901 downwards.
CAGGCTCTCAGATTGTTGACATTGACAAAAGGAAGTACTTGGTTCCTTCTGACATCACCGTGGCTCAGTTCATGTGGATCATCAGGAAAAGGATTCAGCTTCCTTCTGAGAAGGCAATCTTCCTGTTTGTGGACAAGACAGTCCCACAGTCCAGGTGAGAGGGCTGTGATGGGATTCTGGCCTAGTAATCCATTTGCTGCTTATAAAACCCAAACCTTCAGAGGTATAAAAGCTTAAGAGTTCTGACTGCAGTTCTTTGTTTTGTTTGAGACAGGTTTCTGTGTGTAGTCTTGACTGTCCCAGAATTCACTTTCTAGACCACACTGGTTTCAAATTCAGGGAGTTGCCTGTCTCTGCCTCCTTGGGATTAAAAGTGTGTGCCACCACCATCGGCCCCAATTGAAACTCTTAATTTGTGTATCAGTAGCTTCAGGGGAAAAAAAAAACATAGGGTACAATTATGTATGCACTCTCTTAAAACAGAATCTGGAGTTTATGTAATATGTATGGATCTCTGTGTGTGTAAGCCAGAGGTCAGCACTGGGTTCTTCCTCAATTGTTTCTCCACCCTGTTTATTTACTTTTATAGACTAATGCTTGTTTTTCTTTTTATTCACTTCTTAAAAATTGTGTGTATATATGCATGCGGGTGGCACAGTGCCTGTATGGAAGTGAGGACAACTTTGGAGTTGATTCTCCTCTTCTATTATTGGCACTGAGGTTGTAAGGTCCAGCATCTATTGTGAGACAGACTCCCCCTGAACCTGGAACTCACTGATCTACACTCAGGTCTTCATGTTCACACAGCAAGCACTTTACTGAGTCCGCCAGGTCTGGACTTGAAAATGCACCTGTTGTAGCCCCTCAGAAACTGACTAAGATACCCAGTGTCGGCCCCAGGCCTCTACATATGCACAAACATATCTTATACCCTAAATAAATTATCCTCGGAAATTCTTTTTTTTTTTTTTTTTTTTTTGGTTTTTCGAGACAGGGTTTCTCTGTGGTTTTGGAGTCTGTCCTGGAACTAGCTCTGTAGACCAGGCTGGCCTCGAACTCACAGAGATCCGCCTGCCTCTGCCTCCCAAGTGCTGGGATTAAAGGCGTGCGCCACCACCGCCCAGCATTCCTCAGAAATTCTTTTTTTTTTAAATATTTATTTATTATGCATACAATATTCTGTCTATGTGTATGTCTGCAGGCCAGTTGAGGGTACCAGACCTCATTACAGATGGTTGTGAGCCACCATGTGGTTGCCGGGAATTGAACTCAGGACCTTTGGAAGAGCAGACTATGTTCTTAACCACTGAGCCATCTCTCCAGCCCCTCCTCAGAAATTCTTAAAAACAGTTCAGAACTTTCCTGGGCTTGAACCATAAGTAGAACTGAGGCCTGCAGTGAGGTTTTCTGTCTCAGAAAGAAAGAAAGGAAAGAAGGTGGAAGGGAGGGAGGAAGGAAAGAAGGAGGAAAAGAAAGTTAGTGCCAGAAGAGGCCTAAGCCAAATTTTAGACCTATCAGAGGTGAAAAGCTCTGGCTATTGTTCTCTAGGTCTGATTCCTTCTTTATTTATCTCTACCACCTATTTGTGGGGTCTGGTAAGAGGCAGTAGAGGAGAACACAGGAAGCTTCTCTAAAGCCAGTATTTGCCTGAAGAGATAGATAGGAGAAAGGCCAGTGCCTGCCCACTGGGTGCTGCTGGTCTGTTAATACCTATAGCTCTGGAGGTCTTATCATTGTTGGGACCCGCTTACCTAGCCTTCTTTCACAGGCTTTTGGGTAGTGTGTTGTCAGGTGTGCACTTTACCAAGGGAGGAAGCCAGGCTTCTGTGGGGTCCCTCTTGACTCCCCTTCAGGTAATAGAGGAGCTTTGAGTACAGCACCTTGGTGATTTCTTTTCTCCTGCCTGGAGACGGTGGCTTACTGGGGGGGAAGTCAGAGTAGGATCGATGGCACTGGGTTTGTTTTCCTTAGTGCTGATGCTCTGGTACTGTCTGAGTGGTGGTGGTCCAGTTCCTTGTCTTGCTTGCATGTGCTCTACTGCTTAGCCACATCTCAGCTCCTTCCCGTTACTAATGTCTGACATTAAGGTTTCTCTGATGGCTCCATAGCATCTAGCCATTACAATAGCTGATAGATCTCATTACCCGTTTCCTCCCTGTTGTCCCTGAAGTATAAATTGAGTTGAAAGTGGAAAGTGGTTCTCATGCATCAGAGGCTGCTTCAGAGCCATTTTCTCTCCAAGTCCTTTCTGAACAGCAAACAAGCTTTCATTTATCCCATTTGCCTTTTCTAGTCTGGTAATACTCTACCCTAAAGCAGATTATATTTGAGCAGAGTTATGACTTTAGGTCTGAGTGAGTGGAAGTCCACACGTCAAATCCTGACTCTTCAGGATAAAGAGAACACCAAGGCCCTTAGTGCTTAAGGTCCAAGTTAATGACTTCTTGCCCTACACTTAACTGCAGGCCAATTTGTATTCATTTGGGATTTTATTAAAAATATAAAAATGTATTTATTGATAGGTGGTGGTGGCATATACAGGTTGATCTCTTGAGTTCAAGGACAGCCTTGTTTACACAGTGAATTCCAGGTTAGCCAGAGCTGTGTAGAAAGATCCCCTTTTAAACAATAAAAAGGATTTAGATCCCAGCACTTGGGAGGCAGAGGCAGGAGGATCTCTGTGAGTTCGAGGCCAGCCTGGTCTACAAAGGGAGTTCCAGG
>NC_022011.1:15960377-15969160 GCF_000317375.1 Microtus ochrogaster | reverse complement strand
TGTAGACCAGGCTGGTCTCGAACTCACAGAGATCCACCTGCCTCTGCCTCCCGAGTGCTGGGATTAAAGGCGTGCGCCACCATCGCCCGGCTCTGCACAGCTTTTGTTGTACTAGAACTCACCCTGTAGACCAGGCTGACTTTGAATTCAGACATCCACCTGCCTCTGCCTCCACATCAGGCCTCAACTGCCTTTTTCTTGTAGCATTAGAAAGTTGAATTCTCTGCCTATGTGCTTATATCAAGAATCTGGCTCAGCCGGGAAGTGGTGGTGCACACCTTTAATCCCAGTACCTGGGAGGAAGTGGCAGGCAGATCTCTGTGAGTTCAAGACCAGCCTGGTCCACAGAGTGAGTTCCAGGACAGTTGGGGCTACACAGAGAAACCCTGTCTCAAAAAACAAACAAAAGAATCAGGTTCAACACAGAAGAGGAACTACCCCTTGCTGTAGACAGAACTAGAAAGACATTGGTATAAAACTTTCCCAGTCATGGTAGTAGAGGGGAACCCAAGTCTGGTAATAGTCTTTGTTCTTTGTTTAGAGCACAGACAAGAATGTTCTTTTTTGAGACAAGGTTTCTTTTTAGCTTTGGGGCCTCTCCTGGAACTAGCTCTTGTAGACCAGGTTGACCTTGAATTCACAGAGATCTGCCTGCCTCTGCCTCCGAGTGCTGGGATTCAAGGAGTGCACCCCTACTGCCCAGCTGACAAGAATACTCTTAACACCCTGTTAATACAGAAGCAGAAATCTGGGTGTGGTGGCGTGCATTTTTAACTCCAGTACCTGAGACAGCAGGCAGATAGCTGAGTTCAAAGCCAGCCTGACCTCATAGTAAATTCCAGGACAGCCAGCCAAGGCTACACACAGAAACTCTGTGTCAAAAAAAAAAAAAAAAAAAACAAAACAAAAAAAAAACAGGAATGTTGAATAAATACTTCCAACATGTTGACAGTTTGGCCTGGAGGAACCAGTGCCCTGGAGGTTGGTGGTTGGCTGGTTTCCTCTCTTGTCTGAAAGAGGTCTCAAAAGGATTGTGAGATCTTTTAGAGCCCATCTTTTGTAGAGAAGTGTACTTAAACTAAAACAATTTTGATCATTTCTGGGTAAGTACTTCTTTCAGAAATGGCTATTGGTCTGGTGAAGATAGCTCAGCTGGTAAAGGTGCTTGCCACCAAGCTTGATGCACTGAGTTTGAACTCTGGAACCCACATGATAGAAGGAGAGAAATGAGTCCTGTGGGTTGTCCAATGACAATTTTTTGTTTTAAAGAAAAGGTGTGCTTTAGTAATGGCAGAAGATTGTGCAAGAGGGACACCTGATGGGAAGGAGTAGTCAGCTCTGTTTTGACCATCAGTGCCTTTCTGGCTCCTCAGCGGTGTGGTCATTGTCTCCGACCTCCCGCCACTGTGCCGAGAGACAGGGAAGCACAGGAGCTGTGCAGCAGATGGCTGACCAGGTGTTCATCACTCCAGCCCAGTTATGACTCAGTACCTCTATGCCCTGCCTTTGGTTGAGAGTTGAAGGCAATTCCACTGGGGTTGGGCGCCCACGTGAGCCCTAGGTCAGCCTCCCCCACAGTGCAAAGGGCTATCGAGAAGCAGAAAGTGAATGTTTGCCTTGGGTTCTCATAGCTAATCTGGGACCTGGTTCTTACTAGGACTTGACTTTACCCTTGGTCAGTTCCTGCCTAGGAGAAATAACTTTGCCTGGATCTGTGATCCGGATGGAGACCTGGGAGCAGCCTCTAGGGAGGAGCTGTGGTTCACTTACTCAGCACCGAGGACTCTGCCTCACCTTAGATTGACTCCATGCTCTGCCATTCTTTACTAGTGAGAACCAAGAGGTCAGCAGGCAGCAGTGCTCCTCAGAAAATTCTTTCTAGGTGCCTTCATATAGTACTGGACACTACAGCACTAAAGACTGTGGGCGTCTTCTATAGAAACCTCCCAGCAGCTTAGGTAGGGAGCCTCGGAATTGTGGTCTGTTTACAGGTTGGGCAGCTTGCCTGTCAGCTATGTTAGAACTGCCTCTGCTTTAGGACTCCTGACCTGCTGACAGGGCCTGCTCAGCTCTGGTGCTAAGGACTTGGTTTTAAGAGGGAAACTCATCTGCCCTGAGGTTTGTAGAGCATGTCCTAAACTGACATATGCCTGCCTGTGCTTCATTTGAGTAAACTTTCAGTGGAATGTCTGTTAGTATATGTGTGAGAAGCATTGTTCTCAGGAAGATCCTTGCCAAAGGTACAATCTAATGCTAGGTCACTGGGACAAGCCTACCTGTGTGTTCACTTGGAGGCGGTACAGGTTGGAGAGAAGAATGTTTTCTGGTTTTGTGGATAAATTATTTGTTTCTCCATGAATTAGTTTTTACTCCTTTGTATTATGGGTTGCAATAGTACTACTTCAGGTTGTTGTGAGAATAAAAAGTTATTACATGTATATATTTAGAAAAGAGTGTTAGGATAGGTAAGATTTTTATTGTCAACCTCTATAGCTACTTGGGCACTGTTAAACAAATTAATGAACTCAGTGTTTACTTAAGACAGTGGAACCAGCCGGGCGATGGTGGCGCACGCCTTTAATCCCAGCACTCGGGAGGCAGAGACAGGCGGATCTCTGTGAGTTCGAGACCAGCCTGGTCTACAGAGCGAGTTCCAGGACAGGCTCCAAAGCCACAGAGAAACCCTGTCTCGAAAAACCAAAAAAAAAAAAAAAGACAGTGGAACTGGTCAGGCAGTGGTGGTGCACGCCTGTAATCCTAGCACTCTGAGTTCGAGGCCAGCCTGGTCTACAGAGTGAGTTCCAGGATAGGCACCAAAGCTACAGAAAAATCCTGGTTTCCCAAAACAAACAAACAAACAAACAAAAAAAGACAGTGGAGCTGAGCTGCTGGGGAGATGGCTTTAGTGCTGAAGAGCAGCTTCTCAGCTCTTACCTGTTGGGAACTTCAGTTCTAGCGTTGCCTTCTGTCTTCTGTTATCATCAGGCACTTCCATACACAGATATACATGCAAGAAAAACACACACACAAAAGTAAATTTTTTTTTTAAGTAAATTTTTAAAAAGCAAACACAAGCCAGGTACTCATGGCCTCTACCCTGTTAGAGGTCAGGACTGAGTCCCAGGCCATTCTGGGCCTAGACAACAGGTGTTCCAGTGCTGCTCATGGTTCACTGTGAACAGCTGTGGAGTCTGAGTAGACCGAGGAGTGGTTCATGAAGCTCTTTGGTGTTTGTAGTTGAGCAGTGGGGTTCAGAATTGCTGTATTAGTACTTCTAACCCGCTGGGAAAGTGGAACCAAGGAAGTGCTGAGCTGAGCACTATAAGCTCCTGCCATTACACCCATTTGGTAATGACAGTGGGGAGATGTGAGAACAGGCTTCTTCAAGGGCGCCCTGACCTGGACCAAGGACAGGCCTGTGTACTGTCGCAGTGTTTTCAGTTTGGAGGCTCAGCTGTAGAGCCGAGTCCTGCTACCTGCTGGCTTTTCACTCAGTTTTGACTCATAACCTCACTTCTTAATCAGAAGAGAACTCTCTATACCCCCAGAAGACAGACGCCTATGTTCTTAATATGGCCACACACAGACTCATCTTCAGCATTTTAAATCATTCCTGGAGCCAGACAGTGGTGGTGTGTGCCTTAAAGTCCTAGCACTCAGGAGGCAGAGGCAGGTGGACCTTTGTGAGTTCGAGGCCAGCCTGGTCTATGGAGCAAGTTCCTGGACAGCCGGGACTACAAAGGGAAACCCTGTCGTGACTCCATCCACCCTCCCAAAAGAAAAAAGTATGCATGTGAAAACTAGAGAGGGATTATTGAGATAGATAGATCATGAGCCAGGCTTTGAGTGAAGCAAGTAGTGGAGGTAATATGGGCAGAAGGAGGCAGTGGGGATGGAGACCCAGGGAGAAGGAGGATAGAATCGACCAAAATGTTAAGTATTTATGAGACTGCCTCAAGGAGACCTGTTACTGTGTATGCTAATTTAAAAAAATGCTTGGGTTCCACCATAAGAAATCTGACTTCATTTTGTTCGTGGAGATGCTGGTAAAGCTCTCTGGAGATCCTGAAGCAGCCCAGGATGAAAGTCAACAGAGTAGGAGCTCTCACGACCAGCTTCCTTCTATACCCTGACTTACCAGCGGAAATGCTTGCAGACCTCTTGTGGGTTTTAAATACTAGTAGCTCCTTAACACTCAAGTTAAAAATGGGTGAAATCGCTGGGTGTGGTGTCTCACACCTTTGATCCCCGGTACCTAGGAGATCAAGACTGTCCCGGTTTACAAGCGGCATTTCAGGACAGTCAAGACTACATAATGCTCCTTATCTCAAAAAAAAAAAAAAAAATAGGTGAAACTAACCATTTCTTTAAGGGTAAATGGAAAATTTTGTCATTTTAACATGTAACCAGATTTGTTTTATTTCTGCAATCTTGTCTTTTCACACTTAGTGCATCTCAGTTCAGATGGCATGTTTCAGGTGCTGAATAGAGATCCTGATTTGTTTTAGAAGCAGCCATATAAGGGTGTTCCCACAGGAGTTTGGTTCAGCAGTGCTGTTCAGAGAAGTCTGCTTTTTTTCTTTTTGCTTAGTTTTCTAGATTTATTTAAATACAGGAAGAGTTTTATCTGCGTGTGTGTGTGTGTGTGTGTGTGTGTGTGTGTGTATATATATATATATATACACACACACACACACACATACATGTATATACACATACACATATATCTTTGCACCGGTGTCTGCTGCCCACAGAGGTCAGAAAAAGGTGTCAGATTCCCTTCTGGAGTTATAAATGGTTGTGAGCTGCCATGTGGGTGCTGAGAACAGAACCTGGGTCTTCTCTAAGAGCAATAGGTACTCTTAACTGCTGAGCCATCTCTCCAGCCAATCAAGAGAGTTATTTCACAATTCCAAATGGAGAGCCTCACATGGAGAACTGTTGTGATTGCAGAAGATGACAGCCTTTTTTTTTCTTTCTTTCCGAGACAGGGTTTCTCTGTAGCTTTGGTGCCTGTCCTGGAACTAGCTCTTGTAGACCAAACTGGCCTCAGACTCACAGAGATCCTCCTACCTCAGCCAACTGAGTGCTGGGATTAAAGACTACACCACCATTACCTGGCGACAGGCTTTTTCTTATTCATACTCATCCCCCACGTTATTAATAATCTACCCACACAGCCATCCACACAAAACATGCAAATAGGGCGGGAAGTGAAATGGGAAAGCAGAAACTGCCCCGTGATAAATGTGGCCTGTGTCCCATGTTTACATATTGGTCTCAGACACCAGCAGCAAAGCTGAGGAGGAATCATTGCTTCACAAAATCGAGGTGCTGGATCCCTTCCTCATTTTCCCATTGCTTCTTGGTTGGCTATATACTTATTTGTTTTTGAGACAGGGTTTTATATAGCCAGGCTGGCCTAGAATTTGATATATAGCTAAGAGTGATCTTAAATCTGATCATCCTGTCCTCAGTGCTGGGTTTCTAAGTCTTAGCCACCATACCTAGGCTTTATGCAGTGTGGGAGGTTGAACCTATGCTTGTGGGTGTGCTATGCGAGCTCTCTACCAGCTAAGCCACACCCTGCTGTGTCCAGATCTAAACAACCCTTGTGACCAGGACTTGTTCTTGGATCAGCATCTCACTGCTGTTTCTGGTTGACCCACCACTTCTGATTATACTCCATCAGTATGGTCACGTGATCAGAGCTTGCTTGAGGTTGCAGTGGGTGTTACTACTCTCATTGAGACAGCTCAGTTTCCTGGCAGAGAACTAGATTAGTTCTCCACTGCGGTCTGTTTCACAGCATAGGGAAGGCTGATTTTCCACCTACATGTTTAGTTTAAGGAATCTTATTTTTGGAGGCTTTTGGAAAGCTTCAGTAATCTTTTGTTGCATTTTATTCTTTTGCAGTAGTGGGGATCCAGTCCAGGACTTCACCCCTGCTGGACAAACACTCTATCACTGAAGTACATCCCTGGCCTAGGGAAGGTTTCTTTGGATCCCAAATACAGTAGAAACTTTGAGCATTGTGCACAAGGATCATTTTGCTCATAGTGTTGTATAGATCTCTGGGGTTTGTGGTCTGGGTGTGTTCATAGTAAGTATCCACCTGTACCTTCGACACTGAGTCTAAATTATAAACATTCAAATAAATACCCTGAAGAAGAGAACCCAACATGTTCTTACTTCCGGGGATAGTTCTTTTGCTGTTGGTTTTGCTTATTTTGCCTATCATTGTCATCATTTAAGTCATCAGACGCCTTTGCAAGGCGTTGGCTTCTTGAAGGGCTTCAGAATGATAGGGAATGTTAGGCACGTGCCTACTGCTGTACCTGCTGTACCTGCATCCTGATTTGTTGTGATCTCCCACTTTGTGGTGCTGGAGATTGAACCCAGGATTGTGCTTGCTGTATGGGCTGTACCACTGAGCCACCCTCCAGCCCCATCTTCATTTTTTCATGCTCTGTTCTTTCTCTAGAACAGACTGCAGGTCACAGCAGGTGCTTGAATTATTTTTACCTCCTAACCACCAACCACAAAGCTCTTCATCCTTAGGCCTAATTTTTCCACTCGATACCTGGACTCAATTCTCAATGATTTCTTTTTCTTTTTTTCTCTTTCAAGCCTAACTATGGGACAGCTTTACGAGAAGGAAAAAGATGAAGATGGATTCTTGTATGTGGCCTACAGCGGAGAGAACACTTTTGGCTTCTGAGGGCCAGTGCTGGGCTAGGTGCACCGTTCCTGCTTGTGTATCTTGTAAATAACTGGCTGTTTTCAGTTATTCTACCAGAGCCTCTTCACATAGACCTACTAGTGCATTTGTAACTGGATTTATTTCTTAATATATTGGAAAGTTTTGTTTCTTTAGATTAGTAAATTATCATACAGAGTTTTATTTTCAGTTTTCTTTTTGTGCATTGACCTCATGGCTATATGCTTCAAGGAACCTGTCCTCTGGGAATCATATTTAATGAAGGTATTTCCATAATGAAGGGAGGTAGGTGTGGCATTAAAGTGAAAAGGAGGGGTGATGCATTGTTCTGGATTATGTTCCAAGTGTTAGGTGGCTAAGTATTAAAAGCCCCCAAATGAAATCCTTAGCAATCAGAATACACTTGCTTCACTAGATTTTGCCAACTGCAAATCATGTTGGATTAAGCTAATCTGTTCTTCTTTCTGAGACTATTAAGGTAAATAATTAACAATAAAACTTCCTCTTATAAAGGCATTACAGTGTGACCATGTCCTTATTCACCTTCTTTTGGATGAGTGAGAGAAATGGTTCCTATTTGTCAGGCCTGGAGAAGGGCTTATAGGCCATGGCAGTCTAACCTAGGAGGGAAGTGATGGCTGGTATCATAAAAGGGATTATTTTTTTCCAGTGGATAATATAGTCATAAGGTTCAGATACCAGGGCTATGTAAAAAGGTATACATTGCAAAGTCTCACTTATACTACTGTTTTCAGATCTCTGCTGCTTATGGAAAATTGACTTGTATGGGCTTTTTTCCCAGTATTTATTTTAGTAGCATAATTAAGTATGAATATATGCATGTACATTTTTAAAAAAGATTTATTATTGTGTTTTGCCTGCATGTATGTCTGTGTGAGGGTGTGTCAGATCCACGAACTGGAGTTACAGACATTTGTGAGCTGCCATGTGGGTGCTAGGAATTGAACCTGGGTCCTTTTGAAAAGCAGCCAGTGAGTTCTCTTAACCACCATGTATATACATTTTTTTGTTTACGTAAAATAAAACATATATTTATACGTAGCATTTTTTGTTTTGTTTGAGACAGGGTTTGACTTTATAGTTATCAACCTGACATGTATACAACTTTATATGTACTTGTGCTCTTTTGTTTGAGATAGGTCAAACCTCTTGGAGCTCATTATGGGGCCAGATCCACCTGCCTCTGTCTCCTGAGTGCTGGAATCAAAGGCATGCACCACCAAGCCTGGCTTGTACCTGTGTTCTTTAAGGTACTTCTTTCTAGGCTCTTAAATTAAGATTAGATTTCTCTTGACTGAGTTTCATAGTTTTCTCCCAAATTAGCGCAGGTGTGTATGCTTGTCTCAAATGCATCTTTGAGAACATGGCTTCACATCTAAATCTTCCGCAAATGGACTATGTTGGTGGCTGTAACCTTATATTAATCATCAAAATAAGGACACCAGCTAGGAGTAATGGTGCTCACCTTAGTTCCAGCACCTGGGAGGCAGAGGCAGATGGATTTCAGAGTTCAAAGCCAGCTTGGTATACATAGTTCCAGGATAGCCAGAGCTACATAGTGAGACTTTATGTTTTGAAAACAAAAACAGAAAAGGAAACAAAGTATCACTCAGTGATGTAAGGACATGTAGTTAAAATAATGATCATAAACTTTAAATTTTTATTTTATTTGATGCATGTCAGTGTACCGTGTGTGTCTGGTACCTGTGGTGGCCAGAGGGTATGAGGTGTGGAGTAAGAACTGGAGTCATGCATGACTGGTGGTGAGCTGCCGGGTGGGTACTGGGAACTAAGTGCAGGTCCTTTGGAGGCAGTGCTTGCAGCTGCTGAGCCGGCTCTCCAGCTTCTCCTTTTTGTTGTGTGTTGTCTCAGTTTGCAGCCCTGGCTGGTCCTCTGAGTGTTGGTACTAAAGATATGTACCACCACACTTATCATGAGTTTTTGTTTTCTCTTAATCAGAATATATAAGCAGGTTGACACAGCTCTCTATTGATGAGTTTCTCAATTGGAATTATGAAAAACATTTTTTTTTTTTTTTTTT
>NC_022011.1:15957551-15960257 GCF_000317375.1 Microtus ochrogaster | reverse complement strand
TTTTCGAGACAGGGTTTCTCTGTGGCTTTGGAGCCTGTCCTGGCACTAGCTCTGTAGACCAGGCTGGTCTCGAACTAACAGAGATCCACCTGCCTCTGCCTCCCGAGTGCTGGGATTAAAGGCATGCGCCACCATTGCCCTGCTCTGTACATCAAAATTATACAGCTTAGTGAGAAGTCATCTTCCTGACTACCCACAGATATATGTGCCCATAACATTGAGACGCAATCATGAGATAACATACATCACATGAGGTTACACACTACAATGCAGGTATTGGGGAGACACCATAGCTGTTTTTGCACATGTGAAACTACAGACAGGAAGTGGGTGATGCACACCTTTAATCCCAGCACTTGGGAGGCAGAGGCCAGCCTGTGAGTTTGAGTCCAGCCTGGTCTACAACAGTGAGTCCAGGACAGTTTTCAAAGTTGCAGCGAAACCCTATCTCGAAAAAAACCAAAAAACAGAAATTACAGACAGGATAACAGTTTCCGGAGTCAGTGGTCCTGCAAGCCTTGCCCGAACAAGATTCTCCACCAGAGAAGCGCTCCTCTGGTGGGTTGACATCGGAACACTAGTTGTCACCTGCTGCAACTCCCACAGCCTCCGACTTACTTTCCTGGCCAAATAAAATGTGCGTTTGTCTTTGCTGGTGGTTTCAAACTTTCTAGCCTTTGATGACAGGAAGATAGCAAGCTAGTTGTTACAGAGGAGTCTTGTTTGTGGTCAAGTGCACTATCTGAGACTGGCCTAAGCCATAGAAAGGCATGGTTTGAGCTAGTTTAGGATGGTTCACTGGCTGTGGCTTTGTTTTCCTGTGTGTTGATTTCATTCTCAGGCAGATTGTTTGCATGTGATGGATGGCAAAGATGCTTCCATCAGCTTAGCGTCTCTAGTGAGGGAAGAACACTTGTTTGTTTTTGAGACAGTTTTTCTGTGCAGCCCTGGCTGTCCTGAAACTTGCTCTGTAGACCAAACTGACTTTGGAGCTCAGTGTTCTGCTTGCGTCTGCCTCCCTGGAATAGAAGTGCTGGGATTAAAGGTGTGTGCCCCTACTGCCCTGCAAACACTTCTAGTACAAACAAAAGTCCTGTAACTGGGTGTGGGGGGCACACATGTTAATCCTGGAGACAGAGACAGGCAGAGCTACACAGAGAGACCTAATGGGACAAAAATGGTCAAGGCACTGCTTGTCAACCCAGATTCTTGGGAGGCTGAGGCAGAAGAAGCACTGAGGCCAATTGGAACAACAGACCATTTCTCAAAATGAAAGTCTCTTGACGGACTCTGACCTTGGGCCACAGACAGCCCTGCAAGGGACAGGTAGACAGGAATGGTGAGTCCCTGTCCTGTTTGGAACAGAACAGGACAAACAGAAGTTAGCTTTCCACAGGCGTTTTGATCTATTTCTGTCTGTAACCACAAACCCACAAATGCACCCAAGAAGAATAGTGAGAACAGTCTCAAGGCAGGTCACTGAAGGTGACTGTCAGTTTTTAAAGGAAGCCTCATATATCCCAGGTTGGTCTCCAACTTTCTAACTAGCCAAGGATGACCTTGAATTCTGATCTTTTTGTCCCTCCTGAGTGCTGGGATTATAAGTACACCCCATCACACCTGGTTTTGTAACTTACTGGGGATGGAGCCCAGGCCTTGCACATTAGGTAATCCCTCTTCAGTTCAACTGCATCCCTAGCCATGGCTATCCCTAACAACCACCCTGTGCAGTAGTGAACTTGACCATGCAGACAGTACAAGATTATAATGTGCTTGGACACTGGGGCACAATATGAATAGAGGATCATCTCATCCTGTCTGAGCTTACAAGAAGCAAGGTTGTCAGTGTGATGGTTGACTCTGTTGGACTGGTCTGGAAAGACGGCTCAGCTGTTAAGAGAGTGTACTAATTTTGCAGAGGACCCAAGTTTGGTTCCTAGCACACATGGCATGGCTCACAACTGTCTAACTCCTGCTTCTCACACCTCTGAACTCTCCAGCCACCTGCACTTATATGCACACACATGTACACATAACTAAAAGTAAAAATGAATCTTTAAAGAAAGTGTTGAACCAGCAGAGAGAATATCAGCTTCAAAACCCACCATTTGAGTTGGAGAGGTATTTCAGTGGCAGAGGACCCAGGTTTGGCTCCTAGTACCCACATAGGGCAGCTCACAACTGCTTGTAACTATCCTCAGGGGGGCCAGTGCCCTCTTCTGGCCTCCAAGGGCACTTGTAGTCACATGTGCACACACCCTCCCCCCAGTACACATAAAATATAAAAGTAAAATCTAGGGGGAGGAGAGATGGCTCAGCAGTTAAGAGGACCTGGGCTTGGTTTCCAGCACCCACATGGTGGCTCACAATTATCTAACTCCTGTTCCAGAGGCTCCAACTCTCCTGGCCACTGCTTTTTTATATCTTTTGTTTTTCAAGACAAGGTTTCTCTGTGTAACAGTCCTTGGCTGTCCTGGAACTCACTTTGTAGACCAGGCTGGCTTCGAACTCACTGAGATCCTCCTGCCTCTGCTCCCAAGTGCTAGGTTTAAAGGCATGCACTGCCACCACCTAGCTACTTTTCTATGTCTTTTTTTTTTTAAAAAAAAAACTTTTTTTGGTTTTTCGAGACAGGGTTTCTCTGTAGCTTTGGAGCCTGTCCTGGAACTAGCTCTGTAGACCAGGCTGGTCTCGAACTCACAGAGA
>NC_022011.1:15954511-15957451 GCF_000317375.1 Microtus ochrogaster | reverse complement strand
TCTCCCGAGTGCTGGGATTAAAGGCATGTGCTACCACCGACTGGCTTTTTTTTAACTTTATAATTATTATCATTTTTTGTTTGTTTGTTTTTTGAAACAGGGTTTCTCTTTGTAACTGTCCTGGCTGTCCTGGAACTCACTCTGTAGTCCAGGCTGGCTTCAAACTCACTGAGATCCACCTGTTTCTGCCTCCTGAGTGCTGGGATTAAAGGTGTGCACCACTACTGCTCGGCCTACTTTTTTAATATCTTAAATATCAAAAGAAGCTATGAAAATTGGAACAAAGTGTAACATGATTGCTAAGCAGAAGCTCAGTTCTGAGTGGTGCTGGCAGCAAACCCAGGACCTCACATTTGCTTCCTAGGCACTCACTCTATGACAGAGCCAGCCCACAGTTACAAATTCTGATGTTTTCATGCACCAGTTATAGCCAGTTAGAGGACAGGAGAAGAGAGGTGGGAATAAGTTTAACAGACTCCCAAGACCTTCAGGGAGAGAAAGAGCGAAGAGTACTATTGCAGGAAGTGAGTGAGAGCAGACCTACAGGATACAGCAGTGCACATCTGAGCATGCGAAGACACACGCCACCTCCAGACCATGAGTCATTAATACCATTGCAGTGAAAATCTCATCAAAGGCCAAGGGTAACAAGGAATGTAAGAAAAAGCAGTTGAGACCAGTTTCAGTAGACACATGACAGCATCATTAGTAATATTAATTAGGAACACTGTAATCAAGTAACTCAGAGGCTGAGACAGCAGTTTAAATTTGAGGCCAGTCTGGGCTCTTTTTTTTTTTTTTTTTTTTTTGTTTTTCGAGACAGGGTTTCTCTGTGGCTTTGGAGCCTGTCCTGGAACTAGCTCTGTAGACCAGGCTGGTCTCGAACTCACAGAGATACGCCTGCCTCTGCCTCCCGAGTGCTGGGATTAAAGGCGTGCGCCACCACCGCCCAGCTCAGTCTGGGCTCTTGAGAACAAAACAGAACAAAAGCCAGTGATGCAGTGTGGTACAGAGTAGAACCCAAGAGAACTGATCATATTTACAATGGACAGCACGGAAGCTGGGTGTTGGGGTACGTGCCTGAAGATCTGCTCACCTGCAACAACTTTGGTGCCATGCCTTGGCGTGCTTTGGTTTGGGGTGTGTGCATGCAGGGGCACATGTATGGGTTTGTGTGCATGTGCTTATAGAAGCCAGGAGTCAACTTTGGGTGCTGTTTCTCAGGGGCTATCTACCTGGGTTAGACTCTGCTGATTGGCCAGTGGGCCTCAGGGGCCTTCCTGTGTATGCCACCTCACTGTGTACTTACTGGTGCATACAATCATACCTAGGTTGCTGTGCCTGCCTGGCTTTTTTTTTTACATGGATTCTGGGGTTGAACTCAGGTCTTCATGCTGTGTGGCAAGCACTTTATGGGCTGGGGCCATAAACTCTGATACTTTAATTTTTTATTTCATTGGGTTAAATAAGGCCATTTTATTCTGCAAGCATATAAAGTATTTGGAGCCTGTCTTCCCCCATTCTCTGCCACCCTCCCCTGTTACTCTCTGTTTTCCCAGACAGTTTTGTTTCTACTTTGTCATCTGCACATATGCATGTGATCTTCTAGAGAAAATTATTTATTATGTGGTGTAGGAAGTCTTTCTGTGTGTGTGTTGCTTTTATTGGTTAATGAATAAAGAAACTGTGTTGGGCCAATACAACAAATTGGCACTCCAATGTGTGCTAGCTAAATCCACATAAAACCAGAGAGGGCTTGAAAAGGAATTCTAGATACTAAAAAACAAAGTCTACCACACATTTTCTTCTTTTGGATAGGCTCTGCTTGCTGGCAGCATGCTGCAGCTCCTTTAAGAGGGGTCTTCCTGAATCAGCAGTAGCAAAAAAAAAAAAATCTGCATGGTTTCAAAACAGCAGTTTCCTAAGGTAGCCTTGGCCCTAGTCACTTCTCAGCATAGCGTTTTAAGAAGTGCTCCTGGGCAGAAAATGATTTCAGATGCACAATAGGAGATTCAGACATAAGAGAGCTCTAAACAAGTCACAGTGTGATTAAAAAATGTACACAGGCTTGGGAGACAGAAGAAAAGTAAAGAGACAGTAAATGTAATATAAAAGAGTACAGACAGCCATAGATTAAGGGAGTAAAGATAATAAATATTCAACTTGTAGATAAAGTAATATAGTAAAAACAAGCCATGTAAAGATGGAATACGCAGAGAGTCTGGATTATGTATATTATTGTGTTTTCTTTAAATTTTTTGACTTTGAAGGAGCTAATACAGAGAACATATCATGGCTGAAAAAAATGGACACAGGTTGTTTTCATAACTCTGCTACTGTGAGTGCTACTGTAATTAATACTTATGTGCAAATGAAAGACCCCGGTGCAGGGAGACTCTCACTCAAGTCTCGGGATAACCTCCCCTCCCCCCCCAGTAACTGACGAGACACCGTCAAGAACCAGTGCACTGGGGCCGAGACTAATAACCCACACAGGGAAGGAGTTCGACCCCGAATAACTGTAATGAGGTCTGGTGCCCTCTTCTGGCCTTTAGGCATACACACAGAAAAAATATTGTATACATAATAAATAAGTATTTAAAAAAAAGATTATTCTCAAGATTACAATCTAACTTTATCTTCAGCTAATTCCTGAAACTGAACCAGCTAATCCTAGATTTCTGATTCTTCTCTCCCTGCTTAGGTTTTTGGCTCTATTTTTTCCTGCTAGAGGGGTCTGGATTGTCCAGGTCTTTCACAAGCACCTCTGCTGTGTTTACCTGGAGTCTTTCTCAGTAAACTTGTCCTTTCCCTCGAGACACCACTGTCTGTGCCTCACTAGCTGTCTTCCAACTACTGCTGTACCCCACCCCCCAAAGAAAGCATGGCCTCCTGGCTATCATCCCTGTTCTTCCAACTACTGCTGTACCCCACCCCCCA
>NC_022011.1:15945504-15954411 GCF_000317375.1 Microtus ochrogaster | reverse complement strand
AGCATGGCCTCCTGGCTATCATCCCTGTTCTTCCAACTACTGCTGTACCCCACCCCCCAAAGAAAGCATGGCCTCCTGGCTATCATCCCTGTTCTGAAGTCCATATCTGTATTACAGAGGACAGTGAGCTCTCTAGATGTAATTTCTACCCCATGACCTTTCCCTAAGTCTACAAAGTGCTGAGTTGTCAGGTTAAAACCATTCTCCCTGTAGGACATGACATCCTCCTCACTGTGCCCCAACCAAATGCATGGTCAGCGACCTCCCAAACTCTCCTCGCTCTGCCAGTCTGGCCATGCTCTGTCCTCATCTCTACCCTTACATATGGTGTCCTCTACCTCAAATGCCTCCTCTCAAAAATGCTCCTTCCTGTATGTGCCACTTGCTAACCCCAGTCCTTCGCTGAACTCCAAGGTTCCTGTGTCCCTCTCTCAGGCTGGGTACCGGCTTCCCTCACAGTCACCTCCCTCCTCCCTCCTCCCTCCTCCCTCCTCCCTCTTCCCTCGAGTTAAGGAGTATCATGAGGAGACTCTTGTACCTCAGCCACAGAGCTCTCCTCACATGCCTGCCTTTCTCTCCCTCTCCCCCGCTTCCTTCTGAGGATTTCTTCCCAGCAGCATCTGGGAGAAGTCAATGGGAAGGCTCTCGTCTCAAAGGACTACATAGGACTGCACTGTAGAAAGATTTAAAAAAGTGCAGCGAATTCCCCTTTGCATCTTTATTTCTCAGGGATTAAGAAGCCAGTTGACAAGACAAAACAACAACAATCCCTGTGGGTGGCATGGAGGCAGAGCCACCGAGTCAAGTTCCTGTCATCATCAGCAGGTCCTGGAGGGAAGCAGCCGTGGGCCAAGCAGTCTGCCAGCACGCGTGTACCTGCCTCCGCGACCAGATTTATCCTGTAGGCTTCCACCGAGGGGGAGCATTAGGTTTGTCGGTGAATGCTGGGCCAGTCTAGACTGCAGATTGGATACAGCTGCTTCTGAGCTGGAGAGCTGAGCCTGTGTTGTATGCACACAGAAATGCACGTGTCTTGGGATCCAGCATATAGTTAGTTGGAACAAAATGACTCTGCTTTGGACATGGAGTACATTCCACTTTCTTTAATATGAGTTTTGATCCCCCCCCCCCAGGGTTTCTTTGTCTTAGCTTTGGAGCCTGTCCTGCCTTCCTGGAACTCGCTCTTGTAGACCAGGCTGGCCTTGAACTCACAGAGATCTGCCTGCCTCTGCCTTCTGAGTGCTGGGATTAAAGGCATGTGCCACCACCACCAGGTTTGGGAATCAGGATTTTAGCATAAGAACTGGGAAGGAGACAGACACACAGAGCAAAGCAGAGTAGATTTGAAGGTAATATAAATATGTTCCTTGCAGAGCTCTTTTGGAGCCAGTCCAGTCTGTCCCATCATTCCCTCACACTGCCTTTGCCCTCGGCTGCCAGTCTCTCAGTGCGGCAGTTACTATGCTATATGCTAATACAGAGGAACATTCCTGGTGGAACTGGGTTGGTTGAACAACATTATTGCTGCAGGAAAATACCTCTGGGAAAATCATTCCCCAGAGGCCAAAATAGCCCATAAGAGGCAAAACCAAAATCAGAAAGTTGTTGAAACGCTGTATAGGAGGAAGGGTAAATATTGGAAGGAGCAGTGTCCTAAGGCACCCCGAGCACATTTTCTTTCTTAACGAACCTAATCAGCACAAATGGCTATCAGCGTGCACCTACTGTTTGAAGTGGAGTTGCTCACAGTGTCCCCAGAGGGCTTCACAGAGAAGCTGTTGTTGAACTGAAGACTGCTGGGAATGGGCTCTATGGTCCTGCTCCATTGTCAGGTTGGTGTTGCTGCTGAGGGGCCCACTGCCTCTCCCTGGAGAGGCTGGGTTTCAATGTGCTTTTCATTCTCTTGGCCGCCTGAGCAAAGGGCCGTTACTGTTTCCATTGTGAGCTTTTCCCTTTGGAATGGGGCCAATTTCAGGGAACATGCACTTGAGACCAATGTTTGGCAATTTGGGTTCCTGCTTGGAGTGATTTTCTGCCTCTGCCTTTTCTCCTGCAGAGACTCTGCCATACTCGGTCACCTAAAAGCAGTGCCAAACAGATTTGGTTTGAAATGTTGATTCTTAACCCTTGCTGGTTCATCTGGATAGGGGCAAACCACCAAATCCAAACTCTGAGGCCACAGTTGCTAGATTAATGCAAAAGTTCCCCCCACCCCTCAGGTACCTGTCCCCTGTCACTAATAATAACTGAGGCCATATGCATGCCACAGCATCAATAGACTGAAAAAAAATGTCCCATGCTTTATGAGATGGATTAAATAAAAATGCTGCAGAATCCAGTCCCAGGCAGGGATGGCACAGTTCCCCAAGTGGCTGCAGCAGGCCATAAGGAAAGACAGACAGATGGGCACGCCATGAGACCACACTGCAGGTCTCCAAAGGTGGCTGGTTCCGGGCAGGGAGACACAAGGTGGGCGAAAGACAGACATGGATAGGCACACCATGCAGAGTGAGGCTGGATATTTATTTAGTGGCTTATGGAATGTAAGGAGGAGAAGAGCAAAGAGAGAGAAAGAGAAGAGAGAGACAGAAACTGCCTCTTTGAGAGGGAGAAGGAAAAGGAAGGGACTCAGGCTGCAAGCAAGAAGGAAGATCTGCCTGCCTCAGTGATGTGGGAGGGAGTGGGCGGGGCTTGTCTCTTAAAGGGACAGGACAGATTATTATATTTTATATATCCAATTAAGAGGTCTAATTTACTTTTTGCTTGGTTTTGAGACAGGGTCTCACTATGTAGACCAGGCTGGCCTCGAACTCAGAGATACCTGTCTACCTCTGCTTTTCATGCCCGGATCAAAGGTACATGCTACCACACACCTAATTAAGAGATGTTTTTGTTTTTGTTTTTATGGGGCTGGGGGAATAGCTCAGAGTAGAGAGAATACTTACTTAGCCATGTGCAAGATGCTGAGTCTGACTCCTAGCACCCTACTCACACAGCTTTTTAAAATGAGAAATCCTACCTTACACTTGAAAAAGCCCAATAAACACCTTCCCTACGTACAACTGGAAGTTGGGGTAGAGGTAGCACTACGACATAATTGCTCCAATGGCCATACTTAATTTTATTCTGCTATCTCAAGTAATTAGTTAGGACTTGTTTCTTTCACATTCTAATCAAGGTATATTTACATTTTATAAAGCGTACAGACCTCAGTAAGCTTCCACAAGACCTGTATTCCTGTATTTAACACAGCAGTTTAAACCCAGACCAACAGCCAGGCATGGTAGCACACATCTGTAAGAGCATTTTGAAAACTGGGCTGGGAACATCAGGAGTTCAAGGCAAGCCTGGACCTCGCTCAGAAAGCTACCAACCAACCAACTGGACAACACAGACGACTTCTACCCTCTAGAGGTCTGCTGAGTCTCTTTCCTTCAAACCCTCACACTGGGCATGACCACTCTGATTTATATTCCTTTCCATTTCTTTTGAGGTATAGTTTGTTTTTGTTTTGTTTTTTTTTTTTTTTACAGTGCCAGTGACTTGCACATGTTAACAGTGTCCCCTACCCTCTGACACTAAATTCAAAGGTTTACTTACAGCTGAAATACCTGACTAACACCCCCTTCTCCTTTGGGCTACAGAACCACTGAAAAGATGGTTTCAGATCTACTTGGACAGCGACAGAGGGAAACAGCCTGGCCTGATTATGATCACAGACACAATTAGTTTTAGTTCGTTTTTTGATTTCGTTTATTGAGACAGGGTTTCTCTGTGTAGTCTTTAATGTTCTGGAACTAGCTTGCTAGACCGGGCTGGCCTTCAACTCAGAGATCTGACCTCCAATTTTAATCTGCTGGGATTAAAGGCAGATGCCATCCACTGCCCAGTTTTTTGTTTTATAGTTAGTTTTAAAGGGATTCACGGGTACAGGAAGTCAAGGCCAATTACGATTCCTCAAAATGAGGAATACAATAAACTCTTCATTCAGAAAACAAGGGTACTTTCTTCAAGGTAACTACCTCCCTGGCTCTGAGATCAGGGACATTCAGGGTGGTGTGGCCAAGATGAGGTCTCCCAGGTTCTTTCTAATCTAGCCACTCCTGGCTAACTGGCTTAGGCCCTATGGGAAGTTTTACTTGAGCCCATAAAGGGGAACACAGGCGCGTGCACACAAATGCACACATGCCCCTTGTTTCTATTTGGAGCCAGTTCCTACTTCACTGACCTTTGTGCTCCTGTGAGGCTCCCAGCAGCTCTGGCTTTCTCACCAATACCTGAGGCAAGTGGTGACCGAAAACTAGCCAGAAGAGAGCTGCTGTTTAGAAACTGGGAACTCTGGCTTTGGAACTTTGCCTTGAGGCCAAAAATGTCAAGGTCTGGGTGGGGACAACTTTCCAGTGGCACAGGTACAAGCAAATCAAACAGGGCCTGCACTTCTCCAGCCTGGCACTGGCGGCCAGAGCAGGTCGTTTTCTCCACAGCGCTTCATTTCCTCAGACAGTGAGCTCATGCTTGGCGATGGTGCACTCAATAAACAGGGCATTTAACCCCGTCCTGGCCGTGATCCACTCAGTAAAACGGCATTTAACCCCGTTCTGGCCGTGATCCACTCAGTAAAACGGCATTTAACCCCGTCCTGGCCTTGATCCACTCAGTAAAACGGCATTTAACCCCGTCCTGGCCGTGATCCACTCAGTAAAACGGCATTTAACCCCATCCCGGCCGTGATCCACTCAATAAAAGATGGCATTTGACCCCATCTTTGAGCAGAACTATGTAATGGATTAATAAAAATGCTGCAGGATCCTGGGCAGCCACAGGCAGTGGGCAGGAGGTCCCGAGAGCAGCCATTCTTAGGCAGGGACAGCGGCAGTTCCCCGCGCAGTGCCTGGTTCAGGGCAGGGAGACAGAGGGCAGCGGGCAAGAGAGACATGGATAGGCATGCCATGCAGAGTGCAGTTGGATATTATTAAGTGGGTTTTTGGAAGGGAAGGGAGAAGGGGAGAAGAGCAGAGAGAGAGAGAGAGAGAGGAAGGAGGGAGAGACAGAAGGGGGAAGGGGAGAAGTGGGGAGAGGCAGAAAAGGGACTCAGGCTGGAAGCTGAAGATCAGCCTGCCTCAGAGGACAGGGGAGGGAGTGGACGTGGCCAGAACAGATCATTACAAACTATGTGAACATGTACACTGTGTGTCTGAATCATAATATGTTCTAACAGTTCTGAAGAAAGGAACACTTACACACACACAGTTATAACATTAGGTAACTTAGGGAGGCCGGAGAAAAAGCATCAACAGTGAGAGAGAAATCTTCCCTCCAGAGCCTAATTTGGAGGTGTTGGGGGGGGGGGGGGGGGGGGAGAGAGAGAGAGAGAGAGAGAGAGAGAGAGAGAGAGAGAGAGAGAGAGCGCGCGTGTGTGTGTGCGTGCGTGGGGGTTGTGGGGGGTGGGGGGGGGGGAGAGGGGCATGGAGGGGGAAGGGACATGATGGTGTGAGACCTGATTAAGGTCTGAGGTGAATCTAATTGAAAAAAAATACACCTTTTATACCTTACAGTTGCACAGTGGATTGAAGGGAGATGAGGGGCATGTGAGAAGGGTTGTGGCTTGAGGAATCCAGCATTGACTTTGACAATAGGTGTGCTGGCACCCTAAGGAAGGGCCCACCTTGCCCTGCCCTCTTGTTAGAGATAAGAATGCTTTATCAAGCAGGAACTTTCCACAAGCCCCCAGGGAATGGGGACCCTAATCCAAATGCCTGACCTTGGAAAAAAGACTTTTACAAGCACACACCCTTTTACAGTTTCTTAATCTTACCATTCGGGCCAGTTTCCCTCAGAAGGCTCCCAAAAGGGAAGGTTCTGACGTCTTACTCTGTCCCATTCTGATTTCTCTGTATTTATTTATTGTCATTCTTGCCCTTAATGACCTCAGGCTCTAAACTGTCTAACTTTGTTGTATTTGATGTAATCAGGAGAGCACAATGGAATTCCTGGTTCCACTGTGGTGGGGATTTTTTCCAAAGAATTATTTTGTTTAGAGAGATCGCCATTGTATTCATTTTATCCTTCACCAAAGCCTGCGCAAATTTCCCCAAAGGGAAAGGCATTAAGAGTGAGACCTATGGAGGGGTCCTGTCTCAAGAAGAGAAGGCAGGAAGGAGAGGGAGAGAGGAAGGGAAGGGGAGAATGAGAATATTTTGGGCTACTATGATAGTGGCTTCTGCCTGTCATCCTGGCACTTGGAAGGCTGGTGCAGGACTGAAAGTCAAGGATGCTGTAGGCTACAGAGTGAGACTCCGTCTCAAAAGCAACAAAGACCTAAACAAACAAAAAGAACAGACCTTTCCAAGGCTAGTCCTGTGTTAAGCCTGATAGAAGAATTAACTTCAGCCACATCTGATTGCTGAGGAAGCTGGAAATATGAACTACATGGTCCCTACTCCAGGAGAAGCTGCAAAGTTCCTGGACATCTTAATAGTTTCAGCCTAGTGTACAGTTGCTGAGTCAGTGTATGATGGCGTAAACCACAGCGGCTGCAGGTTACTGTAGAAAGCGTCACATCCCAAACTGACGTTGTGTTTTAGAGAACCAGTTAAAAGCAATCAAGGTCATTACTGAGAGGTTTGCTTATCTATTTATTTATTGCTTGATTGGTTTTTTTTTTTTTTTTTTTTGGTTTTTCGAGACAGGGTTTCTCCGTGGTTTTGGAGCCTATCCTGGAACTAGCTCTTGTAGACCAGGCTGGTCTCGAACTCACAGAGATCCGCCTGTCTCTGCCTCCCGAGTGCTGGGATTAAAGGCGTGCGCCACCACCGCCCGGCTTTGATTGGTTTTTTTGAGACAGGGTTTTTCTGTAGCTATGGAGCCAGTCCTGGAACTTGCTCTGTAGACCAGAATGGGCTCAAACTCACTGGGATCCGCTCCACCAGCCTCTGCCTCCCACGTGCTGGGATTAAAGGTTGAACCATCACCACCCGGCGAGAGGCCATTTTAGCAAGGAGCTACTCCAAGCAAGTACCGATTGATGAGGTATAGGTTCCATCTTTACAGACACTGAGGTGCAGCACTCTGGGAGAAGGCATTTCTTTCTTCTCTGACTTAAGCACCAGAAAAGCAGAGGTTTGCGCAGCATGAAGAGGGGCAGGTCAATAGGAAGGGTCCTGATGGCAGCAGGAGCTCATTTAAATTGGTGGTAGTCAGGTGGGTTTCTGATCCAGGATGCAAAGGGCTGTTTCCTCCGGAGCGCACTCCAGGCTTCCTGGTAGGCAGCTGCAGCCTCCTTGTACTCCTGATAGCTGTCCAGCTTCTGCATCCTAATGCACACATGTCACCAAGCAGGGTTATCACTGGAGCGCTTGCCCTTGAGCAACTGAACACACTCAAACAGCAGAGCAGGAGCAGAGGGAGCACTCTGTTCCCTCAGTGGGGAATTCGTGGTAAAGCAGGTTAGAATCACAGAACACTAGTTTTGTGTGGCTCTTGTACAATCAGATAAGATTTCTTTGTGATGTTGAGCATCATACAAGTTTTCATGTATGCTAGACAGCCTCCTCCTATCACTGAGCCGTCTACTCCAGCCCTAAGAACCTTCTTGACTGTTTCTCTGATAAAGCATCATGTAAACATCCACACCTTCCTACAACATGTTGCGACCTTTAGCCTCTCTGACTGCTGAAACCTGGCTAGCACTCTCAATAGCTGCAGTGGGTTGTGGAATATTGTTTTAAGATGTGCTACATTTGTTGATGCTATGGAACATTTGTTTAATGATGCAAAGATGTGTTGCACTCTTTTATGTTGCATGTGTTTAACCCAATAAAGTTTTGCCTGTCTAAAACACCTGATTGGTCCAGTAAAGAGCTGAACAGCCAATAGCTAGGCAGGAGAAGGACAGGCAGGGCTGCCAGGCAGAGAGAATAAATAGGAGAAAAATAGAAAAGAAGGAGGGAAGAAATCAGGGGCCAGCCAACCAGCTACACAGCCAGCCACAGAATAAGAAGTAAGGAAAGGTATATCGAATAGATACAGATAAAAAGCCCAGAGGTAAAAGGGAGACAGGATAAGTTAAGAAAAGCTGGCTAGAAATAAGCCAAGCTAAGGCCAGGCATTCGTGCATTCATAAGAAAGAATAAGCTTCTCTGTACTTTTTTTGGGAGCTGGGTGGTGGGCCCCCAAAGAGCCAAAAGAGTAAAAAAAAAAAAAAAACTACAATAATTCTTACAAGGGTTTCTTTGGATAAAGACTAGGACTAAAATGTCGGTCAGAGACCCAAGTCCCTCCTCTTGATGAGGCCTTGATTTCTGCCCTGGGTCTCTAAGTTTAGTGCCTACCAGAGTTCTCCTGAGCCAGTTACAGCAGCCCCTGCCCTTGCCTTCGATCACCTTCAGTTCTGAATCCAGCTCTTCACTGTGGGATTGGGAGATGGCTTAGTGTACAGGAACCCCTGGTTTGATCCTCAGAACTGAGCTAACCACGCGTGGTGGCATACTTGTGATCCCAGCACTTGGGAGGTGTCAGAAAGTTTAAGGTCAGTTTTGGCTATATAGCAAGGTTGAGGCTAGTCTGGGTTTTACAAGACCCTACCTTCCATCTCACCATCCTGCCTGCCTTCAGCATGAAGCCTGTGAAGCAGGGCCACTAAGAATTCCTCTAGCCTAGCTCCTAAATCTGTATAGAGACAGTATTTCTTACAACAAATACTGATTTAAGTTTTATTTTGATCAAGTTTTTTGATAGTAAAGAGGCGGGATCCATGAACTTGATAATTTCAAGCTGTATTTGAATCCCGTCTGTACCCCTAGAAAACAGGTGTAGGGCTGGAGAGATGGCTCAGAGGTTAAGAGCACTGACTGCTCTTCCAGAGGTCCTGAGTTCAATTCCCAGCAACCACATGGTGGCTCACAACCA
>NC_022011.1:15944468-15945214 GCF_000317375.1 Microtus ochrogaster | reverse complement strand
ATTAAAAAAAAAAAAAAAAAAGGAAAAGAACACAGGTGTAGCTTCCTAACAGGCCCTGGGTCTCATTTCCAGCATCATAGAGCCAGCCAATCAGTCAAATGATAAAATGGAAAAAACCACAACAAAGCACCAGGCCTGTAAGCCTAGCATTTGGAGGCTGAGGCAGGAGAGCTGCTGTGAGCGTGAGCTTCAGCTGCCCTGCATAGTGAGTTTGTTTCAGGCCAACCTGGGCAGTGAGCTCCTAGTTCAAAATAAGTAAACAAATGTGTAAGGAATCAGAACTGAAACGAAACCTTCCTCTTACCCTGTTGTGTTTCCTCCAGAACAGGCTCTTCCCTGTACCTCAGGCAGGACGCTGACACAAAGCTACACGCTCCCTCCCGTTCTCTCTGGTAAACAGTAAGCACCCACTGGCTTGCTGAGTGGAGGTCACCTCCAGACAACGCACCACACCGCACAAGCCAGAACCAGAGCAGAAAGCTTTATAGACAGGACAGAGGGTAGACAGTGTCACCTGACAGAGTCTGGCCGCTTGTCTTCTGCAATGCTACTCAGCAGCTTCTGGAATGATCTAAAGAGTTCCACCTTGCTGATTCGGGATCTGTTCAGAAAAAGAAAATAAACATCACTGACTAATAACTAGGTACCACACACTAGGCTCATGGCAGGTGTGAAGGTGCCAGATCCCACCCCTCTGTAGCCACTAAGGAGAAATGTAGACAGACGTGAATGGAACCCTGTTTTTT
>NC_022011.1:15933667-15943263 GCF_000317375.1 Microtus ochrogaster | reverse complement strand
AAAAAAAAAAAAAAACCAAAAAAAACTTTATTGAGGACTGGGGCTATCACTCAGGGTTAGAGGATTTACATTGTTTCTGTATGAGGTTCGAGGTTCAATTTTCAGGACTGTTAGGGAAAAAAAGGAAAACAGAAAAAACTGTGGCTAGGCAGATGGCTCGGTGGTTAGGAGCACGTGTTACTCTTGTAGAGGACCTGAGTTTGGTTCTCAGCAACCACGTTAGCTGCTTCACAAATGCCTTGTTACTCCAGCTCCAGGGGACCGGCCATCCTCTGCTGCCCTCGGCAGGCACCTGCACTCGTGTACATGCTCACAAACAGAAACACACATTCTAAATAATTAAAATAAAAAATAAGCCTTAGACTGGAAAGATGGCTCAGTGGTTAGGAGTATGTGCTACTCTTCCTGAGGACATGGGTCCAGTTCCCAGCGCCCACAGGTCTGTAACCACCCAGCTGTCTGTAACTCCAGCGTCAGGGGCATCTGTGGGCACTGCACTTATGTGGTAGACACACATTCAGGAAAAACACTCAAAGCACACAGAAAATAAAAGAGAACTAAGTTTTGGATTGGTATGATGGCTCAGTGGATGAAGTCACAACAACATGAGTTTGCTCCACGTGGTAGGAGAGAACCAGCTTTAAAAGCTGACCTCTGACCTTAACACATGCTGTGGCCGGAGTGGTTAATCAGTACACACGTTCACTGGCACAAAAATAAACAAATGTAATAAAAAACTTTAAGAAGTCCTAAATAGCCAGGTGATGGGAGTATGTGCCTTGAATCCCAGTGCTAGGATGCAGAGGTAGGGGGATCTCTTGAGTTTGAGGCCAGCGTGGTCTACAGAGCAAGTTCCAGGACAGCTAGGGCTACACAGAGAAACCCTGTCTTGAAAAACAAAAAACTAAACAAAACCAAAAAAGGGCTAAATAACTGGGTACTCAAACCTGCGTCAAATCTGGGGTGACAAACTGCTGAGCTGACAGTGCTATACCCAGTCTGTATTCCTACGCACCCGCTTGGTTAGCGCGAGTGTTAGCGGTTGCCTTCCATGTTTCTGGTCTGAAAGACAATGCTGAAAGATATTTATTTTTCTCAAATTGGTCTTCAGATTTAAAATCCAAGAATGGCCAACACAAGGCACTCTTGAAGGACATGCCATGGGGACTCTCTAGGACAGATACCATCTTATTTAAAGCTAGAGCTGAGTGGCCGAGTACACACAGTTCCAGAACTTGGTAGGCTGAGCAGGACCCTGCATTCAAGGACAATCTAGGGCAGGGGGAGAGGAGGGGTGGGAGAGGGAGACACTCTGTCTCAAAAAGCATGAAGAGTATGGTTCTGTTACAGGGATAAACAAAACAACCAAAGAGAAGAGAATAGGGGAGTGTGTGTGTGTGTGTATGTGTCTGCCTGTGTGTATCTAACTGTACATGTGGTTCCTGGATTTGACACACACATCTCACTTGGCTGGTCAGTGGTGGCCCACACCTTTACTTCCAGCACTTGGCAGGCAGAGGTCAGCCTGGTCTGTAAAGTGAGTTCTAGGACAGCCAGAACTACACAGAGAAAACCTATTTGACCTCCACTCCAAACAATCCCACTTGAAGCATGTGGATTTCCATAAATCCATAACACTGCCACAAAGAATACAAAGTGAGTTTGTCTGGCAGGAAGTTGGTACTGGAAACAGGAGGCTTTTCTACATAACTGAGTGCTAGGCAACTGCAGATGCACCAGAAAGATGTATCCCAAACCTGCTGGAGCTCAAAAAGTTTATTTCTCCCACCAGAATAAAGTGGCTTGGCAGAATCCACACCAACAGCTGAAACTTCCACTGAGACCCTGAGCTGAGACAGTCTCCTGGGACCGAAACAAGTTATATAACTAACTACTGGTACATGTTCATGTAACGGTGTTAGTCAAATCCACGTTAATTCATCACCACTCAGAAAATTCATATTCAAAAAACAAAGTCATCTGTTAGACATTAGAGAGAACATACCCAAAGGCTGGCACCAGAGGCACCAAAAATGTTGAGTTTTCATGTATCTAGTAATTTTATTGTAAGTATGACTTTATTATTTGGCTCTATGCATTTACTAATAAAATAATTAGTCAAGCCTTCAGTCTGAAAAGTATTTGTCTGTTTCTGCCTCCTGATACTAAGCTTGGTTTACTGAGTATTAATGAAGTATACTGGAACACTTTTCCACAAGAACAAGAGACCTCTGCCATGTCATGCTCATGGCTGCAGAACAGATCCACACCAAGGCTCACCATGTCGCCCCATTCACTGGAAGGAGGCCTCCTGGGATCCAGCATGGTAGCACAATGCCTAGGCTGGTGCAGAGGGAGAGTCTAATGGCCTTGTGGGAACACATCTGTAAAGATTCTCAACAGTCTGCTCCCTGGAGGACAGAGAGGAACTCTGAATGTTTTCCACTTAAGTCACCTCATCAGTAATAGTAAATATTTCGGCACTCAGGGGCTGGGGCAGGATCCAGGCCAAAACCTGCCTGAGCTCTATCATCAGCTCCCTCCCCACTCCAGAAAAAGTTATGCCTATAAAGCAAATCAGAGTCCGGGAGTCTAGCTCAGCGGTAAAGTGATAGCTACCATGTACATGGTTTGGATAGAGTAGATGGCGATAAACCTCTTCTCTGTTTGGGAACTTGTTCCAGTGAAGATTTTCTTCTTCTTCTTCTCTCTTTTTTTTTTTTTTTTTTTTTTTGAGACAGAGTTTCACTATGTAGCCCTGGCTGTCCTGAAACTCAGAGATCCACCTGCCTCTGTCTCCTGAGTGTTGAGATTAAAGGCTTGAGCCATCATAGCCCAGCAAAGAAAGCCTTTTCTTAAGTCTCATTCCACAGCAGAACACAGTAACCACATGAGTAATGTTGCTATCAGGGAGAGCCATACCCAGTTAAAGTTACTGAATTATCTGAGGATCGTAAGAATCTTCTAGGTGGCTGCTGCTAGCTGCTGCTTTCCAAGAGATCTCGGGGTCCTTTTAGTAGAGAGGACCACATGCTAAGATATTAAGCTTCTCCTTGTGAGCTGGCTAACATTGCTGATTACTACAAAAGAAAGTATAGGAACTTTTAGATTATATTTCTTTTTTCTTTTTAAGATTTATTTATTTACTATGTATATACACTGTTCTGCCTGCATGTATGCCTGCAGGCCAGAAGGGGGCACCAGATCTCATTATGGATTGTTGTGAGTTACCATGTCATTGCTGGGAATTGAACTCAGGACATCTGGAAGAGCAGTCAATGCTCTTAACCTCTGAGCCATCTCTCCAGTCCTAGATTATATTTTCTTTTGTTTATTTTAGATTTCTTTTTAAAATCTTTCATCTGGGGGCCTGGAGAGATGGCTCAGAGGTTAAGAGCATTGCCTGCTCTTCCAAAGGTCCTGAGTTCAATTCCCAGCAACCACATGGTGGCTCACAACCATCTGAAATGAGGTCTGGTGCCCTCTTCTGGCCTTCAGGCATACACGCAGAAAGAATATTGTATACATAATAAATAAATATTAAAAAAAAAAATAAAAAATAAAAAAATCTTTCATCTGGGAGTTGGGGGAGAGGATTAATCTGATCAAAATATATCGTATGAGAGTCTCAAAGAATTAATAAAAACACTATTTTAAAAATACCTAGTTGGCTCAAGTTAAAAAAAAAAAATAAAAAAGAAACAACCTAAAAAAAAAAAATACCTAGTTGGGAGGCTGGCGAGATGGCTCAGCGGTTAAGAGCATTGTCTGCTCGTCCAAAGGTCCTGAGTTCAATTCCCAGCAACCACATGGTGGCTCACAACCATCTGTAATGAGATTTGGTGCCCTCTTCTGGCCTGCAGGCATATATGCAGACAGAATATTGTATACTTAATAAATAAATATTTTAAAAAATACCTAGTTGGATATCGTGGTACATGTTTTTAAGCCTAGCACTCTGGGAGGTAGAGAGTGCTGGTATTAAAGGCGTGCGCCACCATCGCCTGTCTAAAATGAGCATCATTTGATTCCTGTTATTATTCCATTGTTTGTAAACAATCCTTCCTATTGTTACCCCATTGTTTGTAAACAATTCTTCCTGTTATTATCCCATTATTTGTAAACACATCTTTCCTGTTATTATCCCACTGTTTGTAAACACATCTTTCCTGTTATTATCTCATTGTTTGTAAACATACTCTTCCTGTTATTTTTTTATATTTATTTATTATGTATACAATATCCTGTCTGTGTGTATGCCTGCAGGCCAGAAGAGGGCACCATACCTCATTATAGATGGTTGTGAGCCACCATGTGGTTGCTGGGAATTGAACTCAGGACCTTTGGAAGAGCAGGCAATGCTCTTACCCTCTGAGCCAACTCTCCAGCCCGCTCTTCCTGTTATTATCCCATTGTTTGTAAACACACCCTTCTTGCATCTCCTATATCGCCAAATGAGATTCCCCAGAGTTCTCCAGTGGTGGTCTTACAATGCAGCCACTAAGGGATGAGCAGTGAGGAGCCTGCTTCTCTCAGCAGCTGACCCTCTTAGTATAAAGTGAGCTCTAATTCCTGCATACAATAATGTTACAAAGATCTTTAGATGGTTAAAAGGGAAATCAATTTTAGCAGGATGCCATTTCAAACTGTATCTGCCTTACTCAGTTCTCAATTGGTTAACCTTGCTTTACAGTTGGCAAATAGGCTCGGAGAAGTTGAGTGATTTGCTCAGGTGTACCTGGGAGAAACAGTGCCAGGACTAACTATGGACCCCTCCAATCCCCAAGCCTCTGCTGCCCTGCAGAGTCTGCCTTCTAATTCATATTCACAGTCTCTCCCTGTCTTTCTCTCTCTGCCTCCTACTTACATGTAAGGATGTAAGCTCTCAGCCTCCCTGCTGTCACACTCCCCACTATGATGGTCATGGACTCACCCTCTGAAACTGTAAGCCACATTAAATGTTTCTTTCTATAAATTGCCTTGGTCACAGTGCTTTGTCACAGAAGTAGAACAGTTGACTAAGACACCGTCTATCCATGAACCCTCATTGTACAAGTAAAAGTACACTGCATTCCAGCCCAGAGAGTAGCTGGTCTTGCCCCCAAGTCACATGGACAATTGGAGACATAGCTAGGGTTAGAATGTGAGGTACTCCGGGTCACACAGGGAATACTGTCATGCTGTGTCAGGCTGCAGAACAGCACCACAGGAATCTACAGAGAAATGATCCGTTTGATTGAGAAGTATTAGGAACTGATCCAGGCTTTTAAAGACTCTAAGCAAAGAATAACACTTGAAGCCACAGGCAGCTGAGCGGGGCTGGTGAGGAGCCCGAGCCAGACTGCAGCAGGAGACCCGCAGGCCCGAGCGATCTCTCATGGCCTGTTCTGCTCACACATCCTGCTCTCAGGCAGACTGCGGGTCTCCTAACGTACAGAAGATGGCTGAAAATAAAACAAAACAAAAACGTTGATATATGTTGTAACTCTGAGTAACATAAGATTCCTTAGATATCAAAAGTACAACCAAACAAGAAAAAAGTACATAAATTTGACTTCATTAAAACGAAAAACTTTTGAGCTTTAAAGGGCTTCATCAAAAGTAAAAAAAGGGAGCTGGAGAAACGGCTTAGTGGTTAAGAACACTTGATGTAGGAGGGTTTCTATCTATCTACTGCTTTCATTGGTTAATTAATAAAGAAAACTGCTTGGCCTGATAGGTCAGACCATAGGTAGGTGGGGAAGACAGAACAGAATTGAGGGAGAAGGAAGCCAAGTCAGGCAGACGCCATAGCTCTCCTCTCCGAGATGGATGCAGGTTAAGATCTTTCCCGGTAAGCCACCACCTCATGGTGCTACACAGATTACTAAATATGGGTTAAAGCAAGATATGAGAATTAGCCAATAAGAGACTGAAACTAATGGGCCAGGCAGTGTTTAAAAGAATACAATTTGTGTGTTGTTATTTTGGGTATAAAGCTAGCCGTGCAGAAGCCAGGTGGGAATGCAGCCCACGGCTCCTCACAACAAACACTGGCCGATCTTCCAAAGGATTCAGGTTCAATTCCCAGCCTGCATATGACAATTCACAACTGTCTGTAACTCTAGTTCCATAGACTCTGACACCCTTTTCTGGTTTCTGTGGACCCTGTACACACATGGTGCACAGACATACATGCAGGAGAAACACCTATACACATAAATAGAATGAATAAAATCATTAAAAGAAGAGTGAAAAGAGCTGGGTATGGTGACACACACCTAGGTGAATTGGATTTCTGTGAGTTCAAGGCAAAGCCTGGTCCATACAGGCCTGAGTTTGGTCCTGGGGACCCACATGGTAGAAGCAGAGAACTGAATCCTACAAAATGTCTTTTGACATAATATATAAAAGTGATTTAAAAATTAAAAATAAAGACAAACCAATTATAAAATGGGCATGGAATGAGAACAAATACTTCTCCAAAGAAGACACATAACTGGCCAGTAAGCACAGAACGTTGGGGAAATCCATGGTGAAACAAGGAGAGTGCACTTCACACCTGACAGTTACAAGTGTCAGAGAGGGTGCAAGGCAGCTATTGCTCCTGGGACCCGTTCATGGCAGAGCTGCTAACAAAGTAGTTCACATGGCAGGCGGTGGTGGTGCATGCCTTTAATTCCATCACTCAGGAGGCAGAGGCAGGTGAAGGCCAGCTGGTCTACAGAGTGAGTTCCAGGACAGGGACAGGCTACAAAGTCACACACAGAAACCCTGTCTTGAAAGAAAGAAAAGAAAAGAGAATAGTTCACTCATTCCACTTTCCATAAAAAGCTATCCTGTGGTTCCTCATGACCCAGAATTCCATTCCTATGAACATTCCTAAGAAAAATTACACAAAAATAGGCAGCCAGCTGTTCACACCAGCACTAGTCACAGCAGCCCAGAGTAAAACATCTCTGATGGGAGGATAAGCAAATAAGGCACAGCTACACAGCAGATACTACTTAGCCACCCATGAAGGAAATAGCAATCCCCACTACACAAGAGAACTGTGGAGCCTGCTATGTGCATGGAGTAGACACAGAGGACCATACAGTAAATGGTTTCATTTACACCGAGTATCCAGAAGAGGAAGAAAATGAAGCAAATGAGGAGTTTGCAAGGGCTAGGGGAAAGGAACTGGATAAGGAGGGAGGGAGTTCATAGATACCCTCTCCCTAGTCCCAGTATGCTGTACCTGGCCCGAGGGCTTCCAATTTCTTTCTTGGTTGTTCCCTGTGGAAAACCGTTGGCAGTCACATCTAAAGGATGCTCAGGAACAGCACTCCAGCTGATAGCTGTGAAGGGAGGAATCCTGGGATTAAATCAGTTTCTACTCATAGCTCAGTGCTGCCCTCAATCTTGGCCAGAAAATTTCCTCTCTGCAATGGGCAGCATTTAATGCAGACTCGTAACTGGCCACAGTGTTGAGAGTCAGTATCTACGGGACAGCTGTGTTGATCCCCACCCCAAGGCTCAGGGAACATCACAGAAGAGGGAGGAGCACTGTGAAATGTCTGGACATCTGATGGTTGCTGCACTCAGGAGCCAACTGTAGCTATGGTTACCCGCAAAAGATCCATTAAGATGAGTCAACATTTCAACAGACGGCACTGATTATGCTCAGTAGGCTACAAAAAGACACCACCACCACCATCACCAACAAAACCCCAAACCAAAGAGAGAGAGCGCGAGATAAAGAGAGAGAGAGAACAAACACATAAACATACACGAAAGAATGAGGGTGACACATTGGGAGTATCTGGGGAGAGCTGGGGTCAAAACATAATAACCTGTTTCTTTCCCATGAATGTTACAATATTCACAAAAATATTTCTCTGACTCTACAGCACCATGAAAGCTGGATATGACATTAAAAACAAGTTTGGTCAGATGCTTGGTACTTCAGGGTTCAATGATATCAAATGGTTCATGATTTTCAGCATTTCTCTATGTAGCCCTGACTAACCTGGAACTGACTCTGTAGACTCTGTAGATCGACTGGCCTCGAACTCAGAGATTCACCTGCCTCTGCCTCCCGAGTGTTGTAGCTAACGACATGTACCACCAATGCCCAGTGGTTCATGATCATTCTTATAGCTTACAATCTAATGTTTTATTATACTTATTTATTGGGAGAGGCCTATGTATGTCCCGGTGCATATGTGGAAGTCAGAGGACAACGGAAGGGGAGCTGGGTTCTTTACTTCCACTATGTGGATTCCAGCCATCAAACTCGAGTTACCAGGTTTGTTGGCAAGTTTGCCTTTACCTGCTAAGCTCCTAGTTTACAATTTCATTGAAAATTTATTATATGCTAGACACAAAATAAGTGTATAAATATAATTTTGGGGGGTGGTTTTTGAGACAGGGTTTTTCTTTAACTTTGAAGCCTGTCCTGGAACTCTCTCTGTAGATCAGGCTGGCCTCGAATTTACAGAGATCCACTTGTTTCTGCTTCCTGAATGCTGGGATTAAAGGCGTGTACCACCACCACACAGCTTAAATACAATTTCTTAATTCTCATAATAGCCATGACAAGCAATTCTTCTAATCTGAAAATAATGAAGGTCAAGACAGGGTAACTAACCTGGCCAGGATCTCACAGGGTGTACACCTAACCGTATGTGGGTGTCTTACAAGGAACAGACTGGAGTTACCACTGTCCTCCTAGGCCAACCTGCCCGAGAACTTACTCCAGCGTCAGCCAACCTGGATCCCTTACCTGCCCCACAAGGAACGAGCCGGCCTGGTCTGTCAGCTCTCTGAGCTTGAACTGCACAGCGGCTCTGTTCAAACAGTAAACTTGACTGCTCTATTCTCAGTTCAGGAACTCCAAAGCCTCTGGGTAAAGCCACGATGTTCTGACACCTAAAAATGAGGGAAACACATTCAGCTCAGAGGTACCAGAAGACTCAGATTTGCTCATCATCCCCAAAGCCGTAGGAGACACAGAGGCCCTTGGAGCTGAGTGAATCTACATGTTTACTTACTGAAGTGGGGAGTGAAAAATACCAGACACCACACAGGAGGAACCTTTGGATTCTATTACTTATTTATCTGAGACAGGATCACAGTTAGCTGGAACCCGAAATGCAGCAGAGGATGACCTTGAAATTCTAATCCCCCTGCCTCTACCTCCTGAATGTTGGGGCTACAGGTATACCCTATAACCCACCCTGCTTTGTGGGGTGCTGGGGATCAAACAGACAGCCTTATGCCCGCAAGCAAACAGTTTACCAACTGAGCTATATTCCCAACCCCAGCTAGGAACTCTACGGCTTGGAAAATATCTGAAGGCATAACTAAAATCTGAGTCAATACTCGTCTGCGGTGTCAGAGATCTCAATCTTCATTGTTCACTTGAGAACTTAGTGTTTGCTTTGTTTACACAGACTTCCTAAGAAATCCTTCAAGCATACCCCAAACTAAAATCATCCAATACTAGAAGTTGGTTTCCCTGCCTCTTCTGAACAAGCTAGGTGCTCATATGATGCAAATCCAGTGCACAGGTAGGAATTTCAAATCTCAGAAACTTTATAACCATTAGCAGCCTCCATGACTGTCCATGCCCT
>NC_022011.1:15929663-15933142 GCF_000317375.1 Microtus ochrogaster | reverse complement strand
GGTTTCTCTGTGGTTTTGGAGCCTGTCCTGGAACTAGCTCTGTAGACCAGGCTGGTCTCGAACTCACAGAGATCCGCCTGCCTCTACCTCCCGAGTGCTGGGATTAGTGTGGTATTTTAATGGTTCACTCCATGCTAGTCTTTTTTTTTTTTTATACTGGATCTCTTATTTTTTTCTTGTTTTTGCTTTTCAATACAAGGTTTCTCTGTGTAACAGTCCTGGCTGTCTTGGAACGCACTCTGTAGACCAGGCTGGCCTCGAAGCTCTGAGTCTTGAGTGTTGAGGATAAGGACCTGTGCCGCCATGCCCAGAGATACACTCTTTCTTACTCACGTACCCACTGGTAAGCATTTGGGCTGCTTCTTTGGGGACTATTCCTAGCACGCCACCATAAGCATCTGTGTGGATGTCTTAGTGGGAATGGGCATTTTCACTTCTCTTGGGTGCATGTTGAGGAGTGCCAACACGAGCTTCTGTCTGGTTGCCATTTTTGGAATTTGCTTCCCAGGCCTGTGTTCCCATGATGCCTCCCTGATCCTCACTCACTAGAGTGCACACAGCGTGGTCCTGTGTGTGTGTGTAGCCAACCTTGTTTATCTTTTTTTTTTTTTTTTGGATCAGGGTCTTTGTTTATTTTGCCAAGATTTAGAATCCTGCTATGAAGCCTAGATTGGCCTTGAACTCAGATTCCCCTTTTTAGCTTTCTGAATACCAGGATTAAAACTAATATTTTTGTTTGTTTTTTTGTTTGTTTGTTTTTTTCAGACAGGGTTTCTCTGTGTAGCTTTGGAGCTTGTCTTGACTTGCTCTGTAGAGCAGGCTGGCCTTGAACTCACAGGCTCTGCCCTCCTCTAACTCTCAAATACTGGGCTTAAGGGTGTGCGCCACCAAGGCCAGGCTAAAACTAATATTTGTTTGTTTTTTTGTTTTGTTTTGCTTCACGTAACCCTGGCTGTCCTGGAACTCATTAAGCAGATCAGGTTGGTCTCAAATTCACATGGATTATTTAGTTTATTTTTTTCCTTTGTTTTTTGAGACTGGATTCATTCAGCCAAAGCTGGCCTCAAGCTCCCCAAGTAGCTAAGTAAGGGTAACCTTGAACTTTTGATCTTCCTGCTTCATCTTCCCAAATGCTAAGATTAGAAGTCTATGCCTTCACGGCCAGTCTTATGTAGTGCTGAGATTCAACCTAGGGTTTCACTCACGTTAGGTAAGAACTCTTCCAACTGAGATACATTTCCCAGTCCTGGCAATTATTCTGCTTACTGTAGAAGACACAGTAGAAAAATGATAATGTACAGCATTATCAAAGAGGAAAAACAGCCCACAACACCATGACTCAGAGATAACTATTGCTATAAAGCCTCCTACAGCTTTCTGTACACATACATATTTTAAGACAAAGACAGGGCTCACTCCATCTTCTAAACTGCTCTTGAAACATCATAAACATCTTTCTCCATTAAATATTCATCAATACTATTTTTAACAAAAGAAATCACTTAATTTTCAATTGCAGAGCACTTTTGGTTTCCTTTTCAAGTTACTGTATATAACCTAAGATTTATACTTTCTTAATTATTTAAGAAAAAACGCCAAAGCCGGGCGGTGGTGGCGCACGCATTTAATCCCAGCTGAGAGGAGGCAGAAGCAGGTGGATCTCTGTGAGTTCGAGGCCAGCCTGGTCTACAAGAGCTAGTTCCAGGACAGGAACCAAAAGCTACAGAGAAACCCTGTCTAGAAAAATCCAAAAAAAAAAAAGAAAAGAAAAACCGCCAAGATGTGCACCAGCTGAGTCCACAGGGGAGACTCTCCTGGTTCTCTGTACTCCTACCATCCCACAGCCTCACCTGCCAGTCAAGGCCCTCCTCATGGCCTCCTGGCTGTACGGGCACTTCCCAATGACCACAGCGGACAGGTAGATGGGCTTTTCCAGGAAGTGCATTAGCAGTGCGCCTTGGCATCCGAGGACGCTCCACCTTGCCATCTTGTCACTGCAGGACATGGAGCACGTCCTGTCGCCCCTGCCTGGCTTCACTCGAAGCAGCCCCACCTGGTGGTAGGCAGCGCCTGGCTCTCTCAAGTCTCCAGTCTCTCCAGGAACACACTTGGCTCCTGTTCTATACACATCCGCCACTCTGAAACTACCTGGAGCTATTCCATTGGCAGCGGCGAGTTCCTCCATGGTGAGATTAGAGCTGCTGACATCTGGTTTGATTTTGCCACTTCCTGGCATCCCATGGTGAGCCATGCAGCCGGAGAGCGCCCTGGCAGGAGTTCCAAGCTTCACCTTCTTGGCTACAGGACTGTCAGGATCCTCACAATTCCTTTTATTTTTTGAATCCTCTAGATTCTCACTCCTTTCTACAGATGAGTTGTTGGTCCAATTTCTGACGACAGGACAGCAAGGTTGTTCTTCAGACTCAAGCATTGGGATGATGGAGGCGTCCCCACCTGCATGAGAGGAAACCTTTAACCAGTAATTCTCAGAATGAGCCTCCCCAACCAGTGGCATTAATGTACCTTAGGAATTAGACATGCAAATTGTAAGGCTGGAGAGATAACTCAGTGGTATTGATTGCCTAGTGATTGTAGGAGATCCTGAGTTCAGTCCTCAACACTGTGTGTGTGAGTGCGTGTGTGTGTGCAGCAAATTATTGGGATCTAATGGACATGCTGAATCAGACACTCTGAGGGTGGGGCCCAGAAGTCTGTCTTAATAAGCTGAGTAGGTCATTTGATGCAAGCTCAAGTTAGAGATTTATGACCTCCAGCCGAGGTCAGTTTGTTTTCCCTGCTGCACTGAGATGAACAATGAGGCAGACAGGCGATGCACTCAGGGGCAAAGCATAGGTCTGAGAGTAAAGCCCAGGCTTGACTGCGACCACCACTGAAAAAGAAACAAATACAAAACCAAAAGCTGCATACCACACGCAGGCATGCACACGCCGTGGCACATGGGAAGGGAACAAAGGACAGCCACAGATGTTGGTACTCACCTTCCTCTTTGTGGGACATGGGATCTTGTTCCCTGATGCATAAGCCAGCAATCCATTTTGTCATAGAGTGCTAAGATTACAGATATGTGCTAGTGTGTCTGACTTTGCGTGGGTTCTAAGAATTCAAACTCAGGCTGAATGCTTGTATGGAAAGCACTTTATACACGAGACTGCTACAGATATGCTTCTTTCTTCAGTGCTAAACTAGCGATTAAGAGCACTGCCGTTCTTCCATGGGTTTACGTTCAGTTCCCAGCACCCACATCAGGGGGTTTGTAATGTCCTACAATTCCAGTTCCAGGGGATCTGACACTCCTGGTCTCTGTTGGCACAGAAACTCACATAAAAAAAATAGCTAGATAAGCCGGGCGATGGTGGCGCACACCTTTAATCCCAGCACTCGGGAGGCAGAGGCAGGCGGATCTCTGTGAGTTCGAGACCAGCCTGGTCTACCAAGGGAGTTCCAGGACAGGCTCCAAA
>NC_022011.1:15928517-15928937 GCF_000317375.1 Microtus ochrogaster | reverse complement strand
AGGGAAGAGAAAGAGAAAAAAATGAGAGGAAGGAGTGAGGGAGAGAGAGGAAAAAAGGAGAGGAGAGAGGTCAAGAGAGAGAGAGTGAATAAAGCCCTGGAATAAACTGCAGGGAGAAGAGCTCCGGTGGTCGCGTCACCCTTGCGGGACGTTCTTAGTCTCCACATTCGAGAAATTTTTGTTTTCTCTTTTGAGACAAGACCACTCAGACTAGCTTCAAACCCCCTACTATCTGAGAAGGGCCTCAAATTCCTGACCTCCTGTTTCTGCCTTCTGAGTTCTGGGATCACAAGTGTGTCACCATGCCTGGGTCTAATGAAACTGTGAGGCAGGTAGTTATGTGCCATGGAGGTGATCCTGTATGACAGCTGCTATACATTAAATGTGTCCTGTAGGACAGCCGCTATACATTAGATGTGT
>NC_022011.1:15921439-15928166 GCF_000317375.1 Microtus ochrogaster | reverse complement strand
GACAGCCGCTATACATTACATGTGTCCTGTAGGACAGCCGCTATGAAGCCTCTATACATTAGATGCTAATAGTCCCCGAGTCTGACAATCAAAGGTGTTTCCAGACCCAGTCAGGTTGTACATACACGTAACCCAAAGCATGGGAGCTGGAGTGAAAGTGAAAGTATTCTCATCTAAGAACTACAATTTTAAGGGAAGTCTTAAAAAAAAAAAGATGTTAAAAAAGTATGTGTGTTTGACTCAGAGTCACATGCGTGCAAGTCCCTACAAGGGCCAGAAGAGGGTCTTGGATCCCATGAAATGGGACTAACAGCCAGTTTTGAGTTGCCCAGCATGGGTGCTAGGAATTGAACTCATGTACTCCAGAAGAGCAGTAAGTGTCCTTAAACATTGAGTCACCTCTCCTACGATGAGAAAAGTTTCCTGAGGGCATTTTGTGGACTGGTATCCTGTAAGATGCCTAAGAAAACAATAGTGGCTTATTTCATGGCAGAGTAAATTTGACAAACATTATTCAAAATATCCTCATCTTAGGGATTTTTATGATGTATATCCCACAATAGAAACCCACCATAAACTGCAAAGGCCAGTAAACACCAGTGTTTCCAAAACCTCCAATGTTTTTCCTTTGCTGGTTTACAGATGTCTAATCTATTCTGTGTCGCCAGGGAACCAAAGAAAACCTGAGGTCAGGGGAAAGCACAGCGCTCCCTTGAGAAGGGAGCTATTTCTTCAAATACCAACCCAATGTGTGTTGCTTTTTCAGTGTGGGAAGAATATACTTGTATTCTTTATAACCAGAGAGTGGGAAAGGAGAAATGCCACAGGAAAGGCTGCCTGGCTGACTTCCAGAGACCTTACAAGGTGACAGCAACGTTGGCGAATTCACTGGGTCCACCTCCTACTCTGTGAGCTCAGAGATGTGATGGCGACAGAACGCCTGGATACAAGGGGCTGACTCACTCTAACAAAACACGAAAGTGAGAGTCTAAAGTAGCTAACCGAGACACCAAACTCCTAATTAGCAACGAGAAGTAAATGTCAGGGGAGCGAGAGTCACATGTGCTAGGCAGTGCGCGTCCTTCCTACAGATAAACCACGGGTGGGGTGGACGGCACCACATGGTAAGAGATTACTCATGAGCGAAGGGGACTGAAGATTTCTTTTCCCAGAAAAACAATTTCCAGAGCTTTTACGATTAACAGAGGCTACCACTTCTCATTTAAGATCTTTAAAAACAAAAACCAATTACCACAAGTCACAGAGCCCCAACCCACAAGTCACAGAGCCCCCACCCACAAGTCACAGAGCCCCCACCCACGCCACAGCTATTCTTTCTCTCACTTCCCCTCACACAGTTGTCATCCTTCCTCCGGGGCTCTGAGGAGAAATCTAGAAGCCACCTTTACCTCCTCCTCCTTCACAATCATGGAGTCTAAGCAACTGTCCTCCCAACTCTCTCAACTGTCTGCCTCTCACTCATGAGCGCGACCCTCCTGGTCTTTACTCACACTAAGAGGTCGGCACCCCCGGCCCGCTGGTGTGTGGAGTTTGTTAGCAGGCCGACACCCTGGACATACCCCGGATATACTAAGCAGACACAGTACCAATGAGCTCTCCCCAGCCCCTCCTCACTGCTGTAGACCTGCTATGCCCTACAGCGTGAGGAATAGAGAACACCTGCTCACGACAGCCGTGGTGGCACACTCCTGTAACCTGGGGAGTTCAAGACAAGATGGACTAACAGCAATACTAGCTTAAAAAGACAAAAAACCCTGTGTGTGTGGAGTGTGCCTGCATTGCCAGCACTTGGGAGACTGAGGCAGGAAGTTTGCTAAAGCGCAAGGCCAACAGGGGCCTACATATTAAGTTCAAGCCCAGCCAGGAGAATTTAGCAAACACCTGTCTCACAGGCCAGTGAGCTGGCTGTAGGCAAAGGCGCTGCTGCCAAGTCTGATGAGTTCTACCTTTGGACCCCACCTAGTGGAAGCTGAGACTAACTACGAGTTGCCCTCTGACCGCCAGATCCACAGTGGACTGCACACAGTCCTAGATGAATGAATGAATGAAGTGGGCTTTCTGATGAGTTACTGTCGTACAACTCGGGGCTCTTGGGTCCCAGTAATTATGCTGTACTCTGTAGGGGTTAAGCTGAAGCTGCCCAATCTCAACTCTGAGAACTAACAGTGAGACGCCACACCTCCCTGTATTTCCCTTCTGCTTCCCCCAGTAGATGTGATTATGTATATAAATAATCACTACCATTACTTGCAGCTATATTCAGCCAGAAGTTTTTTGTGTTTGTTTTGTTTATCTAGACAGGGTTTCTCAGTGTTTTGGAACTCACTCTGTAGATTAGGTTGGCCTCGAACTCAGAGTTCTGCCTCTGCCTTCTGAGTGCTGGGATTAAAGGTGTGTGCCACAACCTCCTGGCCAGTCAGAAGTATTTTGGAGATAAGGCTCGACTATACTTACAGGGTGTGTGGCTAGAGAAAAACACAAAAGACAGGTCAGGTCTGAGCTTCCACAGTCCTCTTTGAGTTCCTGGCACAAAGATACTATCCTCTTTCAGGATGGCTGC
The DNA here is from genome assembly GCF_000317375.1 of Microtus ochrogaster. NCBI lineage: Eukaryota > Metazoa > Chordata > Mammalia > Rodentia > Cricetidae > Microtus > Microtus ochrogaster. The sequence continues at coordinate 15,925,585 of NC_022011.1, read as the reverse complement.
CAAATGGAGCTGATGGAGAAGGTATCTGAGGGTTGCAAGATCAGAGTGAACGGTTAGGCTGGTGATATAGCTCAGGATACTTTACATGCACACTGAGGGCCTAGCATATGCAACGTCCTTGGCTTGACTCCCAGCACTATAAAATTAGTTAAATGGAGGGAAAGGAATAAACAAATGTGTGTAGCGAAGAGAGCTCTCTGGCGGGGTGATCACAGGAAGCATTACAGCCGAACAATGCGACTGGCAGTGATCTGGCAATTTGAGAATGATAATGAGTCCTTTGTAAAGGTCAGGAAGACCTCAGGCTTCGCCCTGGATCCACTCAAATCAGATCTCAGGAGGTAGGTCCAGCCACCTTGTCCACTCCCATCCCTGTGCTGGGTTTGAACTCAAAGGCCTGATGTACTTACTAGAAGAGCTTCATTACTAAGTTTATACCGTGGCCCCAGAAACCTGGGGGTTTTGTTTGTTTGTTTTGTTTTCAAGACAAGGTTTCTCTGTGTAAAAGCCCTGGTTGTCCTGGAGCTAGCTTTATAAACCAGGTTGGCCTTGAACTCACAGAGATCCTCTTGAATCTACCTCCCTAGTACTGGGATTAAAGGCGTGCACCACCATGCCTGGCAAGAAACTTGGGTTTTACCAGGTGGTACTGAGGCACACTCAAGTCTGAGAAGCACTAATCTGAACTCTGGCAGTTCAGAGTGACACAATCTACATTAGCTTCAGGCTTATTAGACACGCAAACCCCACGCCCAGACATGTTCAACCAAGACTTTTTTGGGAATATGGCTTTACCTCTGGAAACTCCTTCTGGCTATGATCTCAGCATGGCTGTCATTGAGGATGTCTCCTGTGTGGCAAAGACAGGAGATATGGAGGAAATGAAGACTGGGATCTGGAGAGCGAGCCTGGCAGAATACAGCAGTACCCTTATCCCAGCACTTGGGAGGCACAGGTGGTGGATCTCTGTGAATTCAAGGCCAACACAGTCTACAGAGTGAGTTCTAGGTCAGCCAGAGCTACATAGAGAGACCCTGTCTCTCACACATACACACACCAGGGCCATATAGAGAAGACCCTGTCTCAAACAAACAAAAATATATAGGCTGTACAGGATCCTTTACCTATAGGGTGCCAAGAATACCCTACCCTATGTGGTGATGACCAAAAATACTTCTAGACAATGCCAAGGGTGCATTGGGTACAAACTTGCCATCGGTTGCTAGGTCCACGGTGGTGCTTGTAATTCCTGGTTTAGGCAGGATAACCATGAGTTTGAGGCCAGTCTGAACAATAGCAAGTTCTGGATAAGCCTGGGCTACATATTGAGATCCTATCTCAAAATCCCAGACAAATAAAACAAACAAACAAATAAACCAAGCAAAACAAAGAAACACTGTACAAAGTTGTTGCTTTGTACTCTTTTGACTCTTTGGGGGTCCTGTCACCCAGCTCCCAAATAATGACACACGGAGACGTATTCTTACTTATGAACGCCTGGCCTTAGTTTGGTTTGTTTCTAGTCATCTACTTTTCACCTCTGGGCTTTTATCTTTCTCTATTCTGTATACCTTTCTTTACCTCTTACTCCTTGGCTTGCTGTGTAGCTGAGTGGCTGGCCTCTAGTCTGGTTTCCTTTTCTTTTCCTTCTTTCCTTGCTCCTCAACTTTCTCTTTTTCTCCTCCTGACAGCCCCATCTATTCTTTCTTCTGCTTAGCTATTGGCTGTTCAGTTCTTTTTTTTTTTTTTTATAGCTCAATCAGGTGTTTCAGACAGGCAAAATAACATAGTTTCACAGAGCTAAACAAATGCAACATAAAAGAATGCAACACATCTTTGCATCACTAAACAAATATCCCATAGCATAAATATGCAACACATCTTTAAGTAATATTCCATAACAACCTCTAGTTGAGATTTATAGAAACAAATTTTTTTTAAGTGCTTGGGGATTGAATCTAGTGCTTCTGCAGCTAGGCAAGGGCACTGCTCCTGAGATTCCTCCCCCAGATTCCTTCAATTTTTCTACAGATATCTTAATACATCTTCATTTATTCATTTTGTATATATGTACCATGATGTGTGCACATGAGGCACAATATGCACGCAGACAGAGGTCGGAGGACAATTCAAAGCAGTCAGTTTTCTTCCTCTCCCATGTGGGTCCTGAGACTCAAACTTAGTTTGTGCATTGGTAACACAGAGTCTCATCATGTAGCTCTGGCTGGCCTGGGGCTCACTACAACTCCAGAGAAATTCACCAGTCTCTGTCTCCCAAATGCTGGGCTTAAAGACATGTACCACCAACTCTGACACTTTTTTGTTGAGACAGGGTTTCTTTTGGTAACCTTGGCTGTCCTGGAACCAGTGTGTTCCCGTGTCCTTGACTAAAGGTCAGCATGGACACCTGCAGTACAGCATGACTGTTTAGAGCTCCTTGCTTACCGCTCTTCCTCATCTTGGTCTGGCCTATACATTTCGTCCCTGTTCCCATTGAGACAACTTCCTTTGTCACTGAAAGGAAAAAAAGAAATCATTAAGTGAACTCTCGGGGACTGAATGCTTCCTAGTGTTCAGGTTAGTAAGTCCACATTTCTCCTTTCGCCAGAGGATTCCCAGCGGACTCCATCAGGACTGCAGTTTCCCCGCCAGCACCAGGAGTACTGCGCCACCTGGTGGAAGCCGTGGGGAAACACCTAACACTATAGTTCACATCCAGCCTGGCACTGTCCGAGCTGTCTATGGTGGCTGACAGAGAGAAAAGGTCTCACCTTGCACCTCCTTATCAGTGGTGTCACAAGTTTGGCCAGCTGGAGACTGTATCTTCACGACTGCTGCCAACAAAGTCCATTCACGGTTTGGCTCAGGTTTCCCCCGCTTGGGCAATCTGACATTATAGTGTGCGTAGCACAGCTGAGCAATCTCATCTGCTGTCCACATAGCTGGAGCTGAGGCCCTGATAGAAGCCCAGACTATCAGAATAGAAAGGAAAACCAGTGTAAGCCAGAGCGCCTCACTCCGGAACTTCAGCTAAGGCTCGCTTTTTCTACTCATCTCCCTTCCTTCCCATCTTTAATAAACAAGAGAGAGCTACAACTCCCACAGGACAAATTACTGCTTCAAGATTAAAGCAAGTTGGAGCCGGGCGGTGGTGGCACACGCCTTTAATCCCAGCACTCGGGAGGCAAAGGCAGGCGGATCTCTGTGAGTTCGAGACCAGCCTGGTCTATAAGAGCTAGTTCCAGGACAGGCTCCAAAGCCACAGAGAAACCCTGTCTCGAAAAACCAAAAAAAAAAAAAAAAAGTAAAAAAAAGATTAAAGCAGGTTATGAATCTGGATTTTCTATGTTTTATACTGTCCTTTCAAATTTCAGCCTGTTTTGGGCAGATCGTCACCCTACAAACTTACTTTCTGGACCGGGCAGTGATGGCACAAGCCTTTAATCCCAACACTCGGGAGGCAGAGGCAGGTGGATCCCTGTGAGTTCAAGGCCAGCCTGGTCTACAGAGTGACAGGTTCTAAAGCTACAGAGAAACCCTGCCTTGAAAAAAAACCAAACAACAACAACAAAACCAAAGCAAAGTTTTTTGTTTTTTTTTTCTGGACAGATGTTCTTTCCCCCAATCTACCTCACTCTAGCAAATTTTCAGTCTCTCACAGCATGTCTTCACAGCAGCTGTATTTAGGGTATGGGCATGGAGTTGTATTTTCTAGGTTTCAATTCCAGCTGCACCACAGAGCAACTGAGTCATTACTGGGTAGATCATTTTAATTTTCACATCTGTTAAAACATGGATAGTATTTGGCCTGTGGCGGTGCATGCCTTTAAGCCACTCAGGAGGCAGAGGCAGAGGCAGGAGGATATCTCTAGGCCAGCCTGGTCTTCCAGGGCAACTAATGCTATAAAGAGAAGCCTTGTCTTGAAAAACAAAAACAAAACCCAGAAAAAAGCATGAATAATAGTACCAAACATTTTTTTTTTTTGGTTTTTCAAGATAGGGGTTTCTCTGTGTAACAGCCCTAGCTGTCCTGGAACTAACTCTGTAGACCAGGGTGATCTCAAACTCACAGAGATTCACCTACTTCTGCCCCCGGAGTGATGGGATTGAAGGTGTGTGCCACCACGCCTGGCTAGTATCTAACAT
>NC_022011.1:15894888-15921339 GCF_000317375.1 Microtus ochrogaster | reverse complement strand
TGTAGACCAGGCTGGTCTCGAACTCACAGAGATCCGCCTGCCTCTGCCTCCCGAGTGCTGGGATTAAAGGCGTGCACCACCGTCGCCCGGCTCTAACATACTTTATAAATACTTATAAAATAAATGTCTTTAACAAATGCTGACTGTAATTAACAATACAAAATACAACATTTGGTGATCTGGGACATTTGAGTTGGTGGGGGGAGAGAATAATTCTAACGGGCACATAAAGCCATTTATACACAAACTAACAAATATGAGCAGATCATATCTGAGAGAGCCCCGAGACAGTATGCAGAAAGTCCCCCACTCTTGGCTCTGTTAGTGCTCACTGGTCATATCTTGACTTCATCTGATCATATGAAAAGCTTCTCAGATGAGCTCATACGATGGCTAGACACAGCAGAGCATCTGTATTATAAACAACAGACTAGTTTTTTCTGAGCTCAGATGTAATGTTTCTGCAAAGTATCTCTACAACTTCCAAGTTGCTTGCCCATTTTTGCAGTAAACAGTAATGATTATTCAGGCAGAGATTGACAGAGATAGTTAAAGTCTAACGCAGAGAAATCTTGCTTTTTTGGGGGGTGCGGGGGAAGAGTTCGAGACAGAATTTCCTCTGTGTAACCTTTGCTGTCCTGGAACTTTTTCTGTAGACCAGGCTGGCCTCGAACTCACAGAAATCCACCTGCTTCTGTTTCTAGGAACATAAGCATGAAAAATTCTAGAATCCTGTTCGTTCCAAGAAGGCAGCAGAGAATAGTTTATTTTATGAAGGTTAGACACCTGCCATCAACTTGCAATTAAACTAGAGATACATAGCACAAACTACATCACGTCAATTCAGGCAGCCGACCACGCGGTTGTGGGATGTTTCGATATTTTGGGTCCTCTGTAATTCTTGTCTACAACCCCTATTTAAAGACTTCGAAGAATTCCTTCGTACGAAGGAACTCAAATAGGCATTTCTTTGACCACAAGTAACAGTCGCAAAGCTGAAAAACCCACTTTTCCCCCCACCCTTCCTACCCCGGGGTGGGAGCGCCTAGCAGGGGTGAGACACGTGTTCTCCCACACAAAGCCGGCAGTGTAGACCTGGCCCCGAGAACTGGACGCCAATCTGGAGATCCTAAGACACAGTTATCCACACGAACCGGTTTACCGCCGCAGAACCTGGTTGCGCAGCGGAAGTGACATGTTAAAGGCGGCTTCGCTCAAGCTCCGCTCGCGAAGCATGATGGTTTTTGTAGTCCTTGAGTGGGAAAGGAGCCAAGTAGGCTCAGTTCTATAGCCAAGCCCTTGCCTATGCAGTTTTTGTTGTTGCTTTTTTGGTTTCTCGAGACAGTTTCTTTGTAGCTTTAGATCCAGGCCTGGAACTAGCTCGTATAGACCAGGCTGCCCTGGAACTCAGAGATCCACCTGCCTCTGCCGTCCAAGTGCTGAGATTAAAGGTGTGTGCCACCACCGTCCGGCTAGAGGTAAGGTTTCAAAACCGACTTACCTCTCTGAATTTTGAACAGGACTATGATCAGTTTCCTACGTCGCTCATAACAAATCCTGCATGACTATTATGGACTTGGATGACATGGCTCCTCATGCATTTCTCTGCACGGGTAACAGATCCCTGTACATACATGCATGTATTTTAAGACTTTTGTGTTCGTGTGTCAGTTTAGGCCCACACGGGCATGCAAATACCCAAGTTGGCTAGAAAAGGGCATGGGGAACTGGTTTACAGATTGAATGCTGCCTAACGTGGGTCCAGGGTCTCTTCAAGAACGGAAGTCACTTACAACCACCGGGCCATGCCTCCCACTCCTTGTCTATGCTACGTAAAATAGCCCCGCAGTCCTCTTACCCTGCTTGGTGTTTTTCTTAGTGTGTGCCTCCACCAAAAAAGGACATGGACTTTATTTTGTCTGATTCTCTCTTAATTTTCCACTTAAGCCCTAAAAAGTAATTTCTGGGGCTGGGGAGATGGCTCAGCAGTTAAGAGCACTGACTGCTTTGCCCTTCCAGAGGTCCTGAGTTCAATTCCCAGCAACCACATGGTGGCTCACAACCATCTGTAACGAGATCTGGTGCCCTCTTCTGGCCTGCATACAGGTAGAGCACTGTATACATAATAAATTAAGTATTGAAAAAAAAGAGTAATTTCCATGGAAGTAATGATTGATTTTTGTTCACTGCTGTGTTTCCAATAGTTCAGAACAATGCCTAGTATTGAACTGACATTAATATAAATTGGAAAGTTGGCTCAGGAGTAAAGATCACATTTTGATCCATCACTTGGCCTCAGAGGGCACCTGTACTACAGTACACACACACACAACTAAAAATAAGTCTTAAAAAAAATACAAGCCAGGTGGTGGTGAATGCCTTTAATCCCAGCACTTAGGAGGCAGAGACAGGTGGATCTTTATGAGTTTGTAGTCAACCTGGTCTACAAAGCGAGTTCCACAACAGCCAGAGTTCTCACACAGAGAAATGCTGTCCCGAAAAACTAAAAACCAAAGAAAACAAATTTACAATGACAGAATTCTAAACATTCATGAGACCAGCAGTCTGGGGGGAAAAAATGTAACATTACATAGGTAAAGAGAGAAATGGTTTATTTGGTAACAAGCAATAAAAAGGAATTCTTTAATTCTTCTCTCTCCTGGTGGTTGGACTTCGGTGGAGAGCAGACCTTCTGCTGAAGAGCAGAGAAGCCAGAGTCGCACTTATCCTCTAGGCAGAGGGCCCAGCTGTGTTTTCTAGGGTCTCAGTGGCTACTGCAGTCTCCTTCTTGTCTTCAGGCTTCATGGCAGGAAACAGAAGCACTTCCTATATTAGAGGAAAACATACTTTGGAATTAAGAAGCACCATGAACTTGGTTTAGTGGCACAAGTGTTTAACCACAGCACAGGCCGAGGCAGGCGGATGTCTGAGTTTGAGGGCAACCTGGTCTACAGACTGAGTTCCAGAACCCTGTCTCAAAAAGACAAAAGAAAAGGCCCCATGAATGTTTTTACAGTTATCCTATCATTGCTTTTGTCTCTGTTGTCACTAACCAAACCAGCCATATCTATAGATCTGCACACCTTAGCCAAAACACGTGCACAAAACCTTCATGTCAAAAGAATGAATCAACACAGGTTTTCTAGTAAAACTGAGTTTCAGCTAAAGAGATGGCCCAGCAGTTAAGAGCACTTGCTGGTCTTAGAGAGGACCCAGATTTGGTTCTGAGCAGCTACATGGTAGCTCACAGTCATGTGTAACTTGTTTTAGGGGATTTGATAATTGGCCTCTGCTGGCACAAAGTATGTTTGTGGTGCAAAACAGTCATATGTATAAATTTTTTAAATTTATTTTTAAAAAGTGAACTTTCTTCTAGGCATACATCAATATAATCAGTTCTGTTGGTAGAGGAGGGCATATCAGGAGTTCAAGGACACTGCAAACTACAAAGCATATTGCTGTGGTTGGTGTAATAAAAAGCTAATAGCAAGGCAGGAGGTATAGGCAGGACTTCCAGGCAGAGAGAGGAAGCAGGATGGGCAGTATTGAGAGATGAGGTATCGAGCCACGTGACTGAACGTAGAAGAGCCTAGCTACCTGAGACCCTGTCTCAAAAACAGGAACAAAAAACGAGTAACATAGATTTCCTTCTCTATAAAATACAATAAAAAATAAAAAGCTTACACACCTTACAGAATTGACTAACATGAAGCAATATAATTGAGAGGACTTAGCATTTCCCTGGCTATTAAAGAAGATGCAAACTTAGCATCCTTCCTGTCTCAAGCAGGAAAAACCACAATCCTGGAAGGTCAGATGCCCTTTAGTCTTCCACTGTGCAGGGGCGTGAACTTCAGCAGTCCTTTATTTCCAGACCCTCCCTGATGTCTCCAGTGCAGTGGCGTTCAGGGAAGCATGTACTGAGAAGTTTGTGCGTACCTTGATATTGTTGGAATCTGTGAGAAACATGGTGACCCGATCGATGCCCATGCCCCAGCCAGCTGTTGGGGGCAGCCCATACTCCAGGGCAGTACAGAAGTTCTCATCTATGAACATGGCTTCATCATCACCAGCAGCCTTGGCCTAGAATAAACGGAGTCAGATGTAATAATCTTCTAGTTCAGTGGCTCTCAACCTTTCTGATGCTGAGGCCCTTTAACACAGTTCCTCGTGTTGTGGTGACTCCAACCATAAGATTATTTTCATTGCTACTTCATAACTGTAATTTTGCTGCTGTTATGAATTACAATGTAAATATCTGATATGTGACCCCCCAAAGAGGTTGCGACCCACAAGTTGAGAGCTGTCATTCTAGGTCATCTTAGCACCCACCCACACATTAAAACTTTCCAAAGTACCAAAGATGTTCTTGACATTCAAGACTTGCTAGAAAATGGCTTCCCAGTAACTCTAGGATTTAGCTATTTCTCCCAGAGACCTGGAGGTTAGGCCTGATGAAACCTACCTCAGAGATGAAAGCCCTATTTTAAGTTGAATGTGATTATACATAGCTGTAGTTCCAGCACTTGGAAGGCCGATCTGGTTTACAAAACTAATTCCAGGCCAGTCAGGGCTAAACATAAAAACCCAATGGTGGCAGAGGTGGGATGGGGGGAGAGCAGGTATCCCTCATTATTTTATCAAATAGAATACAACGATTAAATTTTCCTTTTTTGGTCTCAGAATGTAGACAAATTTCTCTGAACAAAAATGTTCTTCTGCTTGGGGATTTGGGACTCCAAACAGATGAGTTCTCAGCTACTACAGATGACACTAAAGAACCAGAGGCAGTAAAGGCAGCTTTGGCACTGCTGTCCTTAGATCTTTATGTGCTGCTCATCCTCAAACCACCTCAATAAAGGCACAATTTATGTCAGATGGTGCACACCTTTAGTCCCAGCACTTGGGAGGCAGAGGCAGGGGGACTGCTCTGAGTTTCAAAACCAGCTTGGTCTATAGACCAAGTTCCAGGACAGCAGGACTTCATAGAGAAACTGTTTCCAAAAAAAAAAAAAAAACAACCAAAACAACAACAACAACAAAAAAACCCAAATCACCACACCATTGCAAAAAAGAGGTATAGTCTAAAAAAAAGTGTATTTTTGCTAAATAAATAGAGGTGATCTTAAATTCATTTTATGCATTGTAAGATCAAAGCCCCGAGTCTCAGCTGGGTGTGGTAGAGTCACTCTAATCCCAGCCCTTAGAGGTAGAGACAAGAGGATCAAGGAATTCAAGGGTGGCCTTAGCGTCCAGATAGTGTCTCAAAAACAAAGAGCTCTACTTTAAATGCGACTTCCTCCTACAAAAGCCTCTTTATGAGCTGGAGAAACAGCTCAGTGGTTAAGAGATGCTCTTCCAGAGGACCCCGGTTCAATCCCCAACACCTACACAGTGGCTCACAACCACTGGTAATTCCAGTTCCGGGGATCCAATTCCCTTTTTCTGCCCTCCTTGATCTCTGTAAGCATGTAGTATACTAATACACATGCTCGAAAAATACCCATATACATAAAACAAAATAAAAAAATTAAAAAGCCTTTTTAGCTTCGGTTAAAATGCCAAGAAAGTGTCCATAGACAGGATTAAGGCCAGTTCTTCCTGGTGAGTGAACTCAGCAGTGAAATAATGTCATTGCTCTCCTTCCTTACTTTGGCCTGTTCCTCAAACAGCTGCCGCTGCCGCATGGGATCATTCAGCTCAGTGTAGGCATTGCAGATTTCCTTCTTCATGACAAACAGCTCAAAGCGCTCAGTTAGGCCCTCTTTGGAGCGGTGCCTGGGAACATGAGACCACAGAGGATGACTATTCAGGATTCTCAGAATGTACCTGGCTCAAAAATTGAGACCTAAAGCCTCATTGATGCTCAGCACCAGTCACTGGAACCAGAGCAGTGAGAGACCAGAAGATTCAGTTAGTTATGTTCACAAGCACGGAGTTGACTGACTTCATGCCCTTCTCTTTGCTCTCATACTCTAGGCTGTCCACCTGCTTTGGTCAAGGAGGTATCAGCAAAAGTCTAGCATGTCTACTTGTTGAGGCTTGTTCTTTTGGAATGCCTGCCTTGGGAACCTGTTGGGAGCTATAGATCCCTGACCTCTTGACTTTCTCAGATCCTTTGACTGCTGGAGTGAACTGAGCCTGAGACCTCGCCTGCAGCTGAAAGGTCCTGAGAGCTGGGCGTGGCTAAGGATCCCTATACAAGCTGCCCCTATGCACAATAAAGGGGGCATTGTTATTCTTATATCAAGGATGACCTGTGTCCCCTCTCTCTGTCTGTTTGTTTTTAAGTCTTCAGCTAAGTTCCCAGCTCACATACAGGTCCTGTAGTGGCATGGGAGCTACAGGACCATCGGGATTTTTTACAGGACCCCTTAGGGTTTTTACAGGAACCCTACCACCATGCAGACAAAAGCAGGACTATTGACAGAGAAATCACACGAAGAGGCCCTGGAAGAATTCCCACCCAAGTTTCTGCATCAATACATGGCACAGAAAAACCACTAAGTCAATGCAGAACATCAAAACTGTCACTTCACACCATTAACCTGCTTTGGTGAAAAGCAGTACTGAAGACGGAATGTAAGAGTCCTGATGTGTGCTAACTAAATGCTCCTCTGCATAGGGACAGCCTTACTCGAAGGGTTTTTAATGTAGCAACAAACTGCATCTTACCATTTGGCCAGAGGGCTCATAATCTGTGGGTGATCGCAGATGAATGTTGGGTTGATGCACGTCACTTCAAGGAACTCTCCAACAAGCTTGGTGAGAAAACAAAGCAGAACTACACATGGCTTCTGAATACCACTGACGGTCCCACCCCAGGAGGAGGCCGAGGCTCCCATGCACAGGGGCTCATCTTACAGCCTTTTCAGAGGACACAGTATTAACTAAGAAAATATACACGAACTATTTGGCACAGAGCATATTATAGTTGAAAGTTTCTTTTTGCTTCTATTTCATGGGGATTGGGATTGAACCACCCCTTCCCAGGCCTTGACTTGCTAGGTGAGTTCTTCACCACTGAGGTCCATTTCCCAATCCAGTTCAAAGTTTGTTAATCTGCCTGTTCCTCTGTAAGGTTTTCCTGTGAAGCTGAAGGAAAGCATTCTCCTCAGTGGGACCCACTTCCTAGGGCTCACGATGCTGGTCAGCACTGGATGAGCACAAACGCGGCGTCTCACCTTATCCAGGAGTCTGGCTGTGGTCCGAGGTGGGGGGCATTCAACAGCTTTTGCAACACAAATATCATCAAGAATTTTTCGAGTTTCTGTGATAGAAATGTACAAGTTAGGACAGGGAACATCACTGTGGTCTTGGAAAAGTTTCTATAAATACAAAATGAGACATTTTAGCTCTGACAGGAAGGAGTATAGTAGTTTACCTTCAGTTTCAAAGAGCCTGGTTTCTGGCAGCTTTACACCTAGGGCTCTCTCAAGCTCTTCTACCATGCTGATTCTTCGGAAGGGTGGGGTGAAGTCAATCTCATAGGCTTGGCCTTCTGGCCCATCTGGATGGTAGGTGATCTTGTAACTGCCTGTAATGCTTTTCACCATCCCTGGGAGAAAAAGCAAGCATCTCAGGAATGAGAACGGGACACTCTCTTCTGAAAGCAGCAAGTCAGTCTCTCAGACCTGAGCTGTGGACAGTAGGACTTACCTGACAGCATCTTCTCCGTGATCTCCATGAGGTCGTGATAGTCTGCATAGGCCATGTAGAATTCACAGGTGGTGAACTCAGGATTGTGAGTCAAATCGATCCCTTCATTCCGGAATTGGCGCCCAATTTCATAAACCCGGTCAATGCCACCAACCACCAGCATCTACCAAAAACACAGGGCCATAGTCAGGTGTTAACAGCGCTGAAAGCCCCTGTGCCCTAACTGGTTTTCACAGTGTAGGTATGCTCTCACTCCAAACAGCACCCTGCTGTCTTTAGACTCCTGTAGCAGATATCATCTTGGTTTTACTTGGTGGTGCAGGACTCCCAAGTCTCTTCCCATGTCTTTGTTATTTCCAATTTGATGATCTGAGTTGCTCCAAAGCCTCTTCTGGGTTGGGTTACAGGCAAGTGACCCTGCTCCACCTACCAGACACACTAATGACATGTGATAGAAGCTTCTAAAGGAAGGTGTAGGTAGTACACAGAATTCACTCTGGTGAAGGGGACCACAGGTGGCTATCTTTCAAATAGGCTGCCGAGATCCTAGTTCAGTCACTTGTGCCCAGTAGGAGGCAGTGTTCCCTGTGACAAAAGCCCATGGCTGACTGTTAAGGTAACTGTGGCTTCCTAACACAGGTAAGTTTGGTCTTGCTTTAAATGTCTACAACTAAAAATCTTGGATGACAATGTTTGTATTTATACTGTATTTATTTATTTAGGTTTTTTTTTTTTTGAGGCAGGGTTTCTCTATGTATTCTGGCTATCTTGGAACTCACTCTGTAGACCAAGCTGCTCTCAACTCATAGAAATCCACCTGTCTCTGCCTCCCTGAGTGCTGGGATTAAAGGTGTGTGCCACTATTGTCCAGCTATTTATTTATGGTTTAAAGAATTATTTATTTGCCGGGCGATGGTGGCGCACGCCTTTAATCCCAGCACTCGGGAGGCAGAGGCAGGCGGATCTCTGTGAGTTCGAGACCAGCCTGGTCTACAGAGCTAGTTCCAGGACAGGCTCCAAAGCCACAGAGAAACCCTGTCTCGAAAAACAAAAAAAAAAAAAAAAAAAGAATTATTTATTTATTATCTATATAGTGTTATGCCTGCAGGCTAGAAGAGGGCACCAGATCTCATCATAGATGGTTGTGAGGCACCATGTGGTTGTTGGGAATTGAATTCAGGAACTCTGGAAGAGCAGCCAGTGCTCTTAACTGCTGAGCTCTCTCTCCAGTCCCAAATTATTTTTAATTTCTAGAAAGAAGTTAAAATAAACAAAGTTCTTTTATGAAAGATTAAACTTTCATAAAGGATAAAAGATAAAAGGATAAAAAAGATAAAAGGACTGGTACTGTGGGATAACTCATCTGTGTGCTGTTAAGTTTTACTGTCACTGGTTAATAAAGAAGTTGATTTGGCCTATGGCAGGGCAGAATAGAGCTAGGCGATAAACCCAAGCACAGATACTGGGAGAAAAAAGGTGGAGTCAGGGGGGATACCAGCAGTTTCCGGAAGAGTAAGATGTCAGAGCATCACCAGTATGACATGGGGCACGAGGTAATATACAGGTTATTAGAAATGGCTTAACTTATATGTAGAGCTAGGCAGTAGAAGCTTGAGTAATCAGTTAATCAACTATGATTAATATTGAGCCCCTGAGTGATTATTTATTAGTGACTGCGGGGAGGGAGGAGGAAGAGAACCTGGTCCAGCAGGGTGTGTGTGTGTATATAGATATATATTTTCTTTCTGACATACGGTCTCACTGATTAGTCTTGGCTGGCCTAGAATTCACTATGTAGACCAGACTGGCTTCAAACTCACATCTGCCTGCCTCTGCCTCCCAATTGCTGGCATTAAAGCTGTTTGCTACCATGCCTTGCCAATAGTAAAGTTTTTGAAGAAGAAAACCAACCCAAAACAAACAAGACTAAAATTAGATCTAATCCAAGGGAGGCTGAAGTTAAAGCTTTTAGAACTGAAGGAGAACATGTATACACTTGTATTAATGCCTTCAACCCTCGGCTGTTTACAAGGAAACTCTACAAGAATCACTACCAACAAACCTGAAGAACTAGAACACTATCCTGGATGTTCTATCTTTGATGTTCCTTATTTCTGATTGTACTAGGCTAGCCAGTGATTCTCCTGGCCTCCTGCAATTTGAAGGAAATGGGTGTGTGATTATTGACTACCTTATGGTAGAGTTCTGGAGCAATTCTCATATACAAGTTCATGTCCAGCTCATTGTGATACGTGATGAAAGGCTTGGCCACAGCTCCCCCTGGAATGACGTTCATCATGGGAGTTTCAATCTAAAACAGAAAGAAACAGTTCTCAGATAACAGAAGGCTTTGAGGACAGTTCATTCTTTCCATGTAACATAGTCTAGGCCTGTCATATACCAAAAGTAAAACTTTGTTATATAAGTGCTTGATGAAGAATACATCGTTAGACATTTTAGAACTGCATCTCTATCTATATTAATAACACAGCACTTATGCTGGGCAGTCGTGGAGCGCGCCTTTATTGCAGTATCCAGGAGTTGGGAGCAGGTGGACCTCTGTGCTTGGAGGTCAGCCTGGTCTATAGAGCTAGTTCCAGAGGACAGCAAGGGCTCCACAGAAAAAACACAACAAATAACAAATAAATGAAAACAACAAGAAAACACAGCAGGACTGTAAATGCTGACAAGTTGAATCAGACGTCTAAGTGGATGCTGCAACTTTCAGGTTTAATTTACTGTGGCTGTCTGAACGAGAATGGCTCCCACAGCCTCATATATTTAAATGCTTGGTCCCGGTAGGTGGGACTGTTTGGGAAGGATTGAGTTGTAGCCCTGTTGGAGTAGGTGTGGCCTTGTTGGAGAAAATGTGTCACTGGGGGTGGGTTTTGTCGTTTCAGAAGTCTACACCAGGCCCACTATTTGTCTTTCTGTCTGTGTCTACCTGCAATTGTAGACCAGGGTGTAAATTCTCAGCCCAGTCAGTCTGCCTGTCTGCTGCCAGCTTCCTGCCATGATATTGGACCGCCCCCCTGAAACTGTAAGCAAGCCACCAAGTAAAAAGTTTCTAAGTTGCCTTGGCCATAGTGTCTCCTCACAGCAACAGAACATTACCTAAGACAGTTACAGTATTTACTACTTAAATCTTTTAACTTTTATTCTATGTTTAGAAATTCAAACATAAGCCAGGTATGGTGGCACTTGCCTTTAATCCCAGTACTTAGAAGGCAGAAGCAGTCAGATCTCATTGAGTTCAAGGCCAGCAAATAAATAAATTAAAAGAAAAATCCAAGTTAAAAAGTATTAGCCCACATGTATGATTTTCACTAAAATATTACAAAAGAGAACCGGAAATAATCCAAATTATTAATACAGGAAACAAATACGTTCTTTAAGAAACAGTGGGGGAGGGCATCGGGGAGATTGGAAAGATAGCTCAGAGGTTAAGAGCACTGGAGGCGCTCTTTCAGAGGTCCTGAGTTCAATTCCCAGCACCCACATGGTGGCTCACAACCATCTGTAATGAGATCTGGTGCCCTCTTCTTGCTGAGGACCCAAATCAGGTAGCTCACAACCAGCTGTAACCGCACTCTATGGGGATCCCAATCCTCTGGCCTCCAAAGGTACTGAAAGGCCCTGGCACTCACACACACACAATACAATTAAAAAACAAAAACAAAAAAATAGGCCAAGGATTATAGAGGATACCGGGCATCCTCCTCTATACTTTGCACTTGGATGCATGCACACGTGCATAGTGCATACACAACACACAGACACACAAACATCCACACATCAGAATGACAAAAACAAAATATCCATGTGACCCCAGAATGCCCCAGAATGTTAAAAAAAAAAAAAGGGCAGCAGAGGTCATACAATAGTATCAGGATTTGGGAGACAGAGGCCAGTGGATCTCTCTGAATTCAAGGCCACCCCAGGCTACACAAGATCAACGCAGAAACAGATAGACCAAGCCTGTTTTGCTTTTCTGATCTTCAGCCTGAACCCCAATATCTGTCTCTGGGTTTTTATTATTCGTTCTACATTTGCATATAATATATGTGTGTGCATATATGTGCACACACACAGTAAACAGTGAGGGAGGGCATATATCAAATTCTAATTTAGGAAATTAAGTAAGTCAGGTGAAAAAGCAGAGTGATTTCAGTTTTGTTTGTATTTATTTATTTCTTACCTGAATCTGTGTATTACATGCACTTGTATTTTTCATACTATGTAGCCCTGGCTGGCCTGGAAGTCACGATGTATACCAGGCCGGACTTGAACTCACAGAGATGAGCCTGCCTCTGGCTCCCATGCTAGAATTAAAGGTGGACACTACCATGCCTAGCCTCTAAGGAATTTTAGGGGGTCAGGCATTGGGCTGAGACAAATCTATGTATCCCTGGATGGCCCTGAACTCACAGAAATCTGCCTGCTTATGCCTCCTAAGTGCTTGGATTAAGGGTGTGTGTCATCATAGCTGGCCTCTAAAGACCATTGTATGAGCACTAAACAAGATGGAACAAAGGTACTTGACAAGGGGGTGTTTCCTTAGGCATGCAGGACATGGAGGATATGCTGTGGACAGTGAGACAAGCATAGCAAGGAAAGCACCATTCCAGGTAAAACCCTCTGCCCTTGGTCACCTCGAGGAATCCCAGCTCATCCAAGAAACTTCTTATATATGTGATGATCTTAGAGCGGACGATAAATTTCTGCCTCACAAAGTCGTTCAGTATCAAGTCCAAGTACCTCTGGCGATACCTTGTCTCCTAGAGCAGAGGCAGCAGTCAGAAGACAGTCTATGTGATGGCATGCATCCTAGGGGCCAGCTCGGACAGCTCCACAACTTACCTTGTCTTTGAGGCCAAAGTGAAGATGAGGCAGCATGTGTAAGCAGGGGGACAAGAGTGTGATTTCAGAGGGGATGATGCTCAGCTCACCCTTCTTGGTTTTCCCAGGATTCCCCTGAACTCCAATTATATCTCCCCGGCGCAGTTTGTTATTGATACGAACAAATTCTTCCTCTGATTTATAATTCCTGAGTGGAAGGAAAAGTAACTGAATGTACAGTTCTTCAAATTAATGCAGACTACTGGCTTACTCAGGAAACCTTCACCAACAGCTTCCATGAGCCCAGCAAGAGGGAGCCCCTGCTTCAGGGACAACTGCTGGATCCTTACTATGCTTGCTGTCCTGTAAGACCAGTCACTCATCTCTAGGCCTTTCCACTGTCAACGCCACTGTACCCAACCATGTTCCACTCAGTGCTACCCTAACTCTAACAGCAATGGGAAAGGAGGACCACACTAGCTGTGTCTTCAACTGGCCCTCTGTTACTCTGGGCTATGACCCTGGATCTTTAACTGACTATTTCTATGTACCTGGAGTTGGCCATGACTTGTAACTTGACCCCCTCTCCTCGAAGGTCATAGAAGATGAGCTTTCCCCCAGAGGCTCTCTTGGCATGAATCCGACCTAGAAAAAAAAAATAGAAAATACACTGACAGAATGAGAAACCCTTTAAGCTCTCTGGGCAACACAAACCACAACAATCTGAGCGTGGCCCGAGGTCAGTGATTTTCATTAAACAGTCAAGGCTGCACAGGAAGAACTCACTTTAACAAGAGGGTCAGTGGATTCCTGGATGATGGCAGCGGTAGTGACAACACAGGGTTGGGATTTTTCTCAATCTTTACATAAAAATTAAAACTGGGCAGTGGTGGTACACGCCTTTAATCCCAACACTCATGAGGCGGAGGCAGGTGGATCTCTGTGAGTTCATGGTCAGTCTGGGTTACAGAGTGAGTTCTAGAACAGCTAGAGCTGTTACACAGAGAAATTCTGCCTTGGTAAACCATAAACAACAAACAAATAAATGTATGATTGGATAGGCTAAGTCAAACCTATTAATAAAAGTTTATGTGGGGAAAGGCCAGGCACAGGAGCACACTCCTTTAGTCCTAGCGCTTGGGAGATAGAGGCAGGACTGAGTAGTGAGATCCCGGCCTCCCCCAAACAAAACAAAACAAAAAACAAAATTCCAAGTTATATAAAGTTATAGAAGAAGACATTCCTAAAATCTTATAATATAAGCAATGGCAACAGTTTCATATAGGGGAAAAAAAATCAGTGGGCAAGGAATGGGCATCTGATGATCTGAGAGCTGAAGAACGACCGAAAGGCCAGTGTCCACTGAAGAATGTGAACACTTTGGATTAGGTAGAGACGGCAGCAGAGACCGGGAGAGGATGCACCTGTTCCCATACAAGTGAGGGCTGTATCAAGAAGACCTAGAAGGGATGAAAAAATCTCTCTAAGCTCAACATGCAGGTTCCTTTCCAGGACGAGACCAGAAAGAGCACTATAAAGCAAGGAAGAGGAAAAAACCTAGGAAATCCCAGAATTGTAACCAGCTACTATGTTTACAAACACTTCACAGAAACCAGAGAGTACAGTGAAGTTGGGAATGAAACCAATCTTCCTTTAAACATACCAGAAAATGAGGACTGGGTATATAGCTCTGAGGGTTGAGTGTTTGTCTTCCAACCACAAAGTTTAATTCAGCCCCCAGCACCACATAAACCAGGTGTGGTGGCACTTGCCTGTGACCCTAGGCAGCGGCAACAGGGTCAGGAGTTCAAGGTCATCTCAGACTACTTAGTAAGTGCAACACCAACCTGAGCTACAGGAGACCTTGTCTCAAAAAGAAACAAACAAATCTAGGATGAATTTCACATGAAAATTAAGCAACAGGAGCTGGAGAAATGGCTCAGAGGTTAAGAGCACTGGCTGCTCTTCCAGAGGTCCTAGGTTCAATTCCCAGCAACCATATGGTGGCTCACTACCATCTATGAGATCTGGTGCCCTCTTCTGGCAGGCCGGCATACATGCAGACAGAACACTGTATACAAAATAAATAAATAAAAAAATTAAGCAACGGGCTGGAGAGATGGCTCAGAGGTTAAGAGCATTGCCTGCTCTTCCAAAGGTCCTGAGTTCAATTCCCAGCAACCACATGGTGGCTCACAACCATCTGTAATGGGGTCTGGTGCCCTCTTCTGGCCTGCAGGCATACACACAGAGAGAATATTGTATACATAATAAATAAATAAATATTTAAAAAAAAAAAATTAAGCAACAAAGAAACATTAGGTGGGCTGGGGAGATACCTCAGCATGCTAAGGCAGTGATATGAATTTTATTAGACAAAGATGGTGATATGATCCCAGGTTCTCACATAAAAAAGCAGGATTTAGTGGCCCAATGGGAGGCAGCAGAGGTAGAAAGAAGGAGGAGGAGGAGAGGAAGAGGAAGAAGCAGCAGCAGCCGCTGCCTGACAGAAGCCTGTGGGCCAGCTTGGAGTACACAGTGTCGTCAAGGAAACAAGAGAGGCCCTGTCTCAGAAGAGGGAAGGAGAAGAGACTCCAGAAACGTATTCTCCAACTCCATGAGCACTGCTGCATTCTCACACACATGAAAGAAATATATCTTAAAAAAAGATAAAAAAGGATCTAATAATCACAATTATTTTAAAGAACTGACAACCCACCATCTTCAAATAAGAGTCTTAAAAGAAATCCAAAGCAAGAAGCAAAAAAACAAAACAAAACAAAAAACAACCCAACAACAACAAAAAACCCCAAAACCCACAAACAACCCAAAAATTATATCCAAGAAAAATCCGTGAACTAAAAAGGGGGTGAATACAGGAAGGATGCTGGAGAGGTGGATCAACATTCAGAATACCTGTGCTCTTCCAGAGGCCCTGGGCTTGGTTCCCAGCACCCACACGGTGGTTTACAACCATCTGTAGCTCCAATTCCAGATGAACTGACTCCCTCTTCTGACCTCTGCAGGCACCAGGCATGCACAAACAGTATCTCCACTAACAGCTGCCTGATGGATTATAGCAAGCCTAGCCAATCTTGCCCTCCCACCAACAATCAATTTAATCGGAGAATTAATAATTGTAACTTCACTATTCTCTTGATCAAATCCTTCAACTGTTCTCCTATTTACATAATTGTTACCACACAATGAGGTAAATTAACCACGGTGCACACACAGACATGCAGGCAAAACATTCATAACCATAAAATAAATCTAAAAACTAAACAATTTGAAAATCCTCTGTCTAAAAAGCACATTCATATAACATCAAAAAAAGCTTTGGTGGGTATGGTGGTGACACCCGTAATCCCCACACTTGTCAGGAGTTCAAAACTAGCCTGAGCTACATGAGACCCTGTTTCAAAAACCAAAACTTAATATCAGAAGCTAAAGAGACAGAAAGCTTAGATGACAAGCATGAGGACCTGAATTCAATGCTAGAGATTACAGCAGAGGAAGGAAGGGCACGCCAGAGAGAAGGCCCAACAGTTAACAAGACTCATGCTCTCTCAGAGGACCCGAGTTCAGCTCTCAGCACCCATAGTGTTGGCTCACAACTGCCTGCATCCTAGCTGCAGGGGATCTGACACCTTCTGGGCACACACACATTTTAAGATAACTCTTAAAAAATACTAGGTGTGGCACTGATTTGTAATCCCAGTGCTGAGGAGGCAGATTCAGAAGCATCCCTGGAGCTTGCTGGATAGCCAGCCAGTAAGCTTAGTCTACTCAAGCTTTAAGCCCGAGCGAGGCCTCATCTCAATAAAAATGCAGATGGCACCTGAGCCTAAGGAATGACACTGAAAATTGTCCTCTGACCTCTACATGTATGTGCACACATGAATTGAATACATGGATGGACATACACACACACGGAAAATTAACAGGCTTTTGACATTTAGGTATTGCAAACGTTGTTACACAATAAGATTATGGGTAACTTTTTCCTCTTTATTTTCTGTGAATGTTGCACATTTTCTCCAATCAGTAGTTTTACTATTTTAGGGGGGAAGGCAAGAAAAAGACATTTAAAAACCTCACAATCCATAAATAATGTTCTAGAAATAAATGTCTGAGAGTAGAGAAAAAAAAACCCGAAATTAAATGACTGGGTCCATGGTTTGGGGGAGGAAGAAAATCCTTCTAGTGGATTCTAGAAAACATCCCTTTCACAGGAGTTGTGCCTTAGCTAGACTGTGACCCATGTCTCAGGGCTGCTCTACTTTCTGCGAGGAGATTACAATAAAGCTACTATCTCTAGCAAAGCAGCTTCAACACCAACTGGGGATAGGGCAGCAGGGGATCTCAAGTTTGAGGACAGTCTAAGGTAGACACAGAAAGATCCTGAATCAAAAAAAAAAAAAAACAAAACAAAAAAAAAACAAAACAAAACAAAAAAAAAAAAACAAAAGGAGGGGGCTGGAGAGATGGCTTAGAGGTTAAGAGCATCGCCTGCTCTTCCAGAGGTCCTGAGTTCAAGTCCCAACAACTACATGTACCCTCTTCTGGTCTGCAGACAGAATACTGCATACATAATAAGACAATAAAAACAACAACAACAAACCCAAAAAATAAAACAAAACAAAACCAAGACCAACTCAGGCCCCCCTTTGTATCGGCACAGAGGTCTGCCTGCCGTGGGATGAGAATGGCAAGGGAACTTCAGGGGACCTTCCTACCTGCCACTTTTAAGGTGGTGTCAGTCAGGTGGTCCCCAGGCTGCAGGTGACTGTACTCTTGGATGAACTGAGTCAGGGAGATGTCCACATGGAACTTGTGTGGGTACGGGTCCTCCCCACTGACCTTCAGCTGCTGGACTGCTTGACTACGGATCTTATAGTATTGCTGTTAAAAAAAAAAAATAGAGCCAGTCCTCAGAAACAGAACGCATCAGATTGTGGTGCCTCTTGCAGAGCGCTGTACTGTGACTTTTCTTGTCCCTGTGCAGAATACCTTACCGAACAACTTGGAGGAGGAAGGAAGAGCTGTTCTAGTTTGAGAGGATATTGTTAGGCAGAGATGGCATGGCAGCTGGAGAAGCTTGTTCAGACCATCAAAGACTTATAGACAGCTTCATCTCGATAGATCAGGCAAGACAGACAAGCAGGCCGGGATGAATGGGGCTGAGCTATAACCCACTAAGACCCACCACCAGTGACCACCTCCTCTAGTAGGCTCCATCTCCTAAATCAGCAGCACCATCTGAGGGCTAAGAGGACACAGGAGCCTGCATGGGGTACAGTCATAACACTAACGGAGCCCTTTGCATACTTGAAACAGGACTGCCTATAGAACAGTATTTGTATGAAAAAATATGTAGAGCCACACAAAGAATTCAAAATACAAGATTCAACAGAATGAACAAAAGTGGAGCTCGTCTAAACTAACTAATAAAAGGGACTGCATTTGCATGGTGGAGTCGCCTGTTAACTAACTCTTCTGGCCACACGTTAGACTTTTCCCTCAGACAGGCTCAGGGAATCCCTCTGTAGTTGAATGGAACAATAGATGGTGGTGAGCATCCCGACTGTGTCCTCTGGGACAGCAGTGTACACTCAAAACCAAGGAGCCATCTCTCCAGCTGCTCATCTACTGGAGTTACAGACAGATGTGAATTCCATGTGAGTGCTGGGAATTGAATTCAGGTCCTCTGGAAGAGTAGCCAGAGCTCTTAACCACTGAGCCACCCCTCTAGTCCCCTAACTCTACTGTTAATAGTAAAAAATTAGCCTTAGAGTGTTACAAATGGGCACGGCTGTGATTATGCACAAAACCAGGAAGGGTGCATGAAGTGGGAGAGCGGAGCGTAGATGTGGCAGGTGGAATGTGTTTGCCAACATAAGCTCTAGTCTATCTTGAGGGGAAGATACCTCCTCTGATGTTGCTACAGGCTCGGCTACTTCCAAGGAAGATTAAGTAGCTACTCAGGAGTATTGGTCTCTCCAAATTATTTGGACTTAATTTTAAAAATTCAGGGCCCATGCCTTTAACTAAAAAAGGTGGACACTGCCCTCCCCAATCCATTGGCAGTGGTTCTAGTTCTTATTTGTCTTGTTAGTCATTTGGCCTCTCAGAAGCTTTCCTGTGTCCATTCATAGCAGCGACCCAGGGGAACTCACGTTTGGATCCAGAGTCTCCTCCTCAGCACCCACGCCATTGTCAACAGTATGGTTGGTGGCAGCAGCAGCCTGGCTCAGCTGCTTCTCACTGAGTTCTTTCTGCTTGGCCTCTTTCTCTGCCACTTTCTTCTCAGCTTTCAGGCGTCTCTTTAGTTCACTGTTGGGAAGATGACGACACCCAATGTGAAAGCTGCCTGCCTGAAAAACCCTCCCCCAGAAGAAGCTCATTGCCACTCTTCAAAAGTATGAAGAGCCTGTGGAAAACGATTCTGCTGGGTTCCACACCCCTAAATAATCCCACTCCCCAACAGTAACCTGTTAGTCACTAAACTCAAATGTGAACAAGACAAAAAAGAAAACTTAAGCTTTGAACAAAGATGCAACAGGTCATTTCTAGCCTCCGCTTGGCATCAGAAACCCAGCAGACCCAAGATGCATAAGGGCGAAGAGGACACATGTACCAGCTTATGTTTAGTACTGGAACAGAGGTTCCCCAGGAAGAAGATGAAGTACCTACAGCACTACACAAGGCTGTGACAACCCAGTCAGGCCAGGCTCTCCCAGAGAAGTTAGGCTGTGGAGAGAGCTGGTCCTCAGATGTCTTCCTCAGAACAGCTGTCAAACTGGTCTGGAGGTTGGGATATGGCTCAGTTGGAGAAGTGCTTGTGCAGCCTGCACAAAGCCTTGGGTTGATCCCTAGCATGGCAGATGTGATGCCGCACACCTGGAACCCCAGTATTGGAAGGTGGAGGCAAGAGATCACAAGTCATCTGCAGCTAGTGAATCTGAGGCCAGCCCGAGACCCAGCTCAAAACAAAACAATAAAACTGCTCCGACTTTAACACCAGAGTAGAACACCACACAGTGAATGCTGTACCATGTTAGTAGTCAAACTGCCTCGCGCTAAATTCTAAACACTAAACCACTTGAGTGGCCATGAGCAAATGACGCATCATGTAGAAAATGGAAATAAGACCACCAGTCGTATGGACTGAGATATTAAAAAGGAACGACAGAATCCCAGAGTTTAGTTAGCACTCAAAAGTGAATTTGGGGTATCTTTTACTACACAACATTCTGCCTCCAGGGCCGAAACTAGACAGATTTAGATGTATTTCTGATTGAGTCTCTCATTATCCAAACTTCTTACATGTTATGTGAAACTCAAAAACCAAAACAATGGGGGAAACTCTGTAACCCTTATGATCTGAACTTGCTATCTAAATCCAGGAAAAATAAACTTATTTGGATACTCAAGAATATCTTCATTAGTCAAAGAGAATTCATTGATCATTCATGTCAATCATGCTAGCATACTATCTGGCTTTTATTTTGTTTTTTAGACACAGTTTCTCTGTGTATCAGCTTTGGCTGTCCTGGAACTCTGTAGACCAGCTGGTTTTGAACTCAGAGATCCACCTGCCTCTGCCTTCTAAGTGCTGGGATTAAAGGTGTGTAGAACACCGTCCAGCCTCTGGCTTTAAAATATACCCTTCACTTTCTTGTGTTTGTTTTGTAGTACTGGAGGTTTAACCCAGTGCTCCAAGTGTGCTAGGCAAAAGGTCTAATACTAAACATCCCCAAGCTCCTTTTTTATTTTGAAATGGGACTGCTAAATTGTTCAGGCTGGACTTGAACCTGCAACTCTCCTCTCTTGGCCTCCTGAGTTCTGGGATTACATAGATATGCACCATTGTTTTTTGCTGCGGTATCATTTTTCAATACGAATTTAGTGAATTCAAAACAAAATAAACAAACAAAAAAGCTTGCTGGGTAGTTCCACGTCTGTCCCCAAAGCTACAGAGAATCCCTGGCTCAGGGGGAAAAAAAAAACAAAAAACAAAAAAAACCACCTTGGAGCCAGGTGGTAAAGTAGCATATGCTTATAATCCTGTAGTGGGAAACGAAAGAGGACCTTTAGTTTAAGGCCAACTTTCATTATATAGTGAGTTTAAGGACAGCCTGGTCTGTATAATAAAACCATGGCTCAATAAACAAAAAATAGTCAAAGTAGTAAAAATGAAAAAGAAAAGAGAAAGGACTGCAAGGAGAGGACTCTGAACTTGTAAAGTTAGGAGGGATTCTTGACTTGGGTAATAGAGATCTGCTTTCTTAACCTGTCCAGGACTTAGACAGCTAACAGACACTGAAGGAAAGGCTCTGCTCCCAGAGCAATAAAGGTAACAGCACCAACCTTCTTTTATCAGAAAGTGGCTTGTCCTTGCGGAGCGTTGTGAAAGGAGCAAGTTGACCCAGTCGAAGGTCCCTCCGACCCCATTCTGCCCACGAGGTTTGGCGCAGGGACCCCCTAACAAGCCTGACAGCAGCTTGCATCAACATGGTAGCGCACCCTGGAACTAATGATTACCACCACCTAGCAGGAAACAGAGATGTGTAGTCAGAGGGGACAAACAGTACACAGCCACTCAACCCGCACTCCTGAGGAGGGGAGCCATGATTTCTACTAACGTCCAGTGTCCCTCTGAACTTCAGTCCCTCCTGACTACCATCTGCAGTGTTCTCAGTCCTGACTATGGAAACCAAAAAGCTTCTATCTTGGATTAAGAACTCAAATGCAAGCCAATCAATAGCTTACATACAAAAATGCTCACAACATCAGAAAGTATAGAAAGCAAAGGTGGGGTTCTGAAGTGTGGTTTCTCCTCTCAGGGTGGAATACTGGCTACTGGATGATGGTGAAAACATCAAATTTTAGACAGTCCCAGCAGGTTGACAAGAAGGATCATTTGAGCCTAAGGTTGAGAACAGCCTGGCTAATATGATGAAAGCCCATCCCAGAAAATAAAACAACCACAAAAGCACCAGCTGCACAAAAGCATCTCCAAGTCATAGAAGAGACCAGTGTAGAGTTTTAGGAACAAAGAGGAAAGAAAGGCTAGGTCCTCAGACAACACCACGTTTACGTATCATTAATACTAGATGGCATGAGATCTACCTGGACCACACGCTACTTGTTTAAATCATTTGGAGAGAAATATTTCATTTGAGAATGAGTGATTTGAGATAGCCCATTAGTTTTAAACTTTGAGGACAGTATCAGGCATAAAATGGTCCTCAGTAAAGATTTCACACCAAGACATTTCAAGAACAATTAAGGAAAAAGAAGGGGATGTTAATCACAAAAAATTTATTTTAGCCCATGATAATCCAAGAACATACATCAAAACTGGTTTATTGTGCCAGGTGGTAGTGTCAGAGGCAGGCGGATCTCTGTGTTTGAGGCCAACCTGTTCTACACAGCGAGTTCTAGGATACCCAGGGCTACACAGAAAAAAAAAACAAAGCCTGTCTTAAAAAACAAAACAGACAAACCCCCCAAAACAAACAAAAACCACCTGATTTATTCTAGACAATTGAGGATCACAGACTCGACATAGGTGTCACTTCAGACCAGTGCTTGAAGGCACACGAGGAACATATACTTTTATTATTAGAGCCTGCGTGGAAGCCAGCATCTTACCATTAAGTCACCCTCCCAGCCCCTAGGAGCACACATTTTTACATAAAAATAATCACCTAGGACCACAGTTTGTAAATCTGAAAAGTGGACATTAATGTTTCTCTAGGAAGATTAATTCTGAGATTAGACAGTTTATATAGTGCCAGTATGGTGTTTAACAGGTCAATGTGCTCAAAAGAGCGAAGAAAGTCATTTGAAAGGGTCTGTGAGGCTGTCGGTGGTGGCACACGCCTTTTATCCCAGCACTCAGGAGGTAGAGACAGGCGGATCTTTGTGAGTTTGAGGCCAGCCTGGTCTATAAGTTTAAAAAAAAAAAAGAGTTGTAAGACTTTCTTAATTTGCTCAAAAATTGAGCTACTTTCATTGATTACTCAAAATGTCAATTATGATTTAATAAACTCCACCCAGCTTCCTTTAAGGAATCCATCAACTCACTCTTGACAACCTATTAGGGAGTTAGCAACCCATAAATTTAAACATTACTTTTTTTTTGATTTTTTTTTTTGTTTTTTGTTTTTTCGAGACAGGGTTTCTCTGTGGTTTTGGAGCCTGTCCTGGAACTAGCTCTTGTAGAGCAGGCTGGCCTTGAACTCACTGAGATCTCCGACCCGCGGGGCTGGGATTAAAGGCGGGGAGTGCTGGGATTGATTAAAGGCGTGCTCCGCTGCCGCCACTTGGTTTTTCGAGACAGGGTTTCTCTGTGGCTTTGGAGCCTTCCTGAAACTAGCTCTGTAGACCAGGCTGGTCTCGAACTCACAGAGATCCGCCTACCTCTAAACATTACTCTTAAAATCCTTCTAATATACACAAAGCAGAAGCCTAGACACAAAAGGAAAAAATCAGTTCTTGCCGGGCGGTGGTGGCGCACGCCTTTAAACCCAGCACTCGGGAGGCAGAGGCAGGCGGATCTCTGTGAGTTCGAGATCAGCCTGGTCTACAAGATCTAGTTCCAGGACAGGCTCCAAAACCACAGAGAAACCCTGTCTCGAAAAACAAAAAAAAACAAACAAACAAAAAAAAAACAACAAAAAAAAATCAGTTCTTATGTAGAATATCTCTAGTATTTCCCTAGGGCTCAACAAGAGGACTGATTGCTGGTGCACAAACTAAAGCTATGTAAACTACTATTTCCTACATTTCTGGAGGGCACTGTGTAGCTCTTCCAGGCCCTATGAAGAGTCAAGTTGTTGCTCATGTTCTGTGGTTCATATAAGGAACCCTGGATTAGAGCAAGTACAGTCTTTAGACCCTTTAACAGCCAGTTAAAGGGAGGTTAATCTAACTGTTCATATCCACCTACACTCAGATCTGGCGTGGTTAACAAGGACACAAACAGCAGAGCAAAGGGGAACCTGGTGCATCCCGCTGAACAAGACCACTTGCTCACTAGTCTCAGAGTGACACACGTGGGTAGGTGCGCAACAATTTGAGAATGAACCCCCTTTCACATATAAGATGCAGAAGGACCTTGGATAAGCCAAGAAAAAAGTTTAAGGTTCTTGATAACAGAAGAGCCCACAGAGCTTAGTAGCTGGCTTGATTCTGGAACGTTAGCTCATCTGAGTGCTTCCTAAAAGGTTCAAATATGCAAACCGTGGTTGTGGGAGGGCACGGAAAACATATGTCCCGGGAATGGGAATTGCTTTGGCGTTTGTCTCTCTGGGAAACTTCAGATAAGAGCGTTCGGTATGCGGAAACTGAGTTGCTATCATGTAATTGTATAACAATAAAAAAGCCTTTTTGAGAAGTTACAGTCAGTCAGTTCACTAGAAGCTGACTTCTCTGGGGCCGCAAAGGCTAAAAATAAAAAACCATCCTAGATTGACCCCTTTTCTTCCACGGACCCGCGTGAACCGAACACCCGACCCAACCGGTTCTTTTCTGAAAAGTTAAGACATTTAGCCATTTTCCAATCTATTCACTGGGGGAGTGGTTCAATTTAAAAAAGCATTTCTTAAAAGACAGGGGAAATAAGTTTCACTTTTCTTTCTTGTCACCTCCCAGTATCTGCGCTGGCTTCCCCTCCGCACATTCGTCCCTACAGTCAGGATCAGGGAACCCACCAGCCAGGACAGCGGACCCCAGGGCGTTCCGGGGGCTGTAGTTTCCAGGGCGCCGCACCTCCATCCTAACATGTGCTCACCTACCGGAGAGGGCAGAGAGGCCCCTGGCTCAGTCGCCTTGGGAGGAAGCCTCCAGGTACTTCCCATCGGACCACAGCGACAGAGACACTAACGACTTTCAGCGACACTTACTTCTTGCTTAGTTTCGGCTCGCCATCCACTTTTACTTCACTATCCTGCAGCGTGGCCATCTTCCCACCAGGCCGACCTAAAGAAAAAAAAAAAAAGAAATGACTAGCGTAGTGCTACAACTTCCAGGTCAAGACCCGAAGCCCCGCCTCTTCCGGGGAAGAGGGCCGGCCCTCGGCTGGGCTGTCGCGGCGCAGGCGCAATGGTGGACTCCGCCGCGGGAGTGTCAATCTCCTAGCTCTCTTACAGCGGGAAGACAGGTATGGCGGAGGCGATGGATCTGGGTAAAGACCCCAATGGGCCCACTCACTCCTCCACTCTATTCGTGAGGGGAGACGGGAGCGCTATGTCGTTTTACGTGCGGCCCAGCCCGGCCAAGCGCCGGCTGTCGACGCTCATCCTGCACGGTGGCGGCACCGTGTGCCGGGTGCAGGAGCCCGGGGCCGTGCTGCTGGCCCAGCCCGGGGAGGCGCTGGCTGAGGCCTCGGGCGACTTCATCTCCACGCAGTACATCCTAGACTGTGTGGAGCGCAACGAGAGGCTGGAGCTGGAGGCATACCGGCTGGGACTGAGCGAGCAGGCTCCAGACACAAAGCCCGGGGCTTCCACCGAGGGCTCCGCGGAGCTGGAGCCTCAGCCTCTGACCGGGCGCATCGCCTACACGCATGCGGACGACGTGGCCATCCTGACCTACGTGAAAGAAAATGCCCGCTCGCCCAACTCGGTCACAGGCAACGCCTTGTGGAAAGCGATGGAAAAGAGCGCGCTCACGCAGCACTCCTGGCAGTCGCTCAAGGACCGCTACCTCAAGCACCTGCGGGGCCAGGGGCACAAGTACCTACTGGGGGACGCCCCCGTCAGCCCATCCTCCCAGAAGCTCAAGCGGAAGGCGGAGCAGGACCCCGAGGCCGCGGATAGCGGTGGTGAGGCTTTCACCTCCGGGGATCGGGGGCTGGGCAGCCTGTCCATCAGTGGCTGTTTTTGGCGCCACTGGCATAGCTCAACCCCTCCTTTGTTGAGGTCCGGGTGAAAGTGGACTATTTTCTCTTATGCCCTGCTCTCTAATTTTAATTTTTCGTCTCACTCACTTTTTCTTTCCATTGACTGGATGTTGCCTTTTATTCCGGTATGTCAGTGCAACATAATGGGTTTCCCGTCTTTCTCTTCTTGTCATCAGTCAGGACCTTGTGCATGTTAAACACAGGTGCTGCCAACCCTGTTTGCTACAGAGAAATACAAACATTCATACATGTGGAGTAGTCTGATGAGCTACACCGCACGTGCTCATCATCCAGTTTCACTGTGTTGTGTGTTTATAGTTAGTGGTCACTGTTGTCACTTACATTCTTCTTCCCAATTTACTGGATTATGAGACAAATGCCAGACAATTTAAAAACCTCCCTAGCCCCTGCCTCCTGCCCTCAGCCTCTCCAGCCCACTGGGCTACCCTTCCCCCAGCTTCTCTGAGTCCTGTGTAACCCAGCCGGTTTAGCTATGCCAGCCTCTTGGCTTCTGGGCTCCTAGGTTCTCTCTTTGCTGGACATGATGACTGCAGGAATGAAGGAGAGGGTTTGCTGTAGGTACGAGGGAGAGTACGTCCAGAGGTATCTGGAAGAGACCAGACTGAACCAGGCCGTGAGAGGAGAAGGAGACAGAGCGTTCATTATTTTATTTGGCTTAGAACTCACTTTTTATAGTGCAAGTGGTAGCTCAAATCTTCCTGCATCAGTCTTCTGAGTGTTGGGATTGTGGGTTTATTTTGGAAATAAGTGTGAGAATTATTGGAAATGCGTATCTTATGCTCTTTGTGCCAATAAGAAACAGGTGTTTTCTAAAGGAAAACGCTCTGCATGCACAAAACTGGTCAAGATGGTCTGTGCAGACGAGCCCTGCCGACCTGCATGCACAGAACTGGTATTGGTGGTCTGTGCAGAGAAGCCCTGCCGACCTGTATGCACAGAACCGGGAGAGGTGGTCTGTGCAGAGGAGCCCTGCCGACCTGCATGCACAGAACCGGTATAGGTGGTCTGTGCAGACGAGC
>NC_022011.1:15888187-15894379 GCF_000317375.1 Microtus ochrogaster | reverse complement strand
AAAAAAAAAAAAAAAAAAAAAAAAAAAAAAAAAAACCAAAAGAGGAGAAAAACTAGATGTGATCTGGCTTTAGGCTTCACAAAGGTTTTAGTGTTTGGCAGGATAGTGTAAATGACAGAGGAAAAATTGCACAGAATAGGGATGATTATTTTTTTTCTTTTGTTTGGCTTTGAGATGGGGTCTCACTACACAGTTGTGGAAGGCTTGGAATCCAAGTAGACCAGGCTGACCTTGAACTGACAGAGATCTGCTTGCCTCTTCTGAGATTAAAGATGTCCGCCCAGGAATGGTTGTATCTTAGCAGTGTAAACTACCTGCTTTAAACACTTTGATTTCACTGTGTGCTTTTCAAAGTTAACGACAGTTTATTTGGCTGCTTTAGAATGTTCTTATGCTTCTCAGGAGCATAAATCTAACTTTCAAAAAAACTGGTAATTTTGTTTAAGCATTTAGGTTTCTGTGTGGTTTGGAAATTTTTTTTTTTTAATTTTGTTTTGTTTTTCAAGACAGGGTTTCTCTGTGTGGCCCTGGCTGTCCTGAAATTCACTTTGTAGTCCAGGCTGGTCTCAAATTCAGAGTCACCTGCCTCTGTCTCCCGAGTCCTGGGATTAAAGGTGTGCGCTAACTGCCTGACTCTTTGGTGATATTTTCTGTTCTTTTATATACTCAGTCTGTCTTGGAATACACTATTGGAGTCCCACAATAATAGCTTTTGAGAAAGGCAGGTGCTGTAAAATAATTATGACGACTAATTTTTTTATCCAAATTATATTTGGGTAAATATAATTTATCTCTAAGAATAAAGATATGTGAGTTAACTTTTTAAAAACATTTAAAAATGTATTACAATTTTATTTATTTGTTTATTTTTGAGACAGAGTTTCTCTGTATAACAGCCCTAGCTGTCTTGGAACTAGCTCTGTAGACCAGGCTGGCCTCAAACTCACAGAAATCCGCCTGCCTCTGCCTCCCGAGTGCTGGGGTTACAGGCCTGCGCCACCACCGCCCATCTACAATTTTATTTGTTAGATAAAAAGCCTGCCCTCTTCTACCATTTAGCTTTCAGAGACAACTCAGGTGTCAGGCTTAGTGGCAGGTGCTTTAACCTTTAGCCCAGTATCTTACTGGGCCTGAACTGATCTAGCTTATTAACACAAAAGAAAGTGGTTATGGAACCAGGCATAGTGGCACATGAATCTCTGTGAGTTCCAGGCTAGTCTGGTCTATATAGTGAGTGCCAGGACAACCTACATAGTGAGATCCTGTCTTGGAAAAAAGCAAAGCAACCAAGCAAACAAAAAAAGAAAGTAGTTATTATTCACCCTTGGCTATGTTATCTCTGAAGCTACCCTGGGCTACCTTGTCTCAAATTGAAAAAAAAAAGACACCCTATCTCAATGAACTTGCTGGGACATGCCTATAATTACAACACTTGGGAGCCAGAGGAGGGGGACAGAAGTTAAAGGTGGAGTGGAGAGTTGGCTGCGAGGCTAAGAGCACTTGTTGCTCGTGTAGAGGACCCAGGTTTGGTTCCCAGCACCCATACTGCAGCTCATTACCATCTGACTCCAATCCCAGCTATCTATTGCCTTTTTCTGACTTCTGTGGGTCATATACATACACATACATACATGGAGACAAAATACTCATGCATATAAAATAACCTAAAAAAATTAACAATTAATTAAAAAAGTAGAGTGGGAAAAAAGCTAAAGGTCATAGTAAATTCAGGGCCCCCTGGACTACATGGAACACTGTCTGTCCTGAATTTATGGGTTTCCCTTCTGCCAGGAATCCTTATTATAGGGATATATCACCACATCCATCTGGAAGCAAAGTCTGGCATTTAAAAAATGATCTCATGTCATACAGGTTATACATGCTTTCTCATATACATGCATACATTTCATATTTTAATCAGTTAAATATGTATGTATAGTTGTACATAACATGCCTCTTTCCATAAATTGTCCATGTCTATGTATGTGCACATGTCAGCATGATTAAAAGTATATGGGAGGAAGTGAAGGGAGGGGCTTGTGTGATGTCTGAGGAGCCAGGGAATGGTTGGGAAGACAGGTGTTGCAGGAGTTCAAGGCTACGTAAATACGACCTGGTCTTCTTCCTCATTCTTCATAGGTGGGGGAGAGCCCTGACTTTGAAATACATATAACAATGTGTGATGATGATCCTCCCACACCCGAGGAAGATTCCGAAACACAGCCAGATGAGGAGGAAGAGGAGCCAAAAGTTTCTACACAGGAAGTGGGAGCTGCCATCAAAATTATCCGGCAACTAATGGAAAAGTTTAAGTTGGATCTATCAACAGTTACACAGGCCTTCCTGAAAAACAGTGGTGAGCTGGAGGCCACTTCCTCCTTTTTAGAGTCTGGTAAGAGATCTGACGGTTATCCAATCTGGTCCCGGCAAGATGATTTAGATTTGCAGAAGGATGATGAGGACACTAGAAATGCATTGATCAAAAAATTTGGAGCTCAGAATGTTGCTCGGAGGATTGAATTCCGAAAGAAATAACGGACAAGATAACAGCGGATGATGATATAAATATCTTGTGTCCATTGAAACTGACCAGTACTGCTGTTCTGCGAGCCCCAGATTTTGTAGCCAAGCAGTGTTACGTAGCAGGATAAAGTAAAAGAAACTGGATCTAGAGTGGTCCATGGCAAGTATCTCTGTGTTTATGATAGGGAAATCTAAACCAGGAGGTTGGTCTGTATATTAGTAGATTAGCCTTTGTTGGAAGGCAACCCCTGTTGTGTTGGTGACAGGAGCCTAGTGACAGAAATCAAAGGTCTTTTCAGGCCTGGTGAGTAAGTAAGCTCGTCTTTTGGCAGAAGTTGTTTCAGATGAAGAGTCTAGAAATAAGATTTAATGGCAAAGCTTATAACATGGACTGTTCCAAACCAGCCCATCTCCCAGGGAGCTCTGATTTCTACTTCGTTGAAAATTCCCATATTCAGCTTCCTAATGGTGTTTGAAAACCCCACCCCTCTTCTGGCTGTTGCTTTTTGGTCTCAGTCAAGTCGCTAGTAGTATTTGCTTACTTACCACTCAGTTTTGTGTACAATAAACTCCGACTTGCGGGAGTGTCCGGTCTTTTAACATTTATAACAGGTGTCATATACAAACTTCATAGTCAAGAATCAAGGAAAAAAATCAAGTTACACACACACACACACACACACACACACCTCAAAAAATTTGTATGCTCTTAAGTTTACAATTCTGTGTTCTCTTTTTGTAGCTATCCTCAGCTATGTGGGAGCTGCTGGTGGGATACTGTTAACTGTGATGTGTTGTTTTTAAATTTTATCAAACATAAGTTTTCCGCTGAAAATTGTGTATACTTAAAATTTAATGGATTGTTCCGCTTTGTGTTGCTATTATTATTCAAAATAAATACAATTTTGTGTTTGAGTTTTGTTTCATTTTTTTGAGACAGGATTTCTCTGTGTAGCCCTGGCAGTTCTGGAATTCACTTTGTAAACCAGGCTGGCTTCAAACTCACAGAGATCCATCTACCTCCTGGGATTATTATTAAAGGCGTGCGCCACGGACGCCTGGTTTGTATTTCAGTCTTATCGACAAGTCTTTCCTTAGATTTTATACAGGAAACGGTTTAGGTAAGTTTTCATCTTAAATTTAATAAACCAGGAAAAAGTGGTCCTTCTGGATGGAGCAAAGGGAAGGTGTGCATTAGAACTGTGGAGAGTGGCGGAGTTGGTTGAAATACTGAACCAGATGTGTGTGCAGCAGGTGTTGAGAGCCCTATCTACCGCTCTCTGGACACTCATGCTTCAGCGCCTTCCCCCAACAGGAGTCTGAATCTGCATGCCCATTTCTACATGAAGCACTGTAGAGCTAATGTTCTTGGGGATAATCACATGTTTTGGCAGCTGGCAAACAGAGGACGTAGTAGACTCAGCCTTAACCCCCTGCTGAGGATGGCATGCTGACGTGAATGTAATTCTCACCACAGTAGTGACTTCTACATGGGAATTGAGAGGGTTATATGATAGCATTTGTTTTAAATGTGTACTCTATTGATAGAACTCTGAAGTGGTTAAAAATTACTGCTTTTGATATGTCATTTAGGATGTCAATACCTTAGTAAAGTTGTCATCTACTGGTTTTACAGAGCTAGAATAACATTTTTTTTGAGGCTTTGGGTTCTGCCCAAGAAGGAAAGGTCTGAGAGAAATGCAGGCAACATGGCCCAAGAACCTACATTGTTTACTGTGCTAGCTGTGATGAGGATTCATCCCAAATATTGTTGATGCTAAGATAGTCACGTAAGTGAGAATATGGGCATCTTTGAAGAGCAAAAATGTGCAATTGTTACAGGACAGAGCACAGTGATAAGAGTGTATTATTCCACCCTTCTGGATGCATCTGCAGTACGTGATACTTTGTCACGGGGGTAGCTATAGGAGAACATCCTGTACTCTCATACTGTTCATTCACAGTGATTGTGTGGGTAAGTTCACAAAGCCCTTCCATCTATTATGTTCTGTTACTGCTACAGTATTATTATGGCTACCGGATGCTCAGTTCCTTTACAGTAAAAAGGGATAAGTTAAATGAAATGAAAGAGAGAAATGTTATAGCTGGACAGTGATAGCACTCCTGCACTCAGAAGGCAGAGGCTGGTGCATCTCTGTGGGTTCAAGGCCAGCCTGTCCTACACAATGAGTTCCAGGACAGCCAGTTCTACGCTGAGAAACCCTGTCTTGAAACCCCTTCACCTCAGAAAGGGAATATTATTGAATCAAATTCTAATATAATCTTCTAGGATATTTTAGAGAAGCTGAGAATGGCTTAGCATTTAAGAGCACTGGCTGCTCTTCCAGAGAATCCCAGCATCTGTATGACAGGTAACAGCTGTCTGTAACTCCAGTTCAAGGGGATCCCTGACTCTTTTCTGGCTTCTGCGGACACTGCACTGGCAAGTAACCATACACGTAAAATATTTAAAATTTTTAAGTGGGGGTGGGGTGGAATTTGGTAGTGTACCTTTAATCCCAACACTCAGGAGGCAGAGGCAGGTGGATCATGGTGAGTTTTGGCCAGGCTGGTTGGTGTAAATAGTGAGTTCCAGGCCAGCTACATGGTGAGGACTTGTATTGGAAAAAACTGCAGAAGCTGTTCTGTAAATCAGTTGGTAGATTCCTTTCCCTGAGATCCATCGCCAGCACCATACAAATCTTTCCTGGTGCTGCGTGCTTGTAATCTCAGCACTTGGGTGGTAGAAATATGAGGATCATAAATTCAACGAATTGAATTTTATTTCTCAAGAGTAGCATCATTCTAAGCCTTGAATGAAAGAAAGGCCTCACTGTTGGGACCACTAGGTGTCCTGGCATCCAGCTGCTCTTCTCTGCTAGAGGTCTTTATTTTCCTTCTGATTTGAGTTACTGAAAGCTGTGTCAAAGTTGTTTACCAGCTCTGCTTCACAAGCACGTGTTGCTTTGGCCTTGAGGATCAGAGGATGAGGTTTTCACCTGTTGGCCCACCTGACCGTTGGGTATATAAGCCTCCGTGGAGCTATCGAATAAGGGGCTTCTTACCAGTGTCTAAAGATCCGTGTCTCTGTTTCTCTGTGTGTCTTTGTGTTTCAATCTTGAGCCCCTTGCCCGAAGCTCGCGAACTGTATGGTAGCGCATAGAGCACAGACAGGCGTTGTGCGCTGCACATCACTAAATAATATTGAAGAATATGTCTACACTTGAACAACATCCACTCAAGATAGGCATGGTGGTACAACACCTGTAATCCCAGCAATTAGGGGGCTGAGGCAGGAGAAATCTCTTTGAGTTCCAGGCCCGCTGTGACTAAGAACCTCTCTCTAGCTGTGCATTAGCGGCGCACGTCTTTAATCCCAGCACTTGGAAAGTAGAGGCAGTCGGATCTCTGTGAGGTGGAGGCCAGCATGGTCTTCAAGAACTAGTTCCAGGACAGGCTCCAAAGCTACAAAGAAACCCTGTCTCGAAAAACCACAAAAAAGAACCTTTCTCAAAACAAAATACAATTCGGGGTCACTCAGTGTTCCACATTATAGAGTTATTGTTGGGGGTGGGGAATAAGGTACATTTTAACCAGCCCCCCGCCCCCCCAAGATTCCTGAAATCAACCTGCGTGACAGATGTTGAGATAGATGCAGCTCATTGGGCC
>NC_022011.1:15886193-15887171 GCF_000317375.1 Microtus ochrogaster | reverse complement strand
TGAAGAATCTGTGAGACTCAGGCCCATAGCACTCTCCTTTCCCTAAATGAGCCTGTTGCTGTTTAGAAGATCCCTGGGATGGGCCACTATGGGATCTTGGTGGCCTGTCCTGGGATTTGGCGACATCATGGTGTCTCCTGAATCCAGTCTGACTTTCCCCATCTGTCTTGCAGAAGTGCTAAGTGGCTCTGCTTCTGTGACCTCGGCAGGTGTCTAAACCCTGTGGATGGCAAGTGGAGTCCTGTACCACATGCCATACATATACCATGTCGCTAGTGTGTCAGCATGCTCATCCCAGGGGCCAAGCTGACCCCAGTGGACTCAGCCTGGGGTGTCCAGGCATTTATTATCCTAGCCTCAGCTCCCGTGGCCCTTCTTCCCAGGGGCGGACGCACGTACAGGGTCTCTGCATCTTTCAGTGACAGGCTGTCGTCACAGCGGGCTGTCTTTGTTCTTGTTCCTCTGCCTTCCTTAGACCCACCTGTACCTTTTGCAAGGAGCTCACAGCGCCCCTGCTTGCTCAGGCGGTTCACATACCCGAGAAAGGGGCTGTGTTCAAGCCTCCTACCATGGCGCTGGTTCTTTGTGAGGTTGATACTAGACCTTGCTGTGATATCTGACATAGCTGCCTGGTCCTGTGGTCTTCCCATGCCCCACGGCTCCAGCCACACTGACTTTTCTGGGAACCTCTTCATCCTGCTAAAAATGCCTCATGGCCACTGTGACAAAGTGCCACAGACCCGGCAGTCACAGCAGACAGAATCTGTCCTGTGTGAGATTCTGGAGGCTGCAGTTGGTGGAGTCATGTTCTCCTCCACAAGACCAGGGTAGGGCCTTCTGTCCCAATAGGTCGCTTGTAGTATTCACAAGTCTCTGCTTCTAAACTCATTTGAAACCACAGGAAGCTCGTCTCATTTCATTACAAACCATTCCCGAAGACCCCTGCCACAGGTGCAGCCCCTCCCAGTCTGGAACAGG
>NC_022011.1:15883829-15885323 GCF_000317375.1 Microtus ochrogaster | reverse complement strand
AGGACCAGCTGTCCCTCCCTGGAAACCCATGTCTCTTTCCTACAGCATACCAGAAAGGGGGTTCTACCTGCAAGACTGTAACTTCTGACCAGAAACTGGCTGCTCTGGCAGGATGGCTTCTTCTAGCCTTGACATCTTTGTATTTCTGTTTCATCATCTGGATACTGACTTGGTACCAATAGCAATTCACTCTGAAAAGTCAGAATCAACATCACTATCAAACCATTTTAAAAAATCATACTTAGAATAAGGGTTTCCAGCCGAGTGTAGTGACACATGCCTTTCATCCCAGCACTAGGGATGCAGAGTCAGGTGGACCTCTGAGTCCAGCCTGATCTAACTGGTGAGTTCCAGAACAGCCAGAGCTACATAGTGAGAACCTGCATTCAAAACAAAAATAAATAAAAAAATAAAGGTTTCCAGCCGGCTTGGTGGTCCCCTTGTTATGATTCAACTCTACCAACCTCAAAAGATCCAGGGCCTTT
Source organism: Microtus ochrogaster (assembly GCF_000317375.1). Taxonomy (NCBI): domain Eukaryota; kingdom Metazoa; phylum Chordata; class Mammalia; order Rodentia; family Cricetidae; genus Microtus; species Microtus ochrogaster. The sequence continues at coordinate 15,884,838 of NC_022011.1, read as the reverse complement.
AAGTGATCCCCAGCCTCAGCTTATGACATGAATTGGGTGGCTTGCTCAGCTGCTCCTGGGGATACCATTCCCAAACCCCCAAAACCCACCTGGGGCCACAGACTGCTGACAAGAGGATGCAAAAAGGCACAGGTGCCATGCACTCAGGGGGCCCTGCTCCAGCAACCAGGCTGGACACACCCTAACTCTGCCCTGGTCACTGTAACCACAGTGATAGTGGACATCCCCAAAAGATGGTGGCAGTGGCTATGGAGCCATGACTGAGCTGAGGTCTGCATGCTTGGGTGTGCCCTTCCCGCCTCACTGCTGATGGTGGGTTCTATCTTCTTACACTCAGCCTTGTGCCCCATTCACCCCGTGGGCCCGCAGCCCAGGACAGGCAGCAGAGTTCCCGACAAGGAGCTGTTCCTCGGAGTTTTTCTGTTTCTCCAGCTGTGGTCTACAGTCAGTCTCACTATGGAGTTCAGCCTGGCCAGGCACTCTCTCTCTTCCTGCCTCAGCCGTGGAGTAAGCACTGTGTTGGGGTACTAGACCCATGGCAATGGAGCCCCCACTCCATGGCCAGGTGGCAAAGGGCTGATGCCATGAAGGGCTCGGTTCTTGCCCTGTGGCCTCCCTATCATTTCACAGGATGGCATTTACTGAGCTATATTCAAATATTCCAGCTATGACTACCTCCAGCCAACCTGGACCTGCTCCCTATTCCAGACACAAGACCCACATCATCCTGAGGCTGCAGTGGGCGTCTCGTACAGAACAGCTCCTGAAGGACATCTTGGGGCCCGAGGACCAAGTAATCTGAAAATAAGGCTAACCTACACACTGGGTTCAATGCTCTGGGCAATGTCGAAGACCCTGAGTGGCCATGCCTGGTATAGCTTCTCAGAGCAGGGGCCGACATGTGCAAGGTTTTCTATCATATCGTATCTGTGTCTATCACAGACCCTTCCACGAGGCTGGTATAGCTTCTCAGAGCAGGGGCCGACATGTGCAAGGTTTTCTATCATAT
>NC_022011.1:15869075-15873512 GCF_000317375.1 Microtus ochrogaster | reverse complement strand
ACAGAAGCCCTCTGTCTGTCTGTGACATCTTTCTGTTAATGTGTGAGGACTGGGCTCCTGTGTCCCAGAAGAGCTTCAGAATCCATACTGTGCCTTTCCAGGGCCAAGGAGGGAACAGAAAGAGCAGGGTGACTTTGCTCCGCCTCCTGGACATTGGCTCCTGTCACTCTGACTAATCAGTTCTCCAACATGAGAACTTTGCCCCACCACACCAAGGTCCCCGCCCACATCCTTTTGATTTAAATTCATAGCTAGGGAAGACCAACAGATTCTGTTTCCTGTTTGTGAAACTTAGTCGTCTTCAGTAACAGCAGAGACTCAGGCCTGAGAGCTGATCATGCCCCTGAACCAACCGCAAAGCTGGTTGAATGCTGTGGTCTTTGGGCTCCTGCTTCTCCTCCTCCATGTGCAGGGTGAGGCTCACTAAGCTGGCAATGGGAATGACTAGAATCAGAGCTGCCGAATTCTGCAGAATCAGAGGCTGAGCTCGTGGGAGGGAAGGTCAGGGAGCAGGGGTGTGGGTGGGGGGAAGGTCAGGGAGCAGGGGTGCGGGGTGGGGAGGGTGATGGAAAGAGGAGACTAAAGTTTGGGAAGCATGTGCCTCCCAATCTCCTAGCCAAAGCACACTGATATTGAGGGTCAGAGATGTCTAAAACCTCTCCATAGTGAGGAGACAGTTCAGTGTAAGGGGCTCTGGAGAATGCTAGACAATTCAAGGAAGAGTAAGCAGAAGGAATTTTTTCATCCTCAAAGTATGGCTCTTACTGTAGCTACTGCTGACTTTTGGATAAGAATGACAATAATCATAATTTCATGTGGCCAAATAGCTCGGAGTGTGTGAACTCTTTGGCCAGAGAAATGCTCTGACCCCCCTGAAAAGGGCACTAGGAAAGGTTCCTGACTCTGAGGGATAGGGAAGTTCCCACACTCACATCCCACAGCTGAACTAGGAGGTCCTGGGTTCCCTTCTTTTGTGCTCTGGTAGCAGTGAGATGGGAACTCCCACAATCTGCTGGCAGCTGATCACACAAAACTAACCCAGATACCATCTCTCCACACAGGTCAGGACTCCTCAGAAGTCAGCCCCATCAGAAACACACACACGGGCCAGGTCCGAGGCAGTCTTGTTGAAGTCAATGATGCCAAAGTTGGTGTCCACACCTTCCTGGGAATCCCCTTTGCCAAGCCACCTGTAGGGCCACTGCGTTTTGCACCTCCTGAAGCCCCTGAACCGTGGAGTGGTGTGAGAGATGGGACCTCACATTCAGCAATGTAAGTTCTGGACCGAGAGAACATCTGGCCCTGGGGGGAACATTTGCTCTGAGCCCTGAGCCATGCTGAAGTCTCTCCTCCATCTCAGCTCCATAGCAGTTTTCTCCCAGTGTGGGGAGTCTGCCATGCATTTTTCTAACACATGTGCTAAGGTTGTGTAGAACTACTGTACCAGCTCCTGGGTCAGAGCTAGGCACCATTGAGAGTTAGATGCAGGTACTATAGAAAGGAACAAAAGTAAAATTGTTTACAACTTCAAATTAAGCCCAGTGTTCTCTGCCACAATGGGAGGAGTCTTGAGGCATGAGTTGGGTGACCTATTAAGCAGAGAGAACCCCTGAATCCACTAATACACTTCAGGTTCTGAGCAGTAGAGTGTGATGGATACTTGCTAACCCTGTCCTCACAGACACTGTGACAACCTATAGGTTGACCAAGGAACTATATATGTAACTAATTCCCTCTGAAGACAGCATATGGAAATGATGTTCCCTGAGAGTCTGTACATGGGTGAAGGCTTTCTCACTGCCCTTTAGGAACAATGGACTCGACGCTCTAACACCTGTGGAGCGCAACACTCCAATATTGCATCTAAGTTTGTTTTCTGTTGCTGCAATAAAGTGCCAACAAAGCCACTTATTGAAAGCTACTATAGGGAGAAAGCTACTATTAAAGGCTCTAGAGTATAATCCACCATATTGGGGAAGTTACACTGAATTACAGGAGCTGGTCACATCAGATCCACAGCAAAGAACAGAGAGGAGGAAATGCTTGCATGCCTTGCATTGCTAAGGTCTAGGTTACTTTTCTATTCATATACACTTCAGTGAATGTCACTGCACACAGCCAATCATTTCCATACAGACACTGAGATGTCCCTATATACCAGACTCAGAAAAAAATATACAGACCCAACCAAACTGGAGGACCCCACCCCAGCTTTCCTGGAGTATGTGGCCATCACCTTGGTGGAAGGGACCTCAGAGGGGGAACATGTGTTATCAGGACATCACAAAGAGCAGCAGCTGGAGGTGGGGACAAACATCCAGGCTCACATATGCTTCTGACCACCATATGTCTCTTGGAATATCTCTCTGCAATTTCCATCAGCTGTCTGCAAAACCTTGAAATGATGAATTCAGAGGGCCTGATGGATATGAAACTGCCCCTGCCCTCATTCTCTATGTCTGAGGACTGCCTGTATCTCAACATCTACACACCAGCTCATGCCAATGAGGGCTCTAACCTGCCTGTGAGTGTCCGGACATGGTCAGCTTGGGGGAGGGCATGGTTTTCAAAATGATTAAAGGGACAAAACCTGAGCTCCACTGTAGTGGGGACTCTGCTGAAAAGCCTCCACCTACCGGGTCAAAGACACCTTCTCAGCCACACTAAGCAGCCGAACCTGGGTATGGAACACAGAACAGGAGCATTGAGTGGCTAAAGGCTCCAGCTCTTTAATCAAAGTGGACTCATTCCACAAACTGAGTTCTGTAGAACTACTTATGTGCTCAAGCCTCAATGTTGAGCTTACCTATGTCTACTTTTGGATTATGTGTTGTGTTGGTGAGAGTTGATAATCCTTTCCTTTTTTAGTCTGGAGAGATAACCGTGGAGGCTCCCCTCTTTGTTCCACTATGCAGAGTCTGAGTAATGACGACATTGCTCTACACAAAGACCCATTAATTCAGACTGAGGCACATGGTGGGATGGGCACTAGAAATACACTGATGGGGTTACTAGAGGACCTGCCTATGACTAAGGTCCTGAAGTCCTGAGGATTTGCATGTATTTGTGTAGCTGCACAGAGGCCCAGCAGTTGATGCTCTAGTAAGCAGTCTTGCAGAATTGGAATAGTTATGAGCTTTATGGCATCTCTCTTGACCCCTCCAGGTGATGGTGTGGATCCATGGTGGTGCTCTGGTTACAGGCATGGCTTCTATGAATGATGGGTCAATACTGGCAGCCACTGAGGATGTGGTGGTCGTCACTATCCAGTACCGCCTGGGTGTCCTGGGCTTCTTCAGGTAAGACTAGGAATTAGGTGGACAATGGCAGCTGGAAAGAACCTGGACAAGCCTATGATCCATGTCCTTCCACTTCTCAGCACTGGGGACCAGCACGCCAGAGGCAACTGGGGCTACCTGGACCAAGTGGCCGCGCTGCGCTGGGTCCAGCAGAACATCGCCCATTTTGGAGGCAACCCTGACCTTGTCACCATCTTTGGCGAGTCAGCAGGTGGCACAAGTGTGTCTTCACTTGTTGTGTCCCCCATGTCCAAAGGACTCTTCCACAGAGCCATCATGGAGAGTGGAGTGGCCCTGCTCCCTGACCTGATCTCTGACACCCACGAGAGGGTCTACACTGTGAGTGCCCTCAATCACCATTGACTGAGTCTGCCCCATCAGCCTTCAGATTCTGGTACTCTGGCCTTCTGTCTCATGGGGAAAATAATGGCCATGGAAAATAGATTCCAGTAATTATTGAGAAACTCAGGGGTTAGCTTCTACTCGCCTCCACTTCATACGGGGTGATCATGTTATCTGACCAGCAAAACTGCTCCAAGTAGCTTCCAACACCGACAAAAATAAATATGCATATGGTCAGGAAGATAGCTCAGTGGATTTTTAAAGTGCTTGGAGTACAAGCCTGAGGACCTAAGTTCAAACACCCAGAACCCTCAAAAGGCTGGAGAGAGTAGGATGTCTGTAATTCCAAGGTTCCTGTGCTCACGTGGGGGACACAGAAACAAGAGATTCCCTGGATGTTCAGAGGGAGGCTCAAACTAGGAGCAGAAACCAAGAGGACACCCTGTCTCAAATAAGGGGCATCTGTGAAGAAAGGGGACCTGGTCCTCTAATGCCTACAGACACTGGTACACTTACTCCTTCTCTTGCATCTGATATACAGAAGGACTGCGGAGGTTAGCAAAACCACCCTAAGGGAAAACAGGAGGAGCTAGAGAGGAGACTGTCTGATGCCTGTCACCTTTGAAGAAGAGGACAAAGGGAATAATTTATATTTGTAACAATCCACACCCAGCACGCACTATAGTATGGCATCTAGGGCAATGGCATTGAATTGAAATTTTAACTATTCTCCCCACTTGTTCCCCTTCACAGACAGTGGCCAACCTGTCTGGATGTGAGACCATGGACTCAGAGG
>NC_022011.1:15865245-15867195 GCF_000317375.1 Microtus ochrogaster | reverse complement strand
ATGATGAAGTACTGGGCCAACTTTGCTAGACATGGGTGAGAACACACCTTTCTCTCAACCTTCCCTTATGGGTCCCTGTATAGGTCTCCCTTTTGGGTGATGGTCTCTTTAGTTTTCCTGAATCTTCCATCACACGATAGAGTCCTCTCCTGGATAGCACATTTATATAGATACTGTGTAGGTGTCAGTTACTGGTCATCTCACAGTGACCTGGTTCCTGAGACATAGTGCTCTGGTACTGCTCTTTATTTCTTGCCTCTTAGATTAGATATAAAACATATCAAGGAGTCTTCCCCCACATGGAACAGAAACTAGTGGGTGACACTGTGTCCCTTTATCAGGACACCTGTCCCATCAGCCCCATTAACCACTGGCCTAATGTTCCACTGCCTTGACCCAAATCAGGGGGTCAGACTTTGGATCAGAGTGACCTCACCCTTCCCCCCTGGCTGGTATATCCACAGGAACCCCAACAGCGAGGGTCTCCCCTACTGGCCCATGATGGACCATGATGAGCAGTACCTGCAGCTGGACATCCAGCCTGCTGTGGGCCGAGCCCTGAAGGCCAGAAGACTGCAGTTCTGGACCCAGACTCTTCCCCAGAAGATCCAGGAGCTAAGGAAATCTCAGCACATGCACAAAGAGCTATAGTGCCCTGTGTGAGGAATGGTGTGTAGCATTGGCTGCCGATGGGGTCACCTTGAGGTTCCCAAAACTTATTGAGTGAGCTGGGTTGATCCTAACATTCACAGAACCTCTGCACTAGTCTGTTTTGCATTTATCACGAATCCTCTGTATGTGACTCTATCCTGCTGGGTCATCTTTGTTAGACCCACTCAATGAATGCTCCATAACAACAGGAATTGTTAACCTCCCAAGCAGGCTCATCTCCTTTCACATTCCACTGCTACTAGGCCTCTTCACAAGTTAAAACCTGCCTGAGCTATAGAACAAGCTCTTGGAAGGGCTAGATTAGTTATGCTTTCTCTCCACAAGAGAAATTCAAAAAAATTATAAAAATATAATTTCAGTGAGTGGGTTAATAAAGGGGAGAAAGAGGAAAAGAAGGAAATGGATGTGGAGGAGAAGAAAGGGAGGAAGATAAGGAAGAGGAGGAAGGGTAAAGTAGAGGAAGAAATAATGAAGTTGGAAGGAGAATATTGTGGACGTTTCGGGGGTCTTGAGGGTGTTGGGATGTAGGATTACATAAAACACATTGTAACAATGTATGAATTTACCAAGGAATTAAAAGCTTCCAAAGATCTGGGAAACAGGTCCGTGTCACATTTCTTACACGACCTATGTAAGACCAATTCTGTCCACTGTAAGCAGAAACTGTGCTTTCATTTCACAGACTGAAACAATCACACAGAGACTATAATAATTACATCACTGGCCAATGACTTAGGCATATTCCTAACTAGCGCTTACATTTTAAATTAACCCATTTTTATTAAATATATATATTGCCACAAAGCTGTGGCTTACTGGTTCTTGCATTTTCCTCCTTCAGCAGCTACATGATGTCTCCTTCAACTCTGCCACCTCCTTCTTATCTCTGTTCAGAATTACTGCCTGGCTTTACTTTGCTAAGCCAAAACAGCATGTTCACTATGGTCTGCATCACCATCACTGAAAGGCCCTTGTGACAGAGCACGTAGGGACCCTCCCCCAAGTCACACTACATATAGGGATCAGAGGATACACCAGGCTGGACAGGTAACACAGAGAAACTACTTCCACTAATTTGAACTTGGGCATTGTTCATAGGCCTGCCATTCCTTGGTTTGGAGAGAGAGAGAGAGAGAGAGAGAGAGAGAGAGAGAGAGAGAGAGAGAGAGAGAGAGAGAAACAATCTTTTCCTGGTAGGAGCATATTGGATGGAGACTCTGAAGACTCTGAATCTATAGAACTCTTTACTGATTGGATGACTGGAGGAGGAAGGTGAAG
>NC_022011.1:15858892-15860523 GCF_000317375.1 Microtus ochrogaster | reverse complement strand
TCTCATTGCAGGAGCTTTAATGGAGTTTGAGCCCCATCCTCCCCCTCCCACTTGCTCCTGGGCTCATTCCCTGTTTCTTCCATGAAATGCACCTGAGTATCTTCATTCCACACACCTGCTGTGGCCTTGGCAATTACCAACACGGCATCTGGATGAAGATGCAGAGAGTAACAAAGCAAGCAGGCTCCACCCTCCCCCAGCTGTCAGAGTCACTGCTCTATTGCTGTGGAGAGACACCATGACCATGACAACTGTAACAGAAAACATTTCACTGGGGGCTTCATTACAGTTTCAGAGGATGAGTCCAGAGCCACCTTCCTGGTGGGCGGCATGGCAGCAGGCACAGCGCTGGAGCAGTGGCTGAGAGTTTGTACCCTGATCCACCAGCAGGAGGCAGACAGTTAGCCTGGACCTAGTGTGGGCTTCTGAAACCTCAAACCCCACCTCCAGGGACACACCTCCCCCAACAAGGCCACACCTCCTAATCTTTCCTAAACAGTCTTGCAACTGGAAACCAAACATTCAAATATGTGAGTCTCTAGGGGCCATTCTCATTCAAGCCAGCACACCAGCTAAGCTTGGAAAATCTTGTATCAAGAAGAGGTAACAGGAAGCCTGGGACACCTGAAGAAGCCAATTCCTTCCTCTCGAGAAAGGAGGCACTAAAGACTTCTTAGCCCCACAGCCAATCAGCGCCTTTGGTCAAGGTGCTGAATGTAGGGAAATCAGCTGCCAGTTACAACTGGAACCACAGACTGGGCAAGAGTGCCTTATAGCCCGCACTGTGCAACAACAGGAATCTTTAATAGAGAAAGACATGGCTGTGTCATGCTAGGAAAAACAGTAAAGCAGCAAGGAGGAAGCTGCTCCATAGATTATTGGGGTCTGGAAAACCAAAGCAAAAGCAAATTACGGAGGTGGAGTGGATAGGGGATGTGATCTTAGGGGTCCAAGTACGTCTTAGGATCCCTGTAATGGTCACATTCTGAACTCTCTCAATCTGTGACACTCCATACTAAAAAAGCCATCCAGTGTAAGGAGCTCTGAGCCAGAATGAGGGGCTTCCTTCATCTCAACCTAATAGAAGTTTTCTGTCTGGGATGTGCAGTCTGTTGTGCATTTTCATATACATGACTAAGGCTTCTAACAGAACAACCTTGCCAGTCTCCTGGGTCAGAGATCAGTGCCTGTAGGGAGAGTGAAGATCTTCTGTTGTCTGTCAAGGGTACGAGGTGGGGGAGGTACGGATGCACAGGCTTGTCTAGCAGAATGCATCCCTGTCCCCGGCACCCTGACTGATGGCTTCTCCCCGTGTGGGAGTGTCTTCCTATTTTCCACAAACTCTCCTGAACAATAGCATCTCTTCTCTATGTTCCCTGTGGTTGGTTTTCATTTAATTTCAACTCGTAGACCTCTCTTTGTTAGTGTTGTACTTAACCCTTTCACACCCACTAATTTAAAGTGTCTTGTATTTTGTCTTTCTTGATGATGCCAAATTGTCTTCTATGCCTTTTGTTTCCCCAAAGCATTGTGTCTGTTATTTCAGAGGGTGTGTTCTGTGTTGCTTAGACCCCCGGAGCCTGTACAGCCCTTTGCCTCTGACCAAATTATCCCCTTTGTTCACCACTTTT
>NC_022011.1:15857985-15858792 GCF_000317375.1 Microtus ochrogaster | reverse complement strand
AGCATCTAATGAGATAATCATGTGGTTTTTTTCTTTCAGTTTGTTTTCACGATGGATTACATTGACACATTTTTGTATGTTGAACCATCCCTGCCTGCATCTATGGGATGAAGCCTACTTGGTCATGGTGGATGATTTTTCTGATGTGTTCTTGGATTTGGTTTACCAGTACTTTATTGGGTATTTTTGAATTAATGTTCATGAGGAAGATTGGTCTGTAATTATCTTTCTTAGTTGTGTCTTTGTGTGGTTTGGGTACTCTCAAGAGTAAGGATTACCACTGTGTGCTAGTGCCACTGACATTATATGTGGGTGCTGGGACACAAATGTAGGTCCCCACTGTTGTCTGACAAGTACTCTGCCAACCAAGGAATCCCCCCAACACAATCTCTAGTTCCGGTTTCTTAGTCCCCGTGTTCACCATGAGTGTCACTCTGTGTAGCTCTCACGAGCCGGATGTTCCTCAGAATGTGGAAGCCAATATCCCATTCCCCAGGACAAAGGTTATGTGGTGTCTGTTCATCTGTGTTGATGTGACTTTTGCCTGTGCCCTGACAAAAGATGGTGACCCAAGATGAAGAACACTAAGAAGTTTTCTGCCTGTTGGTCAGAACTGTCATCAGATCCTAGAGGTTTGGCTGTGTAGAGTCAGCCCATCTCCTAGCCTTCTCATTTCTACCAGGGACTTCTCTTCTGAGGCTTTCAGGGGCTCTGTCTCTAGTCTCTCTGAGCTTTGGGAAGTGACTATGGTATCCACTGACACTTCTCATCCTGTGATACCAGTTCTTTAGTTTCTGACACCTTTCT
>NC_022011.1:15855068-15856420 GCF_000317375.1 Microtus ochrogaster | reverse complement strand
TCCCACAAATGAGAGCCCTGTGACCATGTGACCCTGAGCCCGGAAGGCCTTCCTAGCTTTTTCCTGGACTGCTCATGTCAATGCAATCAGAACATCAGTTTGCTGAGTGGTGGTGGCGCCGCATGCCTTTAATGCAGTACTCGTGAGGCAGAGGCAGGCCAGCCTGCTCTACAGAGCAAGTTTCTAAAGGTACAGAGAAATATTGTCTCTCCCAAAACAACAACAACAACAACCACTACAACAACCACCACAATAAAAATAAAACAAAAAAAACGGCATCGGGTGTCCCTGTGGCCATGCTGTAGACTTGACAGGTCTGTGGGTGTCAGAAACAGCTACCAATAAGACATAGGTATCCTGACACACGAGTTGCTACAAGTATGGTTGCTCTGTCAGGTAGCCTGGATTAACACTTTCCAGGTGATCTCCATAATGGCAAAGAAAGAATCAGAACAATATTAGCATATCCTAATCTTTTTAGGATGGCGACATCCTGTCTGGAAGTCATGTGACCACCTTCCATGTGGCCAGGTATGAGCTGGCCTGTAAGTTTGGCTGCCATACAATGTAGGGCTTGTATAATATTGCCCCACGGGTCAGGATAAAAATCAAGTCAACATTTAATAAGGTAAATAATAAACAGGAATTTCTTTATTGAATAATGAAATAATAAACAGAAATTTCTCTTTCAGGCCTGGCATATGTTCTTTTTTTCACCCACTGCTCTGTTTGGCCGCTAGCCTCTTGTCTCTCTCTTCAGCAATTGTGAGGCAGATTCCTTTTCCTCAGGGAAGAGAAATTCATGGTTTTTTGCCCTTGCCAATAACAAAAATGTTGGAAAGCCGGTGGCAAAGCTGTTGCCATTGGCATCTTTCACATGGACCACATCAAAAGAGCCGGGATGTCTCTCTCTGTTGGTGATCACACCAATTCTTCCCAAGTTAGCACCCCCAGTCATCATTCACAGGTTACCAGTGTCAAACTTGATGAAGTCGGTTATTTTGCCGATATCCAAATCAATCTGAATGGTGTCATTCACCTTGATGAGAGGATCAGGGTAGCGAATAGTGCGAGCATCATGGGTCACCAGATGTGGGATTCCTTTTGTTCCCACAAGGATCTTTCTCACTTTGCACAACTTGTACTTGGCCTCCTCAGGTGTAATACGATAAACGGCAAAGCGACCCTTGGTGTCATAGATCAGACGGAAGTTCTCTCCAGTCTTGTCAATGCTGATGACATCCATAAACCCAGCAGGGTAGGTTATATCTGTCCTGACTTTGCCATCAATCTTAATGAAGCGCTGGCTCTTTAAAATGGGGTGGCCATGTGTCCGACTTTTCTGTCTAGCC
>NC_022011.1:15852492-15854218 GCF_000317375.1 Microtus ochrogaster | reverse complement strand
TTCGTGTCCTCTAAATGGTGCTGTGTATCCATGGCAAAAGCAAAGATGAAATACAGAAGAAGTCACTGGGCTTGTCTACCCGGTCTCACTGGGACTCCATTTCCCCCCTTCTCCCTGTCCCTCACCTGGGGGTTGGGGCTTCTTCCATTGGGGTGAGGAGGCAACAGAAGAAACAGCAGCAGAGACGATGGATTTGCCTCCTCAGCCCTTTAAGGCGCCATCTCTTCTTCCTCCTGTGGGGATTCTGGTTATTCTCACTATGCAAGTTGTCTTCATTAGGGCTGGGCTGAACGCCCTCGGTACCTTCACGTTCTTCCCTCCAGCTCGGGAAAACGTTCAGGGACTCCTCACTCTCCCAGGGGGGGCCAGGGATAATGATGACTTCAGGGTACAGACAGGGGGGCACAGGACCACCAAAGCTTACATCACATTCTGTATCCTGGCTTGGGCCATGGCCTATGGTGGACTCAGTATCCCTGCTGGGGCCCGTGCCCGTGCTGACCTCACGGACTGGATTCTGGCTCTTGGGAGCACAAGAGGTGTTATCCATTTCTGCTTCGTGGCTTGGGCCATGGCCTATGGTGGACTCAGTATCCATGCTGGGGCCAGTGCCCGTGCTGACCTCACGGACTGGATCCTGGCTCTTGGGAGCACAAGAGGTGTTATCCATTTCTGCTTCGTGGCTTGGGCCATGGCCTATGGTGGACTCAGTATCTGTGCTGGGGCCAGTGCCCGTGCTGACCTCACGGACTGGATCCTGGCTCTTGGGAGTACAAGAGGTGTTGTCCATTTCTGCTTCGTGGCTCGGGCCATGGCCTATGGTGGACTCAGTATCCGTGCTGGGGCCAGTGCCCGTGCTGACCTCACAGACTGGATCCTGGCTCTTGGGAGCACAAGAGGTGTTATCCATTTCTGTTTCGTGGCTTGGGTCATGGCCTATGGTGGACTCAGTATCCATGCTGGGGCCAGTGCCCGTGCTGACCTCACGGACTGGATTCTGGCTGAGGGGAGCACCAATGGTGTCTTCAATATCTGTGCTTTGGCCTGGGCAAGGGCCCATGGCTTTTTCATGGTCTTCCCTCTGGTTCAGGGCACACAGCAGATGGAGGCTTGAGTGGATGGTGATGTTGCCCTTTTCCTGGATCTCAGCCTCTCCGCTGTCGTCCTCCATGTCTAAGTCCTCCATGCAGGAGAAGTAGTCATCTTCTGTTTCACTGTCCAGGGCAGTTTCATATGAAGAAATACTCTCCATCTCCTCAGAATTAATCTGTGGGGCCGAAAAACCTGGCCAGCTCTTATGCCACAGGTTTTCCGTTTTCTCCTCCATGGCCCCCACCCTGACAGGTGGGGGATGGGACCACCACAAGATCCTAGAAGGTTAAAGACAAAACCAGGTCTAGAAAAGAAGTGTGTTGCTCTCAATGTCTACGTCATGAAAATCATTAAAAAAAAAATAGCTCTCTCAAACCTCCTTATGATACATATTGGGGTCAAAGGTTAAAAAGAAAATAAATGCCAACCCAAACCCCAAAGTGGTTATGAGAAAGCATAGGAAATATTAAAGATGAAATAAGTGGCTCCTTAGAGTTTGAATCAAAGACCAAAGAAACCAAGATCTGGTGATTTGAAAGGATGAAGTCTGACAAACCCTTGACCTGCGTCACCCAGAGAGAAGATTTAATTCAAATTCTTGAAATGTGAGACAAGACATGGAGTATGAAAGGAC
>NC_022011.1:15851365-15851723 GCF_000317375.1 Microtus ochrogaster | reverse complement strand
CCCTGCGTGTGTGTTGTGAACTGACTACAGAGTTGATACCCTGTAAGTAGGACCTCGGGAGCCCTGCGGGTGTGTGGTGTGAACTGACTACAGAGTTGATGCCCTGTTAGTAGGACCTAGGGAGCCCTGCGGGTGTGTGGTATGAGCTGACTATAGAGTTTATACCCTGTAAGTAGGACCTAGGGAGCCCTGCGGGTGTGTGCTGTGAACTGACTACAGAGTTGATACCCTATAAGTAGGACCTCAGGAGCCCTGCGTGTGTGGTGTGAACTGACTAGAGAGTTGATGCCCTGTAAGTAGGACCTCGGGAGCCCTGCGTGTGTGGTGTGAACTGACTACAGAGTTGATGCCCTGTAAG
>NC_022011.1:15848833-15849335 GCF_000317375.1 Microtus ochrogaster | reverse complement strand
GGGATTTATAACCACAGGGAAATGCCAGGGGAAGTAACAAGGGTATGCTCCAAGTGCACAACCAAATCAAATCCTTTATCTTTTACAGCTAACTTAATAAAAGTTAAGGTAAAGAAATAAACCAATGTGTGAAATGTCAAAGATAAATGTGTAGAGAATAATAGAAAATGGTTGATGATGAAATAAACTGAAGCAAGGCACAAACTAACCTAATCTAAGCCAAATCAGTCAAAATTCAGGCACAAACCCACCCCACTGGGAAGCACACTTACGATATTCAGGTCAGTTTTGATTATAGATGTTAAGACGCACACTAAAAATCAAAATCTATAAAAAATCACAGTCTACAGCAAGTTCTTCGCAGCTAACGAATGGTTTCACCGCAGCCTAAGAACAAGGTCTAGGCTCAGCTGGTGCCTAATATAGGCGGGCCTCTCTCATTCATCACAATGGTTCCTTGTGAGGTCATGGAGCCATGCACCAATCACAGTTGACCAGAAGC
>NC_022011.1:15816702-15828513 GCF_000317375.1 Microtus ochrogaster | reverse complement strand
ATCTCAGAAAACAAAAACCAAAAAATCCCCCATACTCCACCAAACTGGAAAACCTAAAAGAAATGGATGGATTTAATGTTATATATGAGCTACCAAAGTTAAGACCAAATAAACAATTTAAGCAGACCCATAAATCCCACTGAAGGAGAAACAACAAATTAAAAGTCTTCCAATCAAAGAAACAAAACAAAACAAAATCAAAAAGTCCGTGGACAGATGGATTCAGAACAGAATTCTACCAGACCTCCAAAGAAGAATTAACACCAGTAGTCCTCAAATTATTACACAAAATAGAAACTAAAGGAACATTTTCTAATACTTTTTATGAGTTCATTATTACCTTAATGCCAAGGCCACACAGATCCAACCAAAAAAAGTATAGAGCAATATCCTTTATGAACATAGATGTAAAATTTTCTTTTTCCCCTTCCCTCCTTTCTCCTTCTTTCCTTCCTTTTCTTTTCCTTGTTTTGGAAACAGTGTCTCTCTCTAGCACAGGCTGTCCTGGAACATCAAAAGATTCACCTGCCTCTGTCTCCACAAGTACTGGGATTAAAGATGTAAACCTTCAGGTCTGAATAAAAATTCTTTTTAAAAACAAATACAAATGGCTGCATGTATATTGTAGGCCAGAAGAGGGCACCAGATCTCATTACAGATGGTTGTGAGCTACCATGTGGTTACTGGGAATTGAACTCAGGACCTCTGAAAGAGCAGTCAGTGCTCTTAACCTCTGAGCCACCTCTCCAGCCCCCTGGGGGAAAAATCCTTTATAAAATATTTGAAAACTGAATCCAAGAACGCATGGAAAGATTATCCACCATGCTTGAGTAGGCTTCATCCTAGAGATACAGGAATGGTTCAATATAAGTAAATTGATAAAAGTAATAGACCACAAAAACACATTGAGGGACAAAAACCACATGATAATCTCATTAGATGAAGGAAAAGTCTTTGATAAAATTCAACATTGCTTCATGACAAAAGTCCTGGAGAAACCAGGAATACAAGAGACATATCTCAACATAATAAAGGCAGCTTACAGCAAGCTCACAGCCAACAAGAACCTAAATGAAGAGAAACTCAAAGCAATTCTCTTTATACCTATTCAATATTGTATTTAGTTTTCCGAGAGAAAAATTTCGTTTTTCCCAAGACATTTTTTTGAGGCTAACGTGCAAAGTATTGTTTCCTTGGTTTCTTGGTCTGGTTGTTATTTGTATATAGGTGGGATACTGATTTTTGTGACTTAATTTTGTATCCTGCTACTTTGCTGAAAGTGTTTATCTAACTAGCTGCGATGGTTAGTCTTGATTTTCAACTTGATGGGACTTAGAATAACCTGGGAGACAGCTCTCTGGGCACTTGTGAAGGTGTCTCTACAGAGGTTTAACTGAAATGGAAGATTTTTCCTAAATGTAGGCAGCCCCATCCCACGGACTGGAGTTGGAAACTGAATGAAAGCAGAAGGTAAGTGGGACCTCACCATTTACCTCTCTGTACTCCCTGATGTGGATGTACTGTGACCAGCTATCTTAGCTCCTGTTGCCACGGCTAGAGCCTCTCACTTGACCATGTCTTCCTGGCTGTGATGGACTATACTCTCCGGGCATGTGCTGAAATTAGCCATTCCTTCTTTAAGTTGCTTTTGTTAAGTCACAGCAAGACAAAAAATAGCTAACACACTAGCTCAATATCTAATTTTTGATTAACATTCTTTCTTCTCTCCAAGGAAATTAATTTTCTTTCCTTCTATAGCACCCTGTGAAAGACAGGGATGGGAGACTACAATATTGGTACCTCCTTTTAAGAGTTAGGGAACAGTAGCCCAGGGTAGTAAAATGGGTGCTCCAGGCCATTCTAAAAAGTAATTACCTTTGATCCAACCTCCTGAGTCTCACCACTGGTCAGACCTTTGGCCCTACGCTGATAAGCCCATGTCACCAAGGACTGATAATTTTGAGCCCTGAGTGGCCAGCCTAAGGAAGGAAAGATCTTACATTTTAAAAGCATGGGAGAACAGATGGTTCCCCAGGGCAAGTCCCTGAGTTCAAGTTTGGGCAGAGAAACACTAGTGACAGCTGTATAGAGTAGAGGCCAAGAGGAGCAAGCCTCTACAAGGAGCTAAGTAGATAAAACTCTCTTCCTCAGTTGTAAAAAGTTTTCATGCAAATTCGAGGTTGGTCTCAACCCTCTGGCAACGGTGTGCTGGTCTTCTGAAATCTACCAAAAGAAAGGACTTTACCAGAGGAACCAAGAGGAAGCCATGTTCAGGCATGTTTAGGCCACTCTGGACAGCACCAGCCAGCTGAACAGCAGCTGATAAAATGGTTGTGTGTGTGTGTGTGTGTGTGTGTGTGTGTGTGTGTTCTCTCTTCCAAGTGTGAAACGGAAGCACATAGTTACCCGAGTATGAATCTGTGATCCTTCTTCTATTTCCATTTCAATGCAAATTCTCCACAGCTTATTGTTTTATATTTCAAGAGATGAGGTCTTGTTATGTTTCATAGGCTGACTCTGCACTCTCGGGCTCAAGTCCCTGGGCCACTGGTGCACGACACCACACCAAACTCAACACATGGTCTTTTATTTTACTTTTCTGTATAGCTGGGGATAGAACCCAGGGCCTTCTGCATGCATGGTAAGTACTTCACAAGCTCTTGGCTGTGTTCAGCCAGAATGACAGCACTTGGAAGGCTTGCTTTCACCAAAAGGCTTGGGAAGCAAGACACCCCCGGTTTCGAGGGCTTTATGTGTCTTGGCCCCAGCTCTGTAGTGGGGCCAGCTCCTCTCACTCTTGTTGCAATGGGAGACTGACAAATGCTAATTTCCCTTTTCTGTACGGTGCTTAAAATTCTGTCTCGGAGCCAGTCACCATCACAACTGCACTACTTTATCAGACCAGTGTCTGTAGTACCTTAGGTTTCGTCATGTGTCTGTGAACTGGGGTGTACTAATTAAGGTCTCCAATACTGCCGTTAGTGAGAACTCTAAAGCACCATTAGTATTATTAGCTCTTCTAATTAACAAGAGCACTTTCTCCTTTACAGTGCCTGGTCCCATCCACTGAAAGCCGCAACACCATTACACACACACACACACACACACACACACACACACACACACGTAATCAGGAAATCAAGGGCTAACATCATTAGAATGGCAGGTTTCAGGTTATTGCCTTTATCCCCCAGTCCTCAGTCCAGTGTTGTCATTTGCATGACTCTAACCTTCCCTGAGATTATGAGGTTATTCTCTATGACTGATATTTACTTTAAATATCTGTCAAACATCAACAAGCTAGAAGAGAGGTTAAATTGGAATTCGTGCTTGGGAAGAGTGGGTGGCTGAGGCCAGAGATATTATTTATTGTTTGATTTGGGAACGAATTTTATGAATATAAATAAGAATGCTGCTCCCAGGGAAAGCACTGTTCGTGGCTTGCTGGCAAGCGTGTGTGGGGTGCTGTGCCTCTGTTTCTCTTCCCCTTTGACCTTCAGAAATTGGGAGTCTGTGGTCATTTTTCTTGATGACCCAACTGCATTAAGTGTCCAGTAAAATGGGTTCATAGCCTGGTGCCATGGCCGGACACATATTTTGTGTGTGTGTGTCAATAGCAAAGCTAGGAGGGAGAGAAGGGGAGGAAAAGCATAAACTTATTTAAAGCATTATGAGATTTTTGGTGTTTTCTGTTTGTTTGTTAAGTTGGTTTTTGGTAACCCGATAGGCTAGTTCTAGAGTGTGAACTCCATAAATAATGCCATGTTTTAGTGTTAATACATTGGAAATGTCTAGGAGAGGCTATTGGACAGTGGGCAGTAAGGAACTTGTCTACACTGTTCACAGCCTGTGACTTGTTTGTGACTGAGTTTAAAGGGGTTTTAATAAAGTTGTTGGTGGAAACTACCAACAGAAAGGTATTCATGCCTGGCTAGGTTTTGGTAGATGCTGGTGACTTGATCTGCAGTGAACTCAGCATCAAACAGCAATAAGAACTCATGCAGTTTGCTGGCAAAAATCCATTTGATGTTGGAGACAAGAAAATTGTGGTGGATGACCAGATTAAGATTTTAAAAATAAGCCATACATTTTCATCTGGAAGGAAAAATATTTCTAGGGCATCATAGGAATTATTATTATTATTATTAAATTATATATAATATATAATAATTATATAATAATAGTTATTACTATATTATTATTAGTTCCTACCTATTGCTCTTAAGAATGTAAAAATTCATTTTGGGAAGAGAATTCTCCATAGTGTCCTAATCACACAAGCCACAAAAGAGTTTGCCTGCATTCTGACACCTAGGCCCTCAGGGGCTCCTACAACTGCCTTCTCAGAGCCTGCCTGCTCCACCACTTGGGGTTAGACTTTGCCATTATCCATGATGCTGCTTCTGCAGGCACACAGAATGCAAATTGTTGGTTCGTGGAAGCCTTGACATGCATTTAAAGGAAAAGCAGACATTGTGTGTCAAGATCAATAACCATAAGCCGTCTATATGAAGGCCAGAGATGAAGCTATGAGCATGAAGCCAGAGTTGGGACAGAGAACCTAGGAGATGGTCAGAAAGGAAATGAATATTTCACCAAAGAGAGCACAGCTACAGACAGTAAGCAGGGCTAGTTCAAACATGTTAGAAAAGGCTATATGCATCACAACTGCCAGGCCCATAGAGTAGATTCTGTCCTTCTGGTGCAATATGCCATGGGTGTAGGCATGAATATAAAGGGCCTGATGATTGCCCTGCTATCTTTCAGTCTTCTTTTATCCCCATTACTGCTTTATGCGACCCAAATCTACCACCTTTGAATGGCAGTATATATTTTATTACACTGTGTCTTTCAGGTGTGTTCATTATTCTTAAATTGTGTGTAAATTGTTTTATAAGTGCTCTCTTGGGTGGGATCATTTCTCTGTTCTGTCATTCCTGCCCTCTTTGGGATGTGTGGGTCTTTGTGTGGACCCTGGACAAAGAGAAATCTCATGTCTCCCACAGTGCACCTGTTTCCTTTAGACAGTAGGGCAGTCAATCATTTATCCACACCTTGCAGAGGTGACATCTTACGATGTTGGATCTGTCTCCATACTTCCCTCTCTAAGGCACATAGATTCATCTTGAGCCAAAGACTCTGCTTTGATTTCCAAGGGAATGGTTTTGTAATATTAAAATTTGAGAACATAAAATCAAATGTTTCTCCTTACTATGTTTGTACAGTATGCTACACAACTCTATGTCTTTTTCCATTGTGTTTATATAGCATCCCACATGTGTCTATGTCCTCAAAAATAGGATGCTTTTATTTGGAAACAACTTCTGTGGAATATCCCTATAGCTGGCTCCAGGCTCTGAAATCTGGCTGGGCCTCCTGATCAGAGCTCAACATGCTTCCTCTGAGTTGACCTCTCTGCTGCCTCTTTGGCCCTGAGCTCAGTCCAAAAGGCCACTTCCTTGACTTTCAGCCCATGAGCTGCCTGTGTTGGGACTCCAATCTGCAGGTACCCTTCCTTCTGGTCATATTGTGGCCAATGGGGCAGCCCTTCCCCATTGGGGTTCCTGTGAACAGAATAAAAAGAGAAAGTCACAAAATCAGCTACGTTGTCCCCATGGTGCTCAGAGATGTGCAAGAATGCCCTGGCTTATCTTTGCCAAGAAACCAGTAACCTTCCACAGATGGACAGATCTCTAGCTCCTGGGACAGTTCTCTCTCTCTCTCTTTCTCTCTCCCCCATCTCTCTCAAATCTTGTTATGATTTGAATCTTACATTTTCTGTAAATCCTCCTGTGTTACAGATTGATACTATCTGGGAGCTAGTGGAATAGAGGGTGGGGAATAGTTGGAAAAAACAGATCACGAAGGCTTTGAACAGTGCTGGGGTTCCGTTCTTCACATCACAGCTTCCTGATGGCCAAGCATTTAACTGGGCCCTTCATTATGTTGTGGCAGTAGCATGTCAGCATGCACAGCACCAGAGTGGTAGCTGAAATGCTACATCCTCATGCGCAGACAGAGAGACTGCATCTGACTTTTGAAACGTCAAAGATTTTGTTGAAGGAGTGGCATACTTCTTACAGCAAGACCACACCTCCAAATTCTTCTAATCTAAGCACATGGTGACTGAGCATTCAACTATATGAGCTTAAGGGGGTACATTTTTCTACCCATATATTAATATAGGTATTATTTTATTAATTTATACCCAGAACCCAAGAGATGACACAGAGTCTGCTGGTAGCAAGACCTTAGGAAGAGAATACATTTCCAAGCTTTTCAGAGCCCATGTCTGTCAACAGATTTCTGGATGTTTGAAAAGGAGATTTAGGATTTAAATGCTTCTCTCTTAGATTCTGGACTTGCTTTGGTTGGAATTTTCCCATTCCTCTTTTGAGAATAGGAACATTTGGCTATTGTCCTTGCATCTTGGAAATTTGTTACTTTTTTATTTGTGTTGTTTCTCATAAAAAGGTTTACCTGAGCCTAGGAAGTCTTTGAACTTGGATATCAAAGCAATGTTAAAAGTGTTAAGTTAGGAATTTGTGGGGATGAATTTTTGTGATGGACATGAATTTCTGGGGATTGTAGGTAGGTTATAATTTAGAGCTTAATACTACCCATAAGCTCATGGATTGAAACCTTTATCCTCACCCGATGGTGCCATTGGGACATGACAGAAAGGTAATAAAGAAGGACTTGCTGGAGAAGGATGATCATGGGTGACTTGCCTGAGGATAGTGTTAGGATCCTGGCCTTTTGCTCCCCTTTATAAGCATCAGGAGGTAAGGTGCTTTGCCCTACATATGATCCCCATATGGTGTTCTCTTCTGACACTAGAGCTCATAGGCACAAGAAACAAAGCTTGAAACCTCTCCTTCTGAGCCCAAGTTCACATTCTCACCTCATCTTGAAGTACCACAAATCATCCAACTGCATAGCAGGTTAGCCCAGCTCTCACTGGACTGCTTTGGTCCCAGGGTTAGAAAGATGATCACTGAAAGACTAGAAAACTACTCCTTCCTCTTAGGTAGGACCCAGGGCACTACACCTTCAGGTCCGGCAATATTGCCCCTAGCCTCACCCATTCCGAGCAAAGTTGGCCCAGAATTTCATCACCATCCTGCTGAGATTGATCTCCTCTTCAGAGGCGCCATCTGTGCAGAAAAAGGTATGAAATTAACCTACTTAACTTAAGGTGTAGTTAATGAGCTAAAAATTAACCTACATAACCTAAGATGTGGTTGATGAACTGCGACAACATCACAATCTGAGCCCCATTAATAAATGTAATCTTTGAGTATGAACACATCAGGCTGAATGTGTCCGATCGATCCTATGATCCTATGATCCCTGAAGATACATGGGGTCAGGCCTGGTTAATATTTGAAGGGGAGAAATGCACATTGACCTTTATCACATACTCACTAAGCCAAAAATCTGCCTTTTAAGAAGATCTTTGTGAGTGTGCCTTCTATTTAAAGTTAAGAGGAATGTTTCAGATGCCCTATGACTTTCTCTCTCATACTGACCTGTCTGGCATCCATCTCCCTTGGAGTCTAATGGCAACAAGACTCAGTATCCCCAGTTTTACCACCATAGTTGCTGCCCCTTAGGTCTGTTCTCAACCTCCTACATATTCACTTTCTCATAGACTCTGAAAATAATCACAACTGGGAGGTGCCCAGAGACACTGGTGTGCTATGAGGGACATGCCATAGGTCACATGTTATATGCAATTTTTGAAAAGTAAGGTATTAAAGACCTCTGTGAAAGGTTCACTAAATATCATATCTTTAAGCGTATTTAAGTTTACGGTATATATTAGATAGCTAGATAGGTAAGATCATGATAAGCCTTATTCAATCTTAGAAAAATTTCTAACTCTTCCCTTACTATTCTATTATTAATATAGTACTTATGGGAGGCAAATCAAATACTGACATTCTTGTCCTAAAGGACCAGTGGGTGACTACGGTGGTCTGAATAAAAGTGGTTCCCAAAGGGAATAGCACTACTAGGAAGTGTGGCCTTGTTTGAGGAGGTGTGTTGCTGTGGGGATGGGCTTTGAGGTCTCTGTTGTTCAAGCTTCCCTCAGTGTGACTGCAGGTTGACTTCCTGTTGCCTGCAAGACGTAGCACTCTCAGCTCCAGCACCACATCTGCCTGCACACCAGCCGCCATGCTCTAGGTCATGACAATAATGGACTGAACCTCTGAAACAGTAAGTGAGCCACCCCAATAAATTTTTTTCCTTATAAGAGTTTCTGTGGTGATGGTGTCTCTCCAAAGCAAGTAAGACAGTGACCTTCTATTTCTCGTATTGGTGTCACAGCAGGATTCTGAGAATGACTATGGCTGGGGACACATTAACACAATCCCACTGTGTGTATTAAAAAAGGAGAAAGGCTGGGGACTGTCCTATAGCTGAGCCCCATTACAGAGCACCAGAAACACCATTTTAAAAGGAGACACTTACTCAAGGCCATCAAGCAAAAATCCAGACCCAGTTCTCAGATCACAAGGCCACAACCAACAAACAGACCTTACCTTTTAAAAAGGGGGCTCCCAATACAGAGAAGAGATCATCACCATGGTCTCCTTTCACTGTCTTGGGTCTCATTTCTGATACAAAGCTTGGCCGATATTGAAACTCATACATGTAGGTAGGGGCTCCAGCATCTGGGGAGACATGGATTCATGTACAGTTCACATTTCCAGATATACACCTGGATGGTGTCAAGGTCTTAGGCCCTGCAGTTATCATCACTCTTTGGCTTCATAGGAAATAGCTTTAGAAAGTGCCAGTGATTTGTTTGGGTTTACACAACTGGTTGATGTAGTCCTAGGATTTGAAGAAGATGCTTACTGAATGAACAGTGAATGGATTCACACATGCAGTGACTGAATGGGATGAGTGTCAGTCATGACGCATATGTATTGATTCTAGAAGATCTAGAACCTCATAGTTGCATCTTGCCTAGCTCTGGGCATCCGAAGAGTTTCTCAACTCTTCAGAGGCATAAGGAAATGAAGACACACAAATAAGATTCTATGCTGAGATGGAATGATTTGTCTCTTATGTTTCATGATACCTGCAACTTCATTTGTAGCCCAAGGGTAAGGTCTTTTTCTTTTTAAAGTTTTTTTTTTTTAGAGTATATATTCTGATGACAGTTTCCCCTCCTCCAACCCCTTCCTGATGCTTGCCACCAAACCAAATTCACAGCATCTCTTTAGAGAGCAAACATACAAGCAAACAATCAGACAAACAGACCCAAACAGAACAGGGCAAATAAATGAGCAGGAAAGAACAAGAACCAAAAGAAAAAGCACAAGAAACACATATAGACACAGAGACACTCCACACATACAGAAATTCTATATAAACACAAAATTGGAAACAGCAAAAAAATCCAGACAAAACATTATCAGGGAAAAATATCTCCCCAAATACCATTGAGTTAGTTTTGTCTCTGTCATCTACAGCTGGGCTTGGGGACTGTTCTTAAGAGTTGATTCCATACCTTTTGAGACTGTTGGAGAAAACTAATTTTTCCTTTGTGGGTGGTTATGAATTAGAGACAGCTCATGGGCTAGAGAAGCTTGACTGTGTCCACGTCCTCTCCCAACACTGGAACCCCGTCTGACTTAGGCCTGTGCAGTACTGAGCTGCCACAGTCTCCGTGAGTTCACATGTGCATCAAGGCTGTTATGTACCGAAGACCTTGTTTTCTTGGCATCCTCCATCCCTTCTGGTTATTATGGTCTTTCTGCCTCCTCCATAAGGATCAGTTTTCTCTGATCCTTGACATGAGGAATTTGATGGAGACATCCCATTTAGGGCTGCGTGTTCCAAGTGCTCTCACTCGCTGCATATCGTCTGTTGTGCTCTCTGTATTTGCTCCCATGTACTGCAGGAGGGAGCGTCTCTGGTGATGGCTAGGGAAGGCACTTATCTCTGAGTACAGCAGAATGTCATCAAGGGTCATTTTATTGCTACGTTCCTTCAGCAGAACAGTAGTATTTGGTTTTCCCCTAGGCCCACGGCCTATAAGTGGGGATAAAATCGAAGTGCCTGTGCAAAGCAAACTTGTGTTTCCTCCAAACTCTTTCCTCCTCTCCACTGACTCCTCTCTTACAAACAAAGAAGACCTGTTCAAGGGTCAAGATGTCACTATTTTGCTTATAGGGTCAATGGAGGCACCAATCTTTGCTCCTCATGTATGATCTCATAATCCTCCACCCTGGGAGTTTCAAGACAATGGTTTAACATCAGAATAGATACCCACATATTAGATAAAGTAGAAAAATTCAAAATGTTAAAAAAGTATAAATTTACCTGAAAACATTCCTGCTCTATTACAAGTCATATATTATATATACACACACATATATATTCTTATAATTATAAATACATATACATATATACACCTTTATAATTTGTAATTTTTTATCATCCATATATTTCGTGCATGTATTTGAGGTAATTTTTTGTATATTACATTAAATACTATTTTTTTTTATTTTTTGAGACAGGGTTTTTCTGTAGCTTCAGAGCCTAGAACTAGCACTTGTAGACCAGGCTGGACTTGAACTCATAAAGATCCCCTGGCCTCTGCCTCCTGAGTGCCACCACCTCCCGGCTACATCTCATTACTTTGTGCCATGAGAAGTCCATCGCAAGAAGTGATGAGGACAACACATGCCATTACAACACAGGATAGGGAATATTTTAATTAACTCACAACTCTATCACCATAGCTTTAGGCAATCCTTTGACTCTGCCATGCTCTTAGGAAACAGTTCTCCAAGGTCAAGTAAAACTTCCTGGAAAGATAGTAAACCTCGTCTTTGTGAAGATATGGACACAGATTTATCCTACGTAGTGCAAGGTTTTAACAGAAAGTTATGCTAATGACTGTATCTGAGATTACTCCTCAAGTAGACTTAAAATAAACTGCCATCCAATGATATGATGTTTTACATAAGAGACATAAAGTGTGTGTTCATTAAGGGGTAGATTCATAAAGTAACAATGTTATCAGAAGAGACAGGAAGCATGTAGGATCATATGGCCATAAACCCTTATATGTTATCAAAGTTACACTTTTACCAGCTTACTGTGTGCTATTAGAATTACACTAGGGGTCAGCGAGATGACTCACAGCTGGATTCCTGAGTCCAGTTCCTAGAACTTCTATGATGGAACAAGAGAACTGAGTCCCACTCTGATCTTCACATTGACATGGTGGCGTGGGTACATGGCAAACACACAAGTACAAATAGACATAAAATATCTGTAAAAGCAGAATGGTAGATGTAGGATTTATAGTAGACACAAAGCAGAAGTCTTCAGTAGAGCCATAGCCCCAAATTAGAAAAAAACCAAAGGCATACTCCTTCAGAACAGCAGAAAACCACAAAGAAAAACACCAAAAGAAGAAGAAAAAAAATTATACAACAACCATAATGGAACCACCAAAAGAGCAGTAGTGAGTCTTTAAGAACCAAAATTATCTTTAATGTGAATTCTGAAATAAAGGAGATGGACTGAATGGGTGTTTGAACAGGCCTTACCAGCAGGTTTACCATAAATACAATGAAGAAGGTTGGAAGAGAAAGAATAAAAATGAATGCAATTTGAAGGAAAACTAAATAAGAGGAATTGAAGCAATGGTTGTATTAGAACACAAGGTCTGATATAAGAGACAAATGAGCTTATAATTCGTGATCCTAGAGAAGCTAAATAAGAAGGTGAATCCAAAGGCAAACATATAGGCATCCTCCTGAATATTAACCTTCATCAGGC